>NW_022436968.1:19950061-20263009 GCF_009761245.1 Sapajus apella | reverse complement strand
GTTTTCTTTCCAAAGTCTTCAATAACCTTAAAAGAACACCTATCTAGTTTCTATTTGTAGCTCAATTATCTAAGAGCCTACTTTCCCTCTCTCTTAAACCTCCAACTTCACTCACAGTTATTTAACTTCTTAGGTGTTTCTCTCTTTCTAGTAAGCAAGATAGAGGAAGGTCAAAAGTAGAGAGAAAGGTGAAAAGTATAGTTAACTAGAATCTTTTTGGTGCCAGTAGTGAAATAAGTTGGAGTTTCAGGAGAGAGGATAAAACTATAGATAAAAAACTTGGAAGTTAATGGTAGATTTCAATTGTATACTTCAATAGGCTCAACTCTCTGCTCAGAAGACATATCATCAGAGAGGGCTTCGCTGACCACCCTATCTCAAATAGCACCTCCTCATTCCTATCCCTCTACGTGACTTTATTTTTATGGCCCTGTCACCACCAGCTGGCATGATTTTAATTTTATTATTTTCCCATTACAATGTAAATTTAATATGTGCAAGAGCACGGCTGTATTCCCAATGGTTAGCACAGCCACTGGTACGAAACAGCTCCTTATAAGTGAATGAATGGATCAATGAATGAATATATCTATAATATTCAGGTCATCATACTTGATACATGATCAAAGTATATATAACTTTAATTTAAAATATTAAAAAGTAGCTACTAGGTATACATTGTCTTCCTGACAGAGTGTTCTGAAATATAGAATGTTTCCTTTAAAGATATGTCAATATCCCAAACTGGTATGTTTACTGTTTCATCAGGAAAACATATACACATAGAAACATAAAATTAAGCTGCTAAAATAGTCAGAAACATAAAAAAGGAGAAGTTAGAAAGGTAAAAAAGCTCTCACCATTTTTGTTCTTAAACAAGAAATTAACTCCAACTAAAATACATTAAAATTTCGAATAACAAGCTTAAAAACAATTTTTTTTTTTTTTTAATTTGAGACAGGGTCTCACTCTTATCACCCAGGCTGGAGTGCAGTGGTGTGATATTGACTGACTGCAACCTCTACCTCTCAGGCTCTAGCGATCTTCCTGCCTCAGCCTCTTGGGTAGCTGGGACTACACAGGCTGGTGCCACCACAGCTGACTAATTTGTTCTTGTTATTTTTCATAGAGACAATCTTGAACTTTATATAGATCTGATCTCGAACTCCTAGGCTCAAGTGATCCGCCTGCCTCGGCCTCCCAAAGTGCTGGGATTATAGGTGTGAGCCACTGCATCTGACCCCAGAACAAAATAATATGTATTCTAAATGGTAAGAAAAATAAATTCTTTCCACAAACTCTTAATAATAACTATTTTTATACAGACATAAACCTTGTTTTTAAAACATAATTTAAATCAGAATCAGATCCTTTCTAAAAATTAAGCTTCTTTTACATATGACTGGGAAGAAAAAAATACAATTAGGTTATTAGGATATAACTATTTATTGTAGGTAGATGTTTAAAGGATCCTCAAACTCTGAAGTTCAGGAAAATCTATGATTCATACTAAGACATATTTCAGAAAAAAATGAAAAACTCTTTTTTTTTGAGACAGAGTCTCAAACTGTCGCCAGGCGCCAGGCTGGAGTGCAGTGGTGCAATCTTGGCTCACTGCAACCTCCGCCTCCCGGATTCGAGCAATTCTCCTGCCTCAGCCTCCTGAGTAGCTGGGACTACAAGTGCCTGCCACCACGCCCAGCTAATTTTTGTAATTTTAGTAGAGACGGGGTTTCACCATGTTGGCCAGGATGGTCTCAACCTCTTGACCTTGTGATCCGCCCACCTCGGCCTCCCAAAGTGCTGGGATTACAGGCATGAGCCACCGAGCCAGGCCAAACTCTTTTTTTTTTTTTTTTTTTTTTTTATGAGATGGAGTTTCACTCTTGTTGCCCAGGGTGGAGTGCAATGGCACCATCTCAGCTGATTGCAACCACTGCCTCCAGGATTCAAGTGATTCTCCTGCCTCAGCCTCCCAAGTAGCTGGGATTACAGGCATGCGCCACCACGCCCAGTCAATTTTTGTATTTTTAGTAGAGACAGGGTTTCTCCATGTTGGACATGCTGGTCTCGAACTCCAGACCTCAGGTAATCCACCCACCTCGGCCTCCCAAAGTGCTGGAATTACAGGCGTGAGCTACCATGCCCGGCCGAAAAACTTCTTGGATATAAGAGTAAGACTCTGTCACTAACAAATGCCTAAACAAATTAAAATTGAATTTATAAAACTTGAAAAATAAAAAATAACTTACCTATAGGGTATCCCAATGCAAAGTCATTACTTTGTGTAGCAAAAATAGGGAATAGTCCAGCTTTGCTAAATCTACTGTCAGGACTGGCAACCAATAAGGTTAATACACATACAATGAAAAATACAGAGGCTTTGGCAATTAAGATACTATATAGGAAGGACCAATCCACATTGGAAAAATTAAGTACAACCATGTTTTTGAATAATAAAGCTGGAAGTGCAAATCTGGAGACAAAATTTCCCAGTCCTTTGGCCTGTGTGGATGTTATGACATTGGCTCTTCCTGCTATGTAGCCACAAAGGACAATGCCAAAGCATTCTAGTAAGGCTGGAAAAAGCCTTGTAATTGACATTGAAGGTGGGTCATTAGTGGAATTAAGTCCATGGGTTACTGCTGTAGGCAAAGTCTTGGTCATATTGACTGCAATGGTTAAGTTCTCTGCAGGTAAATTAGAAAAAGAATTCATTTTCTCTCACCCTCCAACTCCAACCAGATCTCTGGAAAGAAAGGAAGAAAGATTCAGTATGGCCATCAATAAGAATTCTAGTTGAAAAAATACACTGGCCATTTAGTTATTAAATGGTCAAATAAATATATATACTTTCTTTAACTGCCACCAAGGAAAATACAATGGCAAAAAAAGTGGGGGGTTGCTAACAATAATCGCTTCACTCTCAAAGGCAGGTCAGCTCAAAATACTTATGTTGCTGTTCTATATTCAATATTAGACATAAGTAAAATAAGATCCACAAATATTAGAGCTTCAGTGATGTCCTGTGGTTCTCGCCAGTGATTCTCTCCAACAATTGAGCTCCACCTAGTGGATAAGGGCATTGGGCTCACAGTCTCTGCTGAATGTCCCCCTGCATCTAAATTCTCTGGAAATTTCAGAAGTTCTCAAGGCTACATTGAGGAGTCACCCACGGACCAGAGAGTCCTTTCCAGCCTGTGGTCATACTTGAGTATAGGATGGGAAGAAGAGTATAGTATAGCATCACTAATCAACTTTAAATCAATTAACTTTTTTTTTTTTTTTTAAAGACAGGGTCTTACTTTGTCGCCCAGACTAGAGTGCAGTGGCACAATCTCGGCTCAGTGCAACCTCTGCCTCCTGGGTTGAAGAAATCTGTGTGCCACCACCCCTGGCTAATTTTTCTACTTTTGTAGAGATGGGGTTTCACCATGTTGCCCAGGCTGGTCTTGAACCCTGACCTCAGGTGATCTGCCTGCCTCAGCCTCCCACAGTGCTGGGATTACAGGCATGAGCCACTGTGCCCAACCTGAACCAATTAACTTTAGCTTTTCTGTACATCACCTTCTTCACCTGTAAAATGGCAATAATAAGTAATACATACCCACATGAGAACTTGAGATTATTCAACTGAAGTCTTTAATCACATCTGGAATAGTCATTACAATCAGAGTTAAATATAACTTTTGGTAGAATATGAGAGAGAAAAAATGATGACATCCCATCAATATACCTTTAGTTCCTTCTATACCAGTCACACACTGGCCCCATAGTACCTTTGTGCCACAGGGACTTTGCACATACAGTTCGCTTAAGTGTTGTGGAAGCAGGAACTATGCATGTTTTTGCTCACTGGTGTGTTTCTAACATCTAGGACAGTACCTGGCACACAAGAAACAGAAAAAAAATATTTTTAATGAATAACTATAATAATTTACACTTAAATAAACCTTTTACCCTTTCATGGATCAATGTTCTCTTTCAGGCACTATTTAGTTCATGGACAGAATTTTTTTTTCTGAATGATAAAGTATTCTAAGTTTTTCACTATAGCAACAGAACCAATAACATAAAATGTATCTAAATGTGTTCATAAAATGTTACAAAATACAAAATGTTTTGTAAAATGTTCTAAAGAGGTTCAGAAAATGCTAAAGCATGGAACAAATTATTTAAGCAAATAGTGCAATAATTATCACACTCCCTCTTGCTGCCAGGAACACAGTGAACAGGAGGTCTGAATAACTCTAAAACTAATCAGCTTTTTTAGTATCTTGAAATTAATATGATGACAACTGTCAATATCAAAGTGATTATTCTGGGTTTACCATCTAAAATAGACATATATAAGGTAGAAAGTAAAAAGCTCATGCTTCTGGAAATTTACAATGCTCAGGTTAAGTTCTCAAACATCTACATCACATTAAAAAGACTTAGATGGCAGCCCAGAGATCACCAACAACTGATACCTGGCGGGGGTATAAGGGAATTTTCTCTGTGCTACCCTTGTATAAACCGAACCATTTAAAAACCTTACATTTAATCTCGATTAGAACACGTATTTTTCTACTAGGATTAGATAGGAGTGGTCAATATACTATATGAAACCTGCAACACTCACATACTTGAAGTTTACCAGAAAAGTGTCAAATTATATCCTGGGAAAGCTACCGGTTGGTACAAACACCAATACTTGAAGTAAAGAGCTGGTATACAATTAAAGAAAGGCGTTAAACATTGGGAGCCATTAAGAAAGTGTGTACCTGGAAACGCAGTGCTAAAGAAGAAGGTAATAAGTTAGTCCAGTCTTTTGTTCACTTTTAAAAGTGCCTGGAGTATGAATAACTCATTCTGCTTACATGTCCTTACTTGTACCACACGAGCATGTCAATGCATTCCAATATTTTTTTTAACCAACAATTTTAACTAAACTAGTAGAAGTTCAGTGGAGAGTCAAACAGATTCTGGGCTGTATGGCTTATCGCCTCCTAAGTTACTTAGCCTTTCTGAAACTTTGTTTCCTCAACTGTAAAATGAGAGTAAAAACTTCCTTAGACGGGCCGGGCATTGCAGCTCACACCTGTAATCCCAGCATTATGGGAGGCCCAGGAAGGTGGATTGTGTAAGCCCAGGAGTTTGAGACCAGCCTGGCTATCATGGCGAAACCCCAGTCTCTACAAAAAATTAGCTGAGCATAGTCTTGTGTGCCTGTTGTCCCAGCTACCCGGAGGCTGAGGTGGGAGGATCACTTGAGCCTAGGAGGACTCTGCAGTGAGCCATGATCACGCCACTGCACTCCAGCCTGAGTAAGACCTGTCTCAAAGACCTTCTTAGAGGGATATTGTGTGGATAGAATATTTTATATTTTTGACGTAGGCCTTCAAGAAGTGGCAGCAACTGCATTAGGAAATGTTGTCTTCCTACTACTAATAATAATAAAAAAGCAAACATGTTAGTTCCTCAAACATACCAGGTAAAAGATCCACCAACTAAAAAAGAGAGATGGGCTGCATCATAAATTCATCCTTTTGCATTATACCAAACAATTAAGCCAAGCTGAATTTAATTTGGTTTGATTGTAAATGGTTAACAGTGAAGGCAATGCTCTTCATTTTTCTCAGAGTGATGGTCAAATAGTTGTAGCAATGTCCAGGTTTAACTTTCAATTCATTGAAAATGTAAAAGATGAAACTGTTTAAGTCGTTTTGATTATGTAATCTGCCCCTTCCATGAAGTTTCTTTTAATGTTTTTCAATATTATAAAAGAAATACCTGCTGAGGGAAAGTCAAAATAATCAAAACGACTTAAACAGTTTCATCTCATCCTAATCTTTTTTAAACGGGAAGATAATATGCTTTCTAAAGCATATTTTAAAATGAACAGGAACCAGAGCAAAGGAAGTTAAAAAAAAATTACATCTACCCTTTTCATCTATAAAAACAAGGCTTGTTACAGAAAAAACACGTTCACAATAAAAGACCACACGCTGAGGCACCCACTAGAGAAATGCTGCGGTACTTACAAACCGCTTCTGGCCACGACATATTTGGCTTAGATCACATAAATGAACCACTGATATCGTAAATACCTGCTATTAAGTGAAAATGGGGGGTGCGGGGAAGGAGAGGGTTGACTAACTTCATAGAGAAAGCTTGAAACTCTCAGGCTATTTCTCAAACAGCCAATATCCTTTATCCCGTGGGATAAGTGTAATACAGTGTGGTACTATTAAAGCACTCTTCAGCATCAACAGTCACACCATTCACCCACTCCCACCTACTTGCAGGGGACCAAATGTCCTCCCTAGAGACCCAGTGTAGGGACGGCTGAGCACTGCCTCCTTGCCTTGTCTGCAGAGACAGCCTGTGGCCCTCCAAGAAGAGGGGCGCAGAGAGTTCCTAACCAAACAGGCTGCTCGGAGAACAGCCGCCAGCCAACGCCTGGGAAGGCAGCGGTGGAAGTGAAAAGGCAGCCAGGGGTCTGTGCTTCGGGTACGAAAAAGGTGGTCGGTCGCTCGTCTTCCCAGAGCATGGGAACCACGTCATGGTAACTAGCATAGTCCAAAAATGGGTAAGGGAGAAAATTTGGCGCAATGCTCTAGGTGCCTGGGAAGAAGCCTTCAGGAGGGCCAGATACCAAGGGTACCCTTGGGATAAAGGGAAGAGTCTAAGAATGACAGGGTGGATGCCCAGGCAGTGAGGAGCTTCCCAAACTAGGGATGGCAGTTCTATCTCCGGAGGGGACGAGGCACCCCTTCCCCCGCGCAAGCCTTCCCGGGTGATCTCACGCATTCCAAAGGCAGGCGCTGCGGAGCACAGATAGCAGGTCCAGACAACGGGCCGCGAGGCCGGGGCGCAGAGGGTCGGCGGCTGCCCACATGCCCAGGCCCGAGGGGCAGGGGTAGGGGTACCCCGTGCCCGCAAGACAGAGACAGGACCCGGCAGATCCGCGCTCCAGGAGCCCATCTCACCTGCTTCGTCTGCAACCTTGGGGTCAGGAGGAGAAGGTAGCTGGTGCTCGCAGGGGGCCAAGCAGGGAGGAGACCACTTGTCATCTCCCGCCCCCAGCCCTCTTCGCCGAGCGCAGCCGGGTGCCGGGTGCCGGCTGCCAGGTGCAGCAGCTAAGGCACGTACTGATAAAGCGAGGTGGGGTTAGCCGCTGCGGCCCTGTCAGCGCAGCACCTCGCCGGCCGCGAGGCCCCGCCCCCGCCCGCCCTCAGGGCCCGCCCCCAGCCCCGAACCTCACCCGACGGGCCCCGCCCCTCCCCAAGTCCCGCCCACAGCCCCGAGCCTTGAGGCCACAGTCCCCGTCCCGCCCTGAAGTCCCACCCACAGCCTAGGGCCTTGGAACCACAAGTTCCCCAACTCCGTCTTCAGTCCCCTCCCCCACCTCCCGCCCCGCCGGCTGGGAGCCGCCCAGCTGCGCTACTCCGGGGCGGGACTTCCGGCCTCCCGGCTCCCACAAAATGGCAGTCGCCTTGGGGGTGTCCAGTGTCTTTTTTCCTCTCCCTAAGTTCAGACGCAGAGCGGGCTTGTCTTTCCGCTTAACCCCAACCCCTTGTCATCTGCCAGTTTCGTTCCTGGTTAGCCCGGAACTTTTTAGAGCATAGAGTTTCAATGCAAATCCTGCCTTCCACCCTCACCGAGGAAGAGTGACCGTGACCTTCCTAAATCAAGAGATTAAATTGTAAACCCTTAGCCCTGGGCTTGCTTTAGAATCAGGGCCCTGTGCATGACTGCTTCTATTCTATTGCGGAGCGGGGTTGGGGAATTAGATGCATATCCTTTCAGTATGCTGAAGGGAAACTGGTTGTATTGATGGAAAACTTCCAAAGCTTCTTGAAATAAAGGTATTGAAACTGTCCTCACAGGATTTATAAGAATTCTGGACAAATATAATTAAGCATTAATTAGGCTACACTTTGACGCACTTCCTTGTACCCGAAAGTCAGGTAGCACTAGATAGCACATTTGCATCCCCATTGTTCCTATAGTTAGGACTTATGACGTTAGAGTCATAAGGCCTTTAAGAATTGCTTAAGATGTTTTTCAGACCCCAAATCCCAGCGAAACAGCTGATGCCAACCAGCTTGAAGACCCCTCCCCGTGCCCCCACCCCCGCCCCGCAGAAGAAGGTAATCAGCATGAGTCTTAATCTCCGTGTCCCAGGACTTCGCCCGGCACTCTTCGACGAATTAGCTAATGATTTCCACACTTCAGACCACTCCAAAACCCTTAAGAACCTGAGCCTCAAAGTCCTCCTGGAGACAGATTTGAGGTTTCCGCCCGTCTGTGTTTGATTAAACCTCTTTCTCTTCTGCAACCTGGTGTCCCAGTGTATTAACTTGGCATGGGCATCAGACAGCAAACCTATATAGTTACAGTATGCTAAATACAGTGCTCCACTTTGAAACCTGAATAAATCGTGCAACCAAGTTAGACTTTTGAAATAAAAATTATTTCAAATTTAAAAATATTTATATCTGATCCCACTTAAGATATCCACAGCATTTGTCCTTTAAAACCTTTTATCTTGCTTTCTATCTTGAACATTTCTCTGTATGACAATTTCAGTGTCTTCCTATCATCTCGGCCATCTTAGTGGAAAGATACAAAATTGTGTGGCTTACTAAGAAAAATTACAGTAAGCTAAGGGTAGGTTAAAGGATTTGAAACTTAGCAGGAGAAAATGAGCAGAAATTGAAACTATGAAAAGGCATGCATTCCTGCTCTGGTTCTCTTTGCTTCTCTGTTCTCTATCTTCTTTGCTCATTTTAACTGCCTTCTTTGTTTCCCTTAAACCTGACTACTAAAAAAAAAAAAAAAAAAAAAAAATCTGAATATCTCAATTATCTCAAGGCTAAAAGGATTTTTGTTTAGAAACTATGAAGATTAATTCAATTAAATAAATACTTATTGAGCATTGATTATTAGGGGAATACTGGAAGAGAGGCCTGGAAAGGTAAGTTACGATAAACCTGTAGGAGGTTCCTTGGGTTAGTCTTAGAGTTTGAACCTTATCCCTTGGCCACAGTAAAACATTTAACTTTGGCCGGGGGCGGTGGCTCATGCCTATAATCCCAGCACTTTGGGAGGCCGAGGCAGGTGGATTACGAGGTCAAGAGATCGAGACCATCTTGGTCAACATGGTGAAACCCCGTCTCTACTAAAAATACAACAACAACAACAACAAAATTGGCTGGGCATGGTGGCACATGCCTGTAGTCCCAGCTGCTAGGGACGCTGAGGCAGGAGAATTGCTTGAACCCAGGAGGCAGAGGTTGCGGTGAGCCGAGATTGAGCCATTGCACTCCAGCCTGGGCAACAAGAGCAAAACTCCATCTCAAAAAAAACCAAAAAACAAAAAACAACAACAACAAAAATTAACTTTTCTTTCCCCACAGGAACATGTCCTAATGATCACACTATTTGTGGATGTGTAATCTGGAAACTGTACCACGATTAGTTGAAAGAGAGACTGAAGACAAGAAAAACAGTGTAGTGACTTGGGGAAGAACCAAGACATAAGGAAATGAAGACCTACTCTTGGGTGATGACAGTAAAAAGAATGTAATAGGTCTGAGAGACATTACAAAAAGAGAACTGATGGGACTCAATTGCTGATAGGGCTAAAGAGGAGGAAGGACAGGGTGAGGTGGCTCATGCCTGTAATCCCAGCACTTTGGGAGGTGAGGCAGGAAGATCAATTGAGCCCAGGAGTTCAAGACCACCCTGAGCAACATGACAAAATGTGGGTAACACCCCCTATGGGCACCAAGGAAGGAGAACTGTCCAGACCCCAGGCACAACTAGTGCCTGAAGAATATCTTAGTTTATAGTGTTATTGCTCAGCTGTTTCCTTTATATAATCCTTCATCAATAATCATATATTAGTTCATAGAATTAGTGCTTGAAGTGTAACTTACTGCTTACATATATCTAGCATACTTAGTTCTATATAATCTTTCTATATAATCATATAGGTATTGTAGTCAGAGCTGTACTGACACATTTAGTGCTGATTTATAGAATCCTTCCATATAACCATACAGTAGTTTGTAGTAGGAGGAATGCCTAGAGCAGTCACAGAACAGAAGCAGTACATGGGAAAACAGCCAGACCAGGATGAGAACCAAAGACCCAGGCGGTGGAGTCCCTGCCTGAAAGGGCATACGCTGTATGGCAGGCTTGGAGCAAGAGCCTCTCCTCCTAATTAAGGAGTTGCAGTACCTTGCATCCAGTTCCCGTGGAAAGTAGGCCTCAGCCCTGAGATCCTGCAAATAACTGAGGAAGAAGAACCCCTCTGGTGTGACCAGTCACGGCAGCTGTACACCCTGTCAGTCTTTTCTTGCTTCTGTGTTAGCTCAAAAAAGCCTCCGATAAATATCTTAAGAGAAGAGCACAAGTCTGTCAGCTCCCACTGCATTAAGCTTACAGTATCCTTCTACTAGAAATCCTTTGAAGTCTCCAGCCCCCAGTTAAGAAGTGTTGTGCATGACACCTGTTGCACACAGCCCACCTCCTTGCCTCGGTGACCTGATGGGGGTGGACCCCTTTTTCTCTACACAACCCTGTACTACTGTGCACGGTACAGCCCCTTGCTACATACGGCCCACCTCTCTGCCCAGGTGACATAATGGGGTGGTCCCCTCACTTGTAACTCGCATGATTATGTATGCCCTATTACTAAGCCTATAGATGACGACCTCACTCGTGACCCTGCCCCCTGCTTGTACCTAATAAATACAGATGATTTTGGGCATTTGGGGGAGCTGCTGCTGATCTCCACTCACAGGTGGTGTGGCCTCCCTGAGTCCAGATGCTCTTCACCAGTTCTTCAGTGTCCTGTCTTTTTACCTCTTGGATTGTGCACCCCAACACAGCGTAAGGAACACCCCATGACCCTGTGGGGCCTCCACAGCCCTACAACAAAATCCCATCTCTACAAAAAAAATAGAAAAATTAGGCGGGGCACTGTAGCTCATGCCTGTAATTTCAGCACTTTGGGAGGCTGAGATAGGCGGATCATGAGGCCAGGAGTTCGAGACCAGCCTGACCAACATGGTGAAACCCTGCCTCTCTTTTTTTTTGAGATGGAGTCTCACTCTGTTGCCAGGCTAGAGTGCAGTGGCACAGTCTCGGCTCACTGCAACCTCTACCTCTCGGGTTCAAGCAATTCTCCTGCCTCAGCCTCCCAAGCAGCTGGGACGACTGGTGTGCGCCACCACACCCAGCTAATTTTTACATTTTTAGTAGAGACAGGGTTTCACCATGTTGGCCAGGATTGTTCCCATCTCTTGACCTTGTGATCTGCCTGCCTCGGCCTCCCAAAGTGCTAGGATTACGGGCATGAGCCACCTCGCCTGGCCAGAAACCCCATCTCTACTAAAAATACAAAAATTAGTCGGGCATGGTGGTGCGCGCTTGTAACCATGTGCGCCTGTAACCATGGAGGCTGAGACGGGAGAATTGCCTGAACCCGGGAGGCAGGGGTTGCAGTGAGCTGAGATTGTGCCATTGCACTCCAGCCTGGGTGACAGAGATGCTGACTTATTCTATACTATTAACTGGAAAAAAGGAAGAAAAAGTAATGCAGAATAATGGAGGGAAAACTGTAAATCAATCATAACTTCCTTTTTTTTTTTTAAGATGGAATCTCGCTCTGTCTCCCAGGCGAGTGCAGTGGCGCAATCTCAGCTCACTGCAACCTCCACCTCCCAGGTTCAAGCAATTCTCCTGCCTTAGCCCCCAAGTAGCTGGGGGCTACACCGTCATGTAGCTACAAGCGCACACCATCATGCCCAGCTAATTTTTGTATTTTTAGTAGAGACGAGGTTTCACCATGTTGGCCAGGATGGTCTCCAACTCTTGGTCATGATCCGCCTGCCTCAGCCTCCCAAAGTGCTGGGTTTACAGGCATGAGCACCATGCCCAGCCAATCGTAACTTTCATTTACAAATAAGTGGGACTTATAAACTTCAGGCATACTGATAGGCCCATTTCCCTCAAGTCCAGCTGATCAAAATTGACAGGAGAAACAAATCAAATGGTTTGGTACAATGACAAAGATCATGTAGGATATATGTTGAGGCAATATGACGTACATGTGGATTCCTGGTGAATTTTAGTTTTTCCAAAATGAAGTAGTGCTAACGTTTCCTTCTATGAAAGTAATAAATAACAATGATAACATATTCAGTTAATACAGAAAGGAACGAAGAAAGTAAAAATCGTTCTTATGTATAACTTATTTAACATTATACAGTATATGTATCATTTTGTACAAATAGAGATTAAGAAAAATAGGATTATACATATGATTTTTATACACGATTTTTAGTAACTTTTCATTTAATAATATATTACCTTTTTAGTCTATAAACAATTATATTCATATGGATAGATTTATATCATCATTTTTAATGCCTATTAAATATTCCCTAGTGAAATTTTGAGAATGATCTTCCTTGAAAAAGTGGAAACTGGGCCATCTATAAAGTCTAATCAAAGTTAAGTAAAGAACAGAAAAACAAAAGAGAGTAACTTAAAATGTGCTGTTTGAACATGTCTAGTATGATGCCAAATTTTGTTTAAAAACTTTTAGTTTCTTTAAAACTCCCCTTCCCCTTCCCAATAACATTATTTTCTCCTTAGGGATTCATATGTTTCCAGAGAAGTTGACTTCACTCTCCCTTCAGAGGTGATGTAACTGACACAGTTACATCACCAACACAGTTACATCACCAATCAGTATATTTCATCCCTTTGCACTGAATGCTTTGTCAGGGTGGGCACTGATCCTAGGGTAGCTCAATTGAATAATTCTTAGGACTTTTGCAGAGAATTCTGATGTTCTCTTTCTTGCTAGAAAAGAGAGAGATGCTGACAGCCATTTTAGAACTGTAAGAGAAGCTAGCCTTAGAATGGTGCAGAGACCAAGGCAGGCACAGCAGAGAGAAGGAAATAAACAGGGATCTTGATGACATATTGAGTTGTGGGATCAAGCCCTACCTGAAGCAGCCTCACCGGTCTGCCTGTGGAGTCTTCATTCATGTGTACCTATCAGGTTTTCTTCATTGTTTGAACAAGTCTGAGTTGAGTTTTCTATCACTTAAAATCAAATGCATAGAAAAAAATGCTATAGGAAAATACAATAGTAATTGAGTGGTAAGGATATACATGATTTAAAAGTTCTCTTCTGTGCAGAAAAGTTTCCCTTTTTCTTGATAAAATTAATGTACAAAGTAGTATTTCGGCTACATGGAAATCTTCTAAAACAAATTTTAAAACCTTGTTCATGTATTAAACCAGACAGATATACAAAATCCAGCCATAACATAGAATGATTTAAGAGCACATATATGATGTAGCCTATGACCTTAGAGAAGACAAAGGCCTTGCTTTTGTTGACCTTTGTATTCTCAGGATTTAGAATAGTGCTTTCCCTGACATATGGTAGGTACTTCGTAAATGGTTTTTGAATTATTGAATTAAACATAATTGCCTATCAGCTATCTAGGAAGTTGAATTGTAACTGTGGGAAGTATTTGATACCAGCAACTGTGACATAGTGCTTTTATAGTAACTGGATTTCTTGTCTCCAGCTTTTCACTTGACCTAGTTTTATAGCCTTATTTAAATATTGCCCCAGGCCAGGCACAGTGGTTCACGCCTGTAATCCCAGCTCTTTGGAAGGCAGAGGGCAGATCACAAGAGGCCAGGAGTTCAAAACCAGCCTGGCCAAGAGGGCGAAACCCTGTCTTTACTAAAAATGCAAAAATTAGCCAGGCATGAGCCTGTAATCCCAGCTACTCTAGAGACTGAACCGTGGAGGCAAAGGTTGCAGTGAGCTGAGATTGCGCCATTGCACTACAGTCTGGGTGACAGAATGAGACTGTCTCAAATAAATAAATAAATAAATAAATATTCCCCCAAATTGTTGACTTTTTTGTGATTATGAAAGCTAGAATTAAATAATTATTTCTGATCTGTCCAGATAAAACCCTGAATATTATTTTTAACATACATACTATGTGTGTACATGTGCATAAACATATAATAGCTTTTTTTCCTCTTTCAATCTGCTACAAAAGCAGATATATTCTCACAAAAGCAATAGAGGAAAGTGGAACCTAAACATCTCACGTGGCTATTGATCTTGTTACTGACCTCAAGAAAGGCTGAAACGTGATTAAATGGGCAGAGGCTTTTGTCTAGGCTAACACTTAGGAAGTTAAGCAGAGGCTGGGCGCGGTGGCTCACGCCTGTATTTCAGCACTTTGGGAGGCCAAGGTGGGCAGATATCCGAGGTCAGGAGTTCGAGACCAGCCTGGCCAACACGGTGAAACCCTGTGTCTACCAAAAATACAAAAATTAGCTGGGCACAGTGGTGTGTGCCTGTAATCCCAGATACTGGGGAGGCTGAGACAGGAGAATTGCAACTCGGGAGGTGGAGGTTGTGGTAAGCTGAGATCACACCATTGTATTCCAGCTCAGGGGCCACAGAACAAGACTCTGTTTCAAAAAAAAAAAAAAACAAAATTAAGCAGAAAATCAATGAAACCAGAATTAGGTTATGAAACCGAAAGTTAAGTCGGTGACTTAGATAAGATAAGCTGCAGAAACCATACAACAGAAACATGGTAACTTTTGGGGCCCCACCAATCTGTTTCAAGACTTAGCTTCTTGAAACTTGTGTTTTGTTTTGACCACTTTTTTTAGAAAGAGTTAGATTAGAGATCAGGAACATGAAGATGAAAAAAAAATACACTTGTTCCTACTCCTAATTTGCTCATTTAAAAATGGGCTCACTAACAATTTTATTTAATAGGCAGCCTTTAAAGAAAGAACCTTATAACTGAAGAGCACTTTCTAATTGAATAATGCCTAAGGTGAAAAACTAAAACTAACCAACATTGTAAAATATAAACAGGAAATGGAGAAATCTCAGATTTAACCTAGACTTTAGATTAAGAAGGTTTTTAGCTGATTCTAGTTAAAACATTTTCGAGTAAATAGCTAGCTCACAAAAAGGCTGTCACATCCTCAGCACAACAGTTAAGCACATACTTCAGATGCATTCTTCTAGCAGAGGATATTTTTCAGAGATTCCAATCTCCTTTCCTCCTTGAAGGGACAGGTCCTCTCTCTGTGTTGATTGATTGCTATAGTCTCCTTAGTGTCAGAACACTATTTGGTAGAATAGAAAGTAGAAACTTGAGGAACTTTTGTTGCCCTACTAACTCTTACAATAGAGCTAAATAAGTTGGTGACATGTCTATATTTCAAGAATCACTCAAAACAAAAACACCTGTTTTTTGTTTTCTTGAGAGAGTCCTACTCTGTTGCTCAGGCTGGGTGGCAGTGGCACGATCACAGCTCAATGCAGCCTGGATCTCCCAGGCTCAAGCAATCCTCCCACCTCAGCCTCCTGAGTAGCTGGGACCACAGGCATGCATTACTGCACTCAGCTACTTTGCTACTTTTTATATCATTATTATTATTATTATTATTATTTGTAGAGATGAGGTTTTTTCATGTTGGCCAGGCTGGCCTGGAACTCCTGGGCCCAAGTGATTCACCCACTTCGGCCTCCCAAAGTGCTGGGATTATGGGCGTGAGCCACTGCGCCAGACCCCTGCTCTTTCTTAGACTGCTTCTTTCAGCTATCAACAAAAGTAACTGATGGAAAAGAAGTATCAAAACTCAACTGTCTGTGTGGAAGCAGAGGAACCAGATAACTTTTTTTTTCTTTTTTCTTGTTTTTTTTTTTTTTTTTTGAGAGGGAGTCTTGCTCTGTCACCAGGCCAAAGTAGCGTGGCGTAATCTCAGCTCACTGCAATCTCCGCCTCCTGGGTTCAAGTGATTCCCCTGCCTTAGCCTCCCAAGTAGCTGGGACTACAAGTGCATACCACCAAATCAGCAAATTTTTTGTATTTTAGTAGAAATGGGGTTTCACCATGTTGGCCAGGATGGTGTCGATCTCCTAACCTCATGATCCATCCACCTCGGCCTCTCAAAGTGCTGGGATTACAGGCGTGAGCCACTGTGCCTGGCCGGAACCAGATAATTTTTATAAATGACTGTGGCTGAAACAGAATAAATCATGGGGACTCATCATTGGTATTACATAGACTAAATATGATATTGTTCCATTGGTTAATTCTATAAATATTTAAATGTTCTCAGAATTCCAAACATTATTTAGACGTTTCTTTGCCTTAATTAACCCTTATGCAGTCTTTCCTTAGACCTTTCCAAAAAGTTGAGACAGAGAAGGAAACTTAAGACTTCTGAACCACAAGAGCATTCACTAGGCCTATTCACAAAGAGGTCTGGGCACTAGATTGGAGATTGTTGCTCTTGGAGAATAACGTTGATAAAACTGTGCTTCTCAGTGCAGTGTGAACTGAGGTCTAGGTTTCTATAGTCTATAGCTAATAGCATAATTAACTATATCAAGTCTGATCTATTATATATAGGTCCAAATGGCCTAACTCAAGCCCTCTCACATAGATTTATTATACTTACATATTTTGGAGACAGTAAGATGTTTACAGTAATGTTAAAACTTGCGGCCAGGCACAGTGGCTCACACCTTTAATCCCAGCACTTTGGGAGGCCAAGGCAGGAGGATTGTTGGAGCCCAGGAATTCAAGACTAGCCTGGGCAACAAAGTGAGCCCCCATCTCCACAAAAAATAAATAATTAGCCTGGTGTGGGGGTACATGCCTGTGTTCCAGCTACTTGAGAGGCTGAGGCAGGAGGATTGCTTGAGCCCAGGAATTTGAAGCTGCAGGGAGCTCTAATTACATCACTGCACTGCAGCCTGAGTGACAGAGTGAGACCTTGACTCTAGGAAAAAAAAAAAGAAAAAAAGAAAAATTCCTAGAGGATTCTTAAAAATTTCATTTCATATATTGTGTCAGTGGCTGGTCAAAAATTTTTTGTTGTTACTGTTTTAACCCAATAGTCTTTGTCAAACCAAGAACTGGTATTGAAAATTTCAGCCCAAAATTTGCCACAGTGAATACATCATTTATCTTAGGGACAAAGAAAATCAAATCTGAGGGCAATTGTAGCAGTTTTTAGAAATCAAACCACAAGCAGACATCCCAGTGAAATTCAGAAGTCCCTGTCTGAATCTCTCTACATAACCACTTTAATCTCCGCCATCCAGCCATGAGCCTCAAAAATTAGAGTAGGTGATGTTTGCCCGAAACAAATTTGTCTGGATTCTCTGTTAACTTCTGAAGGTGGTAAGCAGGGAAGGAGCATGGGCTCTGTTACAGAGAACTTAGCCTGTGTGAAGGTTCAAGAGGAAAAAGCCTTCATGGGAATAGCTAGACATTCCCAACAGTGTAGAACATCAGTAAGAGTAATAGCGAATGAACTGGAGAAGAGACAGTTACCTCCTCAGCTCTCAGAAAGGGAAGTAACAGAAGGTTTGTGTCAGTCCCATTGAGGCTGGCAACCAATGGGAAGCTGTTGCTAAGGAGACAGCTGGTACAGGGATTACTACAGGCAGGATGAAGGGAAGAGGGTCAGGGTTTACGCATTTGCTACCATTCCTTGTTTCCTCTTTTTTCTTTTTTGAGATGAAGTTTCACTGTTGTTGCCTAGGCTGGAGTGCAATGACTCAATCTCGGTTCACTGCAACCTCCACCTCCCAGGTTCAGGCGATTCTCCTGCCTCAGCCCCCAGAGTAACTGGGATTACAAGCATGCACTACCATGCCCAGCTCATTTTGTATTTTTAGTAGAGTCGGGGTTTCTCCATGTTGGTTAGGCTGGTCTTGAACTCCCGACCTCAGGTGATTCCCCCGCCTCAGCCTCCCAAAGTGCTGGGATTACAGACGTGAGCCACTGCACCCAGCCCCTTGCTTCCTCTTTTAGGCTTCATGTGCTTCCAGGTTCTCCATCTTTCTTCCTGTTTCTCAGCATTTTCTCACCTTCTCAGTCTTCTAATTTCATTGTTACTACATGCTAGCGACTTGGTGCTACCAGGCTACCTGCTTGCTCCACATATTATTTGTTGAACATGATTGGCATGTATGGCTTATTGCCGAAGAACCTAGGAAGGTAGAGTGAGCAAAGAGATGGAAGAACAAGGGAGCAAGCACAGTCATAAGGATGGAGGGCTATTACAGAGCATTCTGCAGAAAGCTGAATCACAGTCAAGAATCCAAAAGGTCTGTCACAGTAGTTCTCAGCTGGAGCTTCACACCAGAATCACCTGGGGAATATACTTTTAAAAAATTATATTTTAAAATATAAAATGCCAGTGCCCAGCCAGACTTTACTCAATCAATGTCACAGGAATCAGGTCCAAGGTCTGTATTTTTTTCCGCCAGATTCTGCAGATGACTTTATTGCAAATTCCTAGTTAAGAGCTTCTCATTTAGGGAATAAACTAGAAATTATGTCTTTTTTTTTTTTTCTTTTAAGAGACGAGGTCTTGCTCTGTCACCCAGGCTGGAGTGCAGTGGTATGATCATAGGTTACTGCAGCCCCAAATTCCTGGATTCAAGTAATCGTCTCACCTCAGCCAGGTGTGGTGGCACATGCTTGTTATCCCAGCTACTCAGGAGGCTGAGGCAGGAGAATCACTTGAACCCGGGTGGTGGAGGTTGCAGCGAGCCAAGGCGGTGCAACTGCACTCCAGCCGGGGTGACAGAGCGAGACTCTGTCTCAAAAAAAAAAAAAAAAAAAGATAGGGCGGTAAAAGCAGTATCAGCTAATGGAAATATAAATTATCCAAAAGCCAATACTCCAGAGATACTGAAGAGATGTGGCCTTAAGCCTTGAGAAGAGTGAGCAAATGCAGTATGTGTGGTCTAATGGCCAGTAACCCTAGTGTGGATAAACTTATCACATGTTTGTCAGATGTCTAGCAGAGATATACTTATCACATATTTGTCAAATGTCTCGCAGGGCCTTGAAGGTACCCTTGAACAAAAGTCACTTCACAGTCTCATGTCATGGCTAATAAGTAACCAATCACTCAGAGCCAGGCGTGGTGTTTCACGCCGGTAATCCCAGTCATTCAGGAGGCTGAGGTGGGAGGATCATTTGAGGCCAGGAGTCCAAGACCAACATGGGCAACGGAGCAAATCCCTGTCTCTAAAAAAACAAAAACTAAAAAACAAAGTCATCTCAAAGACAGAACTCTTTAGTGGTACATTCCTATAGTCGTAGCTACCCAGGAGGCTGAGGTGGGAGGATCACTTGAGCCCAGCAATTCAAGCCTGCAGTGAGCTATGATTGCACCATTGCACTCCAGCGTGGAAGACAGAGTGACAGCCTGTCTCCAAAAAAATGAAATTACAAATTAAAAAAGATAATAAAAGAAAGAAATCCTTGGATACAGTTCCTGGAAGGTGTAGCACACAGGTGAGCCCTGCTATGGCTGCAGCCTCTCATGTCCACCTGCTCCCTCAGGTCCTTGGCTCAACTTTGGAGCTGGTTGTTGCACGTTGGGCTCCAGCCCTTGTCCCGCCCTGTAAACATCTGTCACCTCCTGTCTTTTACTTGCCGCAGTAGTGCCGCTCTATTATTGACTTGGCTCACCTGTACACTCAGAATCAGAGGACCTCCGTGATCCCTAACACCACGTTAAGCTGTTAGCAGTAAGCTTCTAGCCTTACCTCCCCTGCTGTTACCTGGTGGAGACTATTGCTTGTACTGGCAAAGCCAAAGCATTATGAGAGCTCCACCTACTCAAATGGTCTTGTTGACAGTGCTCCTAGCAGAGGAGGTATTTCCATAGATATGAAATCATCCATTTTCAAAGGTGTGACCTGTGTTAGGCTACCCTGGGCTGAATAGGCCCATCCTTTTGGGAAGACCTATTTTCCTCCCACCAAGTGACTCTGAGAGTTTGGTGGATTTGAGGGATGATTCCCTCCTCACCAGCAGCTGACTTCCCTGCTATCCACTATAAAAAGTGTTACTGGGCCGGGTGCAGGGGCTCACACCTGTAATCCAACACGTTGGGAGGCCGAGGCAAGTGGATCACCTGAGGTCAGGAGTTCGAGACCAGCCTGACCAACATGGTAAAACCCCATCTCTACTAAAAATACAAAAATTGTCCAGACATGGTGGTAGGCACCTGTAACCCCAGCTACTCAGGAGGCTGAGGGAGAAGAATTGCTAGAACCTGGGAGGCAGAGGCTACAGTGAGCCGAGATTGTACCATTGCACTCCAGCCTGTGGGACAGGATGAGACTTCATTTCAAAAAAAAAAAAAAAAAAGAAGCATTACTTCTGTCACTGCAACTCTGCTCGGGACTGGCTGGGCCTCTGGATGTGGAGGTGAACTGACAGCGCTGACTTGGCTGCCTCGGCTGGCTGGGCAGATGGCCCATTCCTTCCTCGCTAGTTTGTGGACTTTTCCCCCATTTGCCTCAATAAAAAGTCACTACCTGACATGCTTTCCTTTCTGCCACTTCCAAATTCTCTGTGCCCTGGAATAGCCCAGGAATCTGAAATAGTCAGGCTCTGACATCTTGGATACCCTGCAGTCACTGGCTGTGAGCTCTCCTCCGCCCCATGATGTGAACTCCCCAGTGGTTAGCATTCTACATGGAAGCAAAGTTTGTGCCTGGGAAAATCTCAGGCCATAGATCTCACCTGTCAACAGAGTCCCTATAGCAGTGCAGGTCCCTGGCTACCACAAATGCCTAGCTTCAAGAGTTATAGGTCTAAGAGAAAAAAAAAAGAATGATAGGTCTAGAGGACTCTCCTTCTGCTTCCTCAAGAGCCAGTGGACTGCTCGCACTCCTGGTGCTCCTTCTCTGAAGGTAAACCTTGTAAACCAACAGTATCTCAGAGAGGTCGCAATCAATTTAGAGGCTTATTTTGCAAATGTTAAAGACCATGGTCTGTGACACAGCCTCGGGAGGTCCTGAGAACATGTGCCCAAGGTGGTTTGGTTACAGCTCAGTTTTCTGCATTTTAGGGAGACAGAAGTTACAGGTTAAAAACGTATATATCAATACGTGGGAGGTATATACTTGTTTGGCCTGGAAAGTCAGAACATCTTGAGTGAGGGGGCTTCCAGGTTATAGGTGGATTCAAAGATTTCCTGATTGGCAATTGGTTGAAAAGTTAAGCTTTGCCCCTTAAGAGTTTGAAGTCAGCGTAACGAAATTCTTGACTTAAGATAAGGGGAGTTGTGGAAGCCAAGGTTCTGGTCATGTAGATGAAGCCTCCAGGTAACAGGCTTCAGAGAGAATAGATGGTAAATGTCTCTTATTAGAACCTCAAAAGGTGTCAGTCTCTCTGGAAAAGACCTAGTTAGGAAAGGAGATTCTGTACAGAATATGCATTCCTCACAAGAGATAGCTTTACAGGGCCATTTCAAAATGTGTCAAAGAAATATATTTTGGGGTGAAATACTTTGATTTCTTTCAGGGCCTGCTATCTACCATGGGATGCTATAGCAGAGTCAAGTTGGAATTTGGTATTTTACTGCTACAGAGTCCGTTGTCAGTCCTTTGATCTCTATTTTGACGTTAATGCTGGTCAGTTGTGCCTACACTCAAAAGAGAGGAGGGGAAAAGGAGGTATGCCCAACTTTGCCTTCTTCATTATGGCATGAAGTTGTTTTTCAGGTTTCTTTGGGATCCTGTTAGCCAAGAGACAGGTCTATTTAGCCAACTGGGGTGCTTAGAATTTTATTTTTGGTTTACATTCTCTGGCCAAGATTTGCCAGAAGCAACATCAATGGCCAAACTTTTATTTTGTTCTGCATTGTTGCCACAGTAGTGTGGCTACCTGACCTGCGTCCATCCTGTCCCTTGCTGGGATCCCTGCAGCCGAGTCACTTAGAGCCAAAAGACTCATTGTCAACTGAAGGATTTTAGGCCAGGAAGGAGTGGAGATGGGCAGGCATTCATCAATCTTAAAAATCTTCTAAGTAATGTAACAGTCAAAAAGCCAAAAGGAAAGGTTTGAATGATTTAATAAATCATAGAAATGATTTATCTATAGATTTTATGCATTGAACTACTACAGTCTTGGTTTTAGTTATAGACCTGTAGCAATTAGCTATACAGAACATAAACATTTTGTTTAAACCATTTAAACTTGGGAGTTTAGAGACTTTTGTGGTACTGCAATGCTTTTTGCAGTCTTTTAGTAATTTGTTCCAAGATGACTAATAAAACATAGTAATATTTTCCCAGGCACAAAAAAATACACATAATTATATCTATTTATCTTCATAAATCTCATAACTGGAAGCATTATACCCAGAAAGCTTTGTCACTTGATATCCTCTTGGCAATTTTCTTTTTTTAAATTCTGTAGGAAGCAGGAAATTCTTTATGGTTGGGATAGATAAAAAGGGACCACATAATGGCCCAGGAGGAAAAGTGTCTCATTTTATCAGCTGTTTAGGCATCTGCATGCCCACCTTTGATGTGGAGGGTCCGAACTGATTCTATCCCTCAGAATCGGTCCTTACAATCCCACATGCCCGCCTCTTTCACAGTAGTTCCTGAACCTAGAGGGAAGGTGCTTATATTTCCCATAGATGGAAGTTTTAGCAGTTGGTGTTAGCAATGAAAGCAGATTCAGTCCAGTAAGATTCTAAGTAACTTTAAAATTTGGAGCTTTCAGGTACAGAGAGAAAGGTACCTGAATTTTGTAAGCTATAAATAGTTCAAAAACAAAAAGGAGTTTTGTTTGTCTGTTTCTTCTTCTTCTTTTTTTTTTTTTTTTTGGTGAGACAGAGTCTCCCTCTGTTGCCCAAGCTGGAGTGCAGTGGCACGATCTTGGCTCACTGCAACCCCTGCCTCCCAGGTTCAAGCTATCCTCATGCCTCAGCGCCCCGGTAGCTGGGATTACAGGCACACGCCAGCACGCCTAGCTAATTTTTGTATTTTTAGCAGAAATGGGGTTTTGCCATGTTGTCCAGGCTGGTCTCGAACTCCTGACCTCAGGTAAGTCACCCGCCTAGGCCTCCCAAAGTGCTGGGATTATAGGCGTGAGCCACTGCGCTGGGCCCTGTTTGTTTTTTCAACTGTGGAAAACAAAACACAGAAGTCTTGCTTGGCTTTGACAATGACAGGAAAAGGAAACCCCTGAAACTTAACAGCTAATTAACATATTTGTAACAGCTAATTAACATATTTGATAAAGACCCTATTTAATGGGAATGGAGGGAATCTCTCAACTGATGTCTAATCATCAGGCTGGAGGTGATGATACTGAAGTTTATCTTAGTTGGAAGCTATAGAAAGACTCTATAACCTTGAGGTGATTAATTTTTATAGTTTTGGTAAGCCCCCAGCAATAAATCTAACTCCGAGGCTTAAGTTAGGATTTGGCTTTTGAGAATGGTTGTCAAAAAATGTTAAAAGACTCAATTTGATTGAAAGAGAATCACGGGTCTTTATAAAATAATAGTTATTCATTTACCTAGGGTGATAATCAAAAGACTTTATTTTTATTGTTATTATTTTTGAGACAAGAGTCTCACTCTGTTACCCAGGCTGGAGTGCAGTGACCTGATATTGGCTCACTGCAGCATCTGCCTCCCAGGTTCAAGTAATGCTCCTGCCTCAGACTCCTAAGTAGATGGGTTTACAAGTGCGCACCACCAGGCCTGGCTAACTTTTGTATTTTTTGGTAGAGATGGGGTTTCACCATGTTGCCCAGGCTGGTCTCAAATTCCTGGCCTCAAGTGATCCACACTCCTCAGCCTCCCAAAGTGCTGGGATTACACGTGTGAGCCACCGCACCCACCAAAAGACTTTAAAAGCTGTACAGAAAGTTATACGGATGTAAAAACCTTAACCCTTTTAAAATTTCATTTTTAAAAGTAATTTTTAAAAACCTAATAATAACAACATAGGAATTACCTTAAAACTTTTGTTGCTTAGGCTGGTTGCCAAAAAGGAGGGAAAAAACCCCTTCTACAGTTTTTCCTTATGGGAAGCTCATTTGGATAACTGAAAGTCAGACTTGACAAAAAGATAAATTACTCAGACACACAGAAAAAGTGGGTCCCAGGTTGAGTGACCACTATGCTATAAAGGCCTTGAGGAGGCGAATATGTGACTCTTAGCTATAGCACGGGAAGTTCTCTGATTATGTTGACCACTTTAGACATATGTTGAGGCTCAGAAAGTATCAGAAAGTAATACCCCAAAATGATAACTGTGAACCCAGAAAATCTGAGACAGCCCTCAGTTAACTTAGAAAGTTTATTTTGCCAAGATTGAGGACCTGCCCGTGACACAGCCTCAGGAAGTCCTGACATGTGTCCAAATTGGTTGGGGCACAGCTTGGTTGTATACATTTATACATCTTAAGGAGAATGAGACATCGATCAATATAAGTAAGAAGTTGCCTGGAAAGCCAACTTGAAGCAAAGGCAGGAAGACTGCAAGTCAGGAGGGAGCATCCAGGTCACAAGATAGGTGAGACACAAACTGTTGCGTTCTTGATTAGCCTTTCCAAAGGAGGCAGTCAGATATGCGTCTATGTCAGTGAGCAGAAGAATAACTTTAAATAGAATGGAAGGCAGGTTTGCCCTAAACAGTTTCCAGCTTGAGTTTGCCTTAGTGATTTTGGGGGCCTTTTCCTTTGTATTTTCCTTTCACATAACCAAAGGAGCAGCCTCAGAAGTAAAAGTTTCTCTTTGGCCTTCTCCTGCCCTCCTGCTTCTTAGTCCCATTTTCCCTCTAGGCTGGCTACAGAAACTAGAATCTCTCTTCTCAAAGGTGGGTTCTAGAAACCAGAGCCCCTTTTCCTGAAAGCCAGCCATAAAACTGAAAAATATTCCGTAAAGTCTGACGGTGCCGTGGATGGTACGGCAACGTCTGTGACTCACACATATACCTCTGGAGAACCTCCTGGAATTAGAGAACCTGAAGTCGCTGGAAGATTGTGAAAAGCAGAACTATCAACCCCTGTGGCGCCTAACTAACTTGAGACATTCTTCTATTGTTTTTATTCCAGCCTCAATTGACAAGACCATTGGACTTTGTAACCAACTGTGGCTAACCTTGTGACTGTACACCCTATGACCCCTTCCCAGCTTACAAACCTACAACCCCCTCCCAGCTTGCAAAAAACTGCCCTAAACTGCAACTTCTGTAACTTTCCTCTGTTTACCCCAAACCTATAAAACCAACTCCTATCCCACCACCCTCCGCTGACTCTCTTTTTGGACTCAGCCCACCCGCACCCAGGTGAATAAACAGCTATGTTGCTCACAAAAAGCCTGTTTTGGGGAGGGGGGCTCTTCATTCAGAGTGCATGTTTTAACACATCCCTCTAATTTTTTCTCCACTTTTCTGTGTAAAAACTGGCCATAAAGAAATGATCTGAACTCCCTTGTTGGACTATAGGTTATAAGACCTCTATGCCCAGAAGGAAGAAAATACATACTCAGGGAGGTGAAGAAGAATCTAGACAGACAGGCCTTGCTGGTTTTCCCCACACAGTCTACTAGCATTCAATTATACCCTTTGTTTTTTACATGGCTGTTCATAGTTTGTTGAACCTAAGCCTTAAAATGATCAATTTTCTCTGTATCTTGGGTCTTTACTCTGAAAATTCTCACATTTATCTGCCAAACAAATCTGTATGCCTTCTCTTCAACCAATCTGTCTTTTGTGAGTTGATTTTTTTTAGCAAAACTTTGGGGGGGCCCTGGCCCCTAAATATGTTAGAAAAGCTAAGAGTACAGAATTAAGTTATACTGGAAGAAAACATGGCCTTCTTTTTTTAATAATTATTTTTTAATTTTCAATTTTTTTGAGATGGGTCTTGCTCTGTCACCCAGGCTGGAGTGCAGTGGCATAATCGTGGCTCACTGCATTCTTGACTTCCTGGGCTGTAGCAATTCTCCCACCTCAGCCTCTCAAGTAGCTGGTACTACAGGCCTGTGTCACATGCCTGGCTATTTATTTTTTTTTTGTAGAGATACAGTATGACTATGTTGCCCATATTAGCCTTAAACTCCTGAGCTGAAGCATTCCTTCTGCCTCAGCCTCCCAAAGTGGCTGGGATTATAGACTTTCAAGATAAAACATTTTAGCATCAGGCCATTAAAAACAGATTTAGAACTGGAGGAAAAAGAAAAATTTGTCACAGAAGCCAACAAAAGTTGAAGAAGAGCATTATCATCCCAGGCCTTTCTGAAGGGAGAAAAAGCTGAAAGCAGCAGAGTACGGCAGAAGTTAAACTTCTGAGATATCAATCTGAGAAATTTTACAAGGAAGCAGATTAGGGAAGTTGTTCAACATATTGAACAGCTATCCCCATAAGAAAGCACCTTCATAAGAAGGAAAAATCAAGTAATTATAATACCTGGTTTTAACATCAGATACATGAGACCCATTCTCACCTATCTGATGAGATTTTGGGGGCCCAAGGTATTTTCCTTTCACATAACCAAAGGAGCAGCTTCAGAAGTAAAAGTTTTTCTTTGGCCTTCTCCTGCCCTCCTATTTCTCAGTCTCATTTTCCCTCTAGGCTGGCTATTCAGGAAAAAGCACTGCAGAGGGTAGGAAAAACAGTCCCGAATTGCCTGTATGACCCTTACTTCATTCCCTGGCAGTGCATAGAGAAACTCTGTGCATTTGGGAGAGAGAGAGCACAGTGAGTGTCAGGGGCTTTGCATTGGAACTCAGTGCTGCCCTATCACAGTGGAAAGCAACACGGGGCAGAATTCAGCTCGTACCCACAACAGAACATTTAGACCAGCCCTAGCCAGAGGCAAATCATCCATCTGAATGGTGGGAACCTGAGTTCTGGTAAGCCCTACCATTATGGG
Source organism: Sapajus apella (assembly GCF_009761245.1). Taxonomy (NCBI): domain Eukaryota; kingdom Metazoa; phylum Chordata; class Mammalia; order Primates; family Cebidae; genus Sapajus; species Sapajus apella. The sequence continues at coordinate 20,236,216 of NW_022436968.1, read as the reverse complement.
CTAAAATGCTCTAGGGTTGTAAATAAACATGAAAGGCAGTTTAGGCCAATTTAAATTTTCTTTTTTTGAGATGAAGTCTTGCTCTGTTGCCAGGCTGGAGTGCAGAGGTGCAATCTCAGCCCACTGTAACCTCTGCCACCCTGGTTCAACTGATTCTCCTGCCTCAGCCTCCCGAGTAGCTGGGACTACAGGTGCAAACCACCACGTCCAGCTAGTTGTTTTTTTTTTCTGTATTTTAGTAGAGACGGGGTTTCACCCTGTTGGCCAGGATGGTCTCAGTCTTCTAACCTTGTGATCTGCCCACTTTGGCCTCCAAAAGTGCTGGAATTACAGGCGTGAGCCACCGTGGCCGGCTGAGCACAAGGTAGATTTCTAAGGTTCCCAACAGTAGACCTTGGCATCCAGACAGTATCTCTGGACCCACCGGGACCAAGCGGAACTAACTGCCCTAGAGGGAAGAAGATAAGCCTGGTTGACTTTGCCATCTGATGATTCTGGAGCCCTTGGGCTTGAGTAAACACAGGTAGTAGCCAGGCAGTGGTCACTGCAGGCCTTGGGTGAGACCTAGGGCTATGCTGGCTTCAGGTCTCACCTAGCACAGTCCCAGTTGTGGTGACCACAGGGGTGCTTGTGTCCCCCCCCCCCCAGCTCTAAGCAGTCAGCTGAGAGAGAGAGAGAGACTTCATTTGTTTGGGGGAAAGTAAGGGAAAGAGGAATAGTCTATGTCTGCTAATCCAGGGAACTCTACTGGACCTTACCCAAGACTACCAAGGTGGTACTTCTATGAGTTTGCAAGAGCCACAGCATTGCTAGGCTTTAAGTGCCCCCTGAAGCAGATATGGCTGCAGTGACCAAAGACTTAGATCACAACATTCAAGTCCTTTTGAATACCTGGAAAGCCTTCCTAAGCAGGATGGTACACACAAGCCCAGACTGCAAAGACTATAATAAATACCTAACTCTTCAGTGGACAGACACTGACAAACATCCACAGCATCAAGACCATACTGGAAAACATGACCTCACCAAACAAAGTAAATAAGTCACCAGAGACCAATCCCAGAGAGACAGAGATATGTAACCTTTTGGACAAATAATTCAAAATAGCTGTTTTGGCAAACTTTAACAAAATCCAAGATAACACAGAAAAGGAATTTAGAATCCTATCAGTTAGATTTAACAAAAAGATTGAAATAATTAAAAAAGAGTCAGACTGGATGCAGTGGCTCATGTCGGTAATTCCAGAAATTTGGGAGGCCATGGTGGGCAGATCACTTGAGCCCAGGAGTTCAAGACTAGCCTGGGCAACATGGCAAGACCCTGTCTCTAAAAAAAAAAAAAAAGCAAAAATTAGCTGGATGTGATGGGGTAGTGTGCTCCTGTAGTCTTAGCTACCTGGGAGGCTGAGGCAGGAGGATCTATTGAGCCCAGGAGGTCAAGGCTGCAGTGAGTGTGATCATGTCACTGCATTCTAGCCTGGACGATGGAATGAGACCCTATCTTAAAAAAAAATAAAGATGAGCAGAAACTCTGGAGCTGAAAAATGCAATTGACATACTGAAGAATGCATCACAATCTCTTTTTTTTGTTTTGTTTTGAGACAGAGTCTCACTTTGTTACATTTAATAATCAAACTACCAAAGGTCAAGGACAAAGAAGGGATTCCAAAAGCAGCAAAACAAAAGTGCATACCACTGGAGTGCAGTGGTGTGATCTTGGCTCATTTCAACCTCTGCTTCCCAGGTTCAAGCAATTCTTCTGCCTCAGCCTCCTGAGTAGCTGGGATTACAGATGTGTACCACCACACCCAGCTAATTTTGTATTTTTAGTAGAGACAGGATTTCACCATGTTGGCCAGGCTGGTCTTGAACTCCTGACCTCAGGTGATCTGCCCACCTTGGCCTCCCAAAGTCCTGGGATTACAGGCGTGAGGCATCATACCTGGCCAACACCACAATCTCTCAACAGCAGAAATGATCAAGCAGAAGAAAAAATTAGTGAGCTTGAAGACAAGCAATTTGAAAATACACAGTTTGAGGAGACAAAAGAAAAATGAATAAAGTAGAATGAAGCATACCTACAAGATTTAGAAAATAGCCTCAAAAAAGCAAATCTAAGCACTGGCCTTAGAGAGGAGGTAAAAAAAGAGATTGGGGTAGAAATTTCATTCAAAGGGATAATAAGAGATCTTCCCAAACTTAGAGAAAGATATCAATAGTCAAATACAAGAAGGTTATAAAGCACCAAACAGATTTAACCCAAACAAGACTGCCTCAAAGCATTTAATAATCAAACTCTCAAAGGTTAAGGATAAAGAAAGGATCCCAAAAGCAGCAAAAGAAAAGAAAGATACAAAGGAGCTCCAATATGTTTGTAGCAGACTTCTCAGTGAAAACCTCACAGGGCAGGAGAGAGTGGCATGATATAGTTAAAGTGCTGAAGGAGAATGAAACATTTAAACTTCTTGTAATTCAACTTTATTAAATCAACTCTCAATTAAAAAAAAAAAATCTTGGGCAGGGCTCAGTAGCTCACTCCTGTAATCCCAGCAATTTGGGAGGCCCAGACAGGTAGGTCACTTGAGGTTAGTGGTTTGAGACCAGACTGGCCAACATGGTGAAAACCCAGTAGTCCTAGCTACTCAGGAGGTCAAGGCAGGAGGATTTCTTGAACCCAGGAGGCGTAGGTTGCAGTGAGCTGAGATCACACCACTGCACTCCAGCCTGGGTGACAGAGTGAGATTCTGTCTCAGAAAATAGAAAAGAAAAAGAAAATCTGTTGTTCTAATCAATTATTTAGTGTCTTAGTGTGTTTTTAATATCAAAGCTGAATCTCTAGAAAGATAGTTATAATTTCCATAATTACATACAAAATTTCTTTCCTAAGTTCTCCTTTTATGAACTTTATCATGACTTTCATAAACCATTTGTGACATGCTTGGACTTTCTGTTTTGTCTTAAGCATCCCACTTTTTAAAATACCCAGTCATGGCTGGGCATGTGACTCATGCCTGCAATCCCACCACTTTGGGAGACTGAGGCGGGTGGATCATGAGGTCAGGAGCTCAAGAGCAGCCTGCCAAGATGGTGAAACCCCATCTCTACTAAAGATACAAAAAATTTAGCTGGGTGTGGTGGTGGCTGCCTGTAGTTCCAGCTACTTGGGAGGCTGAGGCAGATAATCACTTGAACCTGGGAGGCAGAGGCTGCAGTGAATCGAGATCATGCCACTGTACTCCAGCCTGGGCAACAAGAGCAAGACTCATCTCAAAAACAAAAAAATAAAATAACCAGTCATGCCAGGTATGGTGGCTCACGCCTGTAATCCCAACATTTTGTGAGGCCTAGGCAGGTGGATCATGAGGTCAGGAGATTGAGACCATCCTGGCTAACACAGTGAAACCTTGTCTTTACTAAATATACAAAAAAAAAAGCCAGGTGTGGTGGCACATGCCTGTAGTCCTAGCTACTCAGGAGACTGAGGGACGAGAATCACTTGAACCTGGGCAGCGGAGGTTGCAGTGAACCGAGATCGCGCCACTGTACTCCAGCCTGGTGACAGAATGAGACTCTATCTCAAAATAAATAAATTCCCAGTAATTTTATCATTTACCAGGGTAAAAGGAGGTGTGTCCAACCTTGCCTTTCCCATCATGGCCTGAAGTAGTTTCTCAGGTTTCTTTGGGATCCTGTTGGCCAAGACAGAGGCCCACTTAGCCAACTGGGGGACTTAGAATTTTATTTTTGGTTTACAACCTCCACTCAACCAACCCATGAATTACAGTTGCTCTGTAAGGCCCACGTGACATTGCACTTACAGTTCACAGCTCTGTCCTGAACTTACAGGTGAGGCTTAGGTCAGAGGCACATGCTAACTTGGTGAAGGATGCAGAAGATCACTGAGGGTGCCCCATGATGTGATGGTGACTCCTGAGTGATCTGGTATATGAACTGTAAACTCCTGAGGGTTATCCACAGAGAAGGAACACTAGCCACTGGCCACAATTCATTTAATTCATTTTTTTTTTTTGAGACAATGTTTCACTCTTGTCATCCAGGCTGGAGTGCAGTGGCATGATCTTGGCTCACTGCAACCTCCGCATCCTGGGTTCAAGCAATTCTCCTTCCTCAGCCTCCCACAAAGCTGGGATTACAGGTGCCCACCACCATGCCCAGCTAATTTTTGTATTTTTTGTAATAGAGACAGGATTTCATTATGTTGGCCAGGCTGGTCTTGAACTCCTGACCTCAGGTGATCCACTGCCTCGGCCTCCCAAAGTGCTGGGATTACAAGCATGAGACACTGTGCCCAACCTATTTAATTAATTCTTTCAGTGGGAATAAAGGTAAATTCCATGTTCTTCCTCATAATGAGGTCTCATATTCTCTTTATATATGTTTTTACTGTTAACTTTTGCCTTTAACTAAACCTACAAAGTAATTGGAAAAGCCCAAAGTCCAAGATTTATCTCTGGTTACTTCCTGGACTTTCTACACTTACTAGGAAACAAAGCTCACTCCTGCTTTTTTCCTGTTTGCCTTGTTAGTATTGCCAAGAATTTTAATTTTGTTTATTAAAAGGACACATAAGAATTTAATTCACTCAAGTTTTAAAAACATATCACCCCCATAGTACTACTCATTTCTGTGCCTGCTGCTTTTTCCTGAGTCTGATTCCTTCCCCTGGGTTCTGGAAGTTGTGAGAAAATACATAGGCTTCAAAGCCAGACTACCTTGTTTAGAGCCTTAGCTCTGCCACTTTATAGCTGTGTGATCTTGGATAAGTAACTCAACATTTCTGTGCTTTAGTTTTCTCTTGTGTAAAATCAGGGTAATTATAGTAGGTCTGTTAGATTGCTGTGAGATTTAAATGACTTTTGGGCTTTGAACGGTATCTTTGCACATAGTAAGTATTCAATAAATGTTTGCTGTTTTATTAGTATTTTTGTATATTATGTCCTTTTCATCAAAGGTCTTTCCCTTACATTTCTCAGGTACTATTAAATAGCTTAATAGTTTATGTGGGTATAGATTTGTAGGTTGATGGTTATTTATCATCAGCACTAACTTCCATTATTACCTATTGTCCTCCAGCATTTGTTTTTGCTGATGAAAAGTTGGCTGTCCATCTAATCATCATTCCTTTGTAAGCAATCTGTACTTTCTCTCTGGGAGCTTTAAGATTTTTCCTCTTCAGCTTTGATTTTCTACAGTTCCATTGTAACGTGTAGGTATGAGTTTACCTTCACTTTTTCTGCTCCATACCTCCGATTACTTTCAATCTGAGGGACTCTGCCTTTCTTAAAGTCTATCAGTGTATTAGCTATTATCTCTTCAAATAGCAGTTCTCTTCTATTTCCCTTGTTTACTCCTGGGACTCCTGTGTGAAGTAGTTTGAAACCTCTCCAAATGTGTCTTTTAATGGCGCTGTTGAAATTTGATAACGTCATCATATTTAATAATCACTATCAGCACAGTTAGCATAATAAAGAAGTGGGTTGTTATATTTAAAGAGTGCTCAGGAAGTTATGTTTTCAAAATTCTCTAATAGAAACCATCATCTGCCTGATACTGCTCTTGTTTAATACAGGGCTGCCATTACAAAGGAAAAGATGTCTGACTCAAGTATTCACTTGATTCTGTTTGCCTTATGTTTCATGCAGTGATAGGTTGTATAATAACCATCAACCTAAATCATGAAGACCTCTGGCCAACCCCTATATTCCTCTTCTCTCTCTCTTTTAATAGATGAGGAAACTAAGGGTAAACAGTTCATTGATTTTCCAAGGGACGCATACGTGAATCTTATTCCCCCTCTAGGGCCAGCATGTTTTCATCTTCTTTGCTGCCACCTGAGATCAAACTAGCACCATCTCTCACCTGGACCATTGCAGTTAACTTTTCTTCTACATCCATTTTTGTTCTTTATTTCCACCCACATGGGTCACTGAAGCCAGAGTCACTTCTTAAAAGCTAAAATATGATCATGATTTCCCCTCCTAAAACTCTTTTTAAAAAACTAGACCACTTTTTAGAGCCTGTTTAGGTTCACAGCAAAATTGAGCAGAGAGCACAAAGAGTTCCCGTGTAGCCCGTCCACACATGCAGAGCTCCCCCACTATCAACATCCCAGCACCAGAGTAGTACATTTGTTACAGTCAACAAACCTACACTGACATGTTATCATTCAAAGGCCATAGTTTACAACAGGGTTCACTTGGTGTGGTACATTCTATGGGTTTAAACAAATGTATAATGGCATGTATCACCATAATAGTATCATACAGAATAATTTCACTGCCCTAAAAATGCTCTTTGTTAGCTGGGCATGGTGGCTCATGCCTGTAACCCTAGCACTTTGGGAGGCCAAGGCGGGTGGATCACAAGTTCAGGAGTTCGAGACCAGCCTAGCTAACATGGTGAAACCCTGTCTCTACTAAAAATACAAACATTAGCTGGGTGTGGTGGCACACACCTGTAGTTCCAGCTACTTGGGAAGCTGAGGCAAGAGAACCACCACCTGTATAGAGGAGGCAGAGGTTGCAGTGAGCCAAGATCGTGCCACTGCACTCCAGCCTAGGCGACAGAGCGAGACCCCATCTCAAAAAAAAAATGCTTTGTGTTCTGCGTTTTTATTCCTCCTACTCTAATCCTTGGTAATCACTGATATTTTTACTGTCTCCATAGTTTTGCCTTTTCCAATATGCCATATAGTTGGAATCATACGGTGTGTGGCCTTTCAGATTGATTGCTTTCTTTTTTTTTTTTTTTTTGAGATGGAGTCTTGCCCTGTCACTCAGGCTGGAGTGCAGTGGCATGATCTTGGCTCACTGCAACCTCTGCCTCCTGGGTTCAAGCTATTCTCCTGCCTCAGCCTCCTGTGTAGCTGGAATTACAGGTGTGCACCACCATGTCCAGCTAACTTTTGTATTTTAATAGAGATGGGGTTTCACCACGTTGGTCAGGCTGGTCTTGATCTTTTAATCTTGCGATCTGCCCACCTCAGTCTCCCAAAGTGCTAGGATTACAGGCATGAGCCACTGCACCCGGCCCAGATTGGTTGCTTTTACTTGGTAATACGTCTTTAAGTTTCCTCCATGTCTTTTTGTAGCTTGATAGATATTTCTTTTTAGCACTAAGTAATATTCCATTGTCTAGATGTTCCACAGTTTACTTATTCATTCACTTACTGAAGGACATCATGGTTGCTTCCAAGTTTCAGCAACTGAATAAACCTGCTATAAACATCAATGTGCAGGTTTACGTGAGGACATAAGTTTTCAACTCCTTTAGGTGAATACCAAGGAGCACAACTGCTGGATTGTTTGATAACAATATGTTTACCTTTGTAGGAAACCACTAAACCATCTTCCAAAGTTGCAGTGAGCCGAGATTATGCCATTGCACTACAGCCTGGGCAATGAGAGCGAAATTCCTCCCCCCACCTCCAAAAAAAAGAAGTTTTAAATTTGTTTATTTATTTTTTATTTTTTTGAGATGAAGTCTTGCTCTGTTGCCCAGTCTGGAGTGCAGTGCTGCTATCTCAGTTCACTGCAACCTTCACTTCCCAGGTTCAAGCGATTCTCGTGCCTCAGCTTCTCGAATAGCTGGGATTATAGGCACCTGCCACCACACCTGGCTAATTTTTGTATTTTTAGTAGAAACGAGGTTTTACCACGTTAGCCAGGCTGGTCTTGAACTCCTGACCTCAAGTGATCTGCCTGCCTCAGCCTCCCAAAGTGCTGGGATTACAGGCAAGAGCCACCACTCCTGGCTAAAAGATTAAATCTAAACTCATCCTGAATTTCAGTCCTCTATCATCTATCGTCACTTTACTGACATAATTTTATCGGTATTATTTTGTATATAAGCTCTCTAATCCAATCAAATCAGTTTATTCACCCATCCTAAATATTGCACAATCATTGTCCACCTTTCTTTTCTTTCATTCATGACTAATACGCCCTGGAATGCTCTCCTTCCATCTCATGTATCTTCAGCGGCCCATCTCAAGTGCATGGAGCCTTCCTTGTTACCTTTATTGGCACAGGAACCTTCTTTCCTACCTTTATTGCCTCTGTCAATCACACACTGAGGCATTTTGAGTTTGTATATGTCTTATAAATATGTCATATGTATACCATCTTTTCTGTTCAACTTAATGAAAACCTCCTAAATATTAGAGTCTTGGTTATATTATATATATATAAAGACAGAGTCTCACTCTGTCATCAGGCTGGAGTGCAGTGGTGCGATCTCAGCTCATTCAACCTCTGCCTCCTGGGTTCAAGCGATTCTCCTGCCTCAGCCTCCCAAGTAGCTGGGACTACAGGCATGTGCCAACATGCCCAGCTAATTTTTATATTTTTAGCAGAGACAGGGTTTCACCATGTTGGCCAGGATGGTCTCCATCTCTTAATCTCGTGATCCGCCCCCTTCAGCCTCCCAAAGTGCTGGTATTACAGGCTTGAGCTACCGTGCCCAGCCAGTATAATATTTTCTATAAGGTAGCCCTTATAGAATTTCAAGTAATTCTTGGTGTACCAAGAGAAAGCACTCAACTAATAATTACTAGTCCTGTCAAACTTGACCTCTCATATAGCCAGAATTAGCGCACTTCTCTACAGCTCACTAACTACTTGATTCTGAGCCCCATTTACTCTCATCTGGCCTGTGCCAGCCTCCCAGGTGTCCCCTGTACCCTTTGCCCCACTGCAGTTTTTTTTTTTTCCCACACAGCAGGTGGACTGACTCAATGTTTAAATCAGCAGGTGTTACTCTCCTGCTTAAGATTCTCCACTTCTATGACATGTCTTAGAAAATAAATCATGAGTCTAGGCACAGTGGCTCACACCTGTAATTCCAGCACTTTGGGAGGCCAAGGCCAGCGGATCATGAGTTCAGGAGTTCAAGACCAGCCTGGCCAACATGGTGAAACCCCATCTCTACTAAAAATACAAAAATTAGCTGGGTGTGGTGGTGCATGCCTGTAGTCCAGCTACTCAGGAGGCTGAGGCAGGAGAATTGCTTGAACCCAGGAGGCGGAGGTTGCAGTAAGCCGAGATCGCACCACTGCACTCCAGCCTGGGCAACGAGAGTGAAACTCCATCTCAAAAATAAATAAATAAATAAATAAGTCATGAAATGTCTCTGCCTAAATCTAGTTTATCTCCTTTTGCTTGTCAGCAGTCCCACCTCTCCAGTTTCTCTCTGTTCTTTCTGCCTGGAATGCCCTTCCCCCAGCTCAAGAATATCTGACTCCTTCTCATGATTGGGTCTCTGCTCTCTTCTCCTTGACTGACCACCAATCTGAATGGGCTCCCCGCTTCCTGTCTATCACTTTAGATCACATCATCCAGCTTCACTTTCCTCCCGGCCCTGATCTCAACCCCAATATGTCTTGTTTACTGTTAACCCTCTGAGTACAAGCCCTCTGAGATTAGTGATTCTGTCCCATTGGTTCACCCCTGTATTTCCAGGTCCTAGAATGTCCCAGCACATAAGAGGGACTCAATAGCTCTTTGTGGCATAAATGAACTAAACCATTCATAGATTTACTTGCTTTTGAAATAAAAAGGAAAACTTGTATTCATTATCACAAAAATGCACTGACCATGTGCTTATTCTCATGGTTTTCCTTTTTAGGGTTTTGCCAGTGACTCTGCTCTTAGGGGTTGCATTAGTTTCCAACAGCTGCCATAACCAAGTGGCACAAAGTGAGTAGCTTAACACAACAGAAATGTATTCTGTCACCATTCTGGAGACCAGAAGTCCCAAATCAAAGTGTGGATAAGCTTAGTGGCTCCTGGGGGCTCTGTGGGAGAAACCTTCCGATGCTTCTTTCTTAGCCTCTGGTGACACCAGCAAGCCTTGGTGTTCCCTGCCTGGTAGGTGCATCGCTCCAGTCTCTGGCTCTGTCTTCACATCACCTTCTTCTCTGTGTGTCTCTATGCATGCTGTTTTTACCCTCATAAGGACAATTATTAGATTTAGGGTCTACTCCAATCCAGTGAGGTCCCATCTTGATCCTTAACTAATAACATCAGCAGTAATTCTATTTCTATACAAAGTTGCATTCTGAGGTTCTGCATGGACATGCACTTTTCAGAGACACTACTTGTCCCATGATAGAGCTTTAGGATACAACACAGAAACTTACAACCTACTCTGGCTGTAATGTGATGCACATACATTGTTTTTTGGGTTGCAGGTGATCATTTTCCCTTCCCAGAAGCACCCCACTTTCCTATTGTATCTCCCAGTTGGAGGACAGTCTTGATGGGAATGTAACTCAACATTTCTCATCCCTACTCTGCAACCAAGGAGCTACACGTGACCCAAAGTAAGACAAATGGACTCCTGGAATGCCTTCTTTTTCCAAATTTATGCTATTTTATGTTTTGGCAAGCTGGTACTACAGATGTGCACCACCACACCTGGCTAATTTATTTGTTTAGCTGTAGAGATGGTGTCTCATTATGTTGCCCAGGCTGGTCTCAAATTCCTGGGCTCAAGTAATTCTCTTGTCTCGGCCTCCCAAAGTGACGGAATTATAGGCGTGAGCTACCGCACCTGGTCTCACATATTTTTAGTACTATAAATCTGTGAATGCCCAGAAAACATTAAGCAGTCTGGACTCTTGGAACTTTTAATCTTGAGTGGAGGCACATAAGGAATGGGAAAATATTGGAACATGGATATTGGAGCAGCAGCACCTAGATAAGATCCTTCAGTTTTTCATGCTGCCTGGACTCCAGGAGTTGCCTTCATTCCTGTCCTGTGTCCTGATTTGGCTCTCTAGCCTCCCATCTATCCTCTGAGTTCTTAACTAGCATCCTGTTAAAGTCTCTTTTTGCTCCAGTTAGTCAGAATCCATTTCTATCATTTGCATCCAAAGACATCCAACGATTATACCGAGATCCAAGATTTTTGTGAGCACTGTCGCTGTTTTGCATATTTAGCTCTGAGTCCTGACATGCTGAGTTTACTACTATATGAGATAATACCTTCAAAATGTCAATTTCATCCAAACCCACACATTAGGGCAATTACAAGACAGTATATTAGCATCATTATTAATTTATTTATAACCCAGCTTGTTCCAAAAGGATTTCATTGTGTTAAATTATCTTACAAAGGTACAGCAAGAAAAAGTACCTTTAAAATAAGGAACAAAAATGAGACAAAGGAAGAATAAGAGGTAGAAAAGTGAGATGAAGCCACAAGAGACCGTAACCCATTAAATGGTTACTGCCACGGCTAGACAATAGGTAGAGAAAAGATGCCGTGTCGTAAAAAGGTCTGCAGGCTACAGTTGTTGCCATGGTATTTGGCAACAATATTTTCTACTTTTCATAGTTCCTTCTCAACCTGAATGTCTGTTAAAAGCGTGAAATCTCTCTATGTTAAAGTGGGACCGTGAGATAATCAAGCAGTTGCCAAATGGAAACTAACTGAATAACAGAAAATACATTTGCTTACAGTCTTTAGGTTATTAGCTTGAAGTTGGTAAAAACCTGAAATATCTGCTTTAATCTTCATTTCTCTTTCTGTCTCTTTCTTTTATCTTTTCTTGGTTAATATTAGTCAAAACCCTGAAGCTGCAGTGCCTCATTTTAAGTTAATGATTTTTAAAATTTTGCTTTACACAATAGATGGACCTGGAAAAATGTATTCTGTTATCTGTTTTTACAAATTCAAACACTCTAAATGGAAGACAGAAACTATTTAAAAGATTTATAGTCAATTTTTTTGCAAATCAAGCATATTTTTATTATCTTGGTGATATGGGGTTTTCACATATTATAGAAATGTCAGTTCGCCTCTTGCAGTTTTTATCAAGAAAGTGAAGCCCAGATTTTAAATGCAAATACTGCATAAAGATATTGCTCATACATAGTAACATAGTAAACACAATCATACTGATCTTCATTATTGTAGTGACGGTTTTCCCATTTTAATATTTATTGCATTTTTTTCTATCAAACCTTTTCCAAAAAGGAGCTGAGGCAACTATTGAATACATCACAAGCGCCACCTAATGCTTCCTTTGAAAATAACGTGCTTTTTTTTTTTTTTTTTTTTTTTTTTGTCTTCAGAAATAAGAACAAAACAAGATGTAGAACATCCTTGTTTCTCCTAGGCCGGATATTGCTTAAGTAGTTCTGCTTCCTAAAAATGAGTGCATTTGTTTTCAGCCAAAACATATTTTGAAAGAAGAATTTGGAAGTGAGTTTCCTTGACTGCGCTCAGACCTCCCAATACTGCTTGGTTTTAATTCTACATAGGTAGACGTGGCATTAAGTAAAGGATGCTAAAGAAAAGAAACATAAAATAAGGAATTTCATTAAAGAAGAAGTATCAGAAATTATTTCAAAAAGTATTTTCTTCCATCTCCCAGTAGGAGCTGGCATTTCGCTAAGCTTGATTTCTATCATTATTATTATTATTATTATTTTTTGAGACTGAGTCTCACTCTGTCGCCCAGGCTGGAGTGCAATGGCACGATCTCAGCTCACTGCAACCTCCACCTCCTGGGTTCAAGTGATTCTCTCACCTCAGCCTCCCGAGTAGCTGCGATGATAGGCCCACGCCAACCATGTCTGGCTAATTTTTGTAGAGATGGGAGTTTCACCATGTTGGCCAGGCTGGTTTTGAACTTCTGACCTCAGGTGATCCACCCACCTCAAAGTGCTCGGATTACAGGCATGAGCCACCACACCTGGTCTGGTTTTTTTTTTTTTTTTTTTTTTTTTTTTTTTTCTGATATTTCTACTTGCCTTTTTTACATCTCTTGTGTCATTTGCCTTTATAATATTTTCAACCGTTTTTCAGTTTTTTCATTTTATTACTTACAACCATTCCCCTCCTACACAAACACTTTTTCCCTGGTGACTTTCCTCCTGGGGACTTGCTTCTTAGCAAGTCACATTGCAATGTCCCTTTCCCACTTTTTGGGTTTGTTTCACTGTTTCCCGGATCACTGGTCTTCCCTGTTCTTCGTTTTCTCCTTGTATTGCTGCAGAATATACATATATATGTATATATATATATATACATATATATGTTTCTGAGACAGTGTCTCACTCTGTTGTCCAGGCTGGAGTGCAATGGCATGATCTCGGCCGACTGCAACCTCCGCGTCCCAGGTTCAAGCAATTCTCCTGCCTCAACCTCCTGAGTAGCTGAGATTACAGGCACGTGCCATGACACCCAGCTAATTTTTGTGTTTTTAGTACAGATGGTGTTTCATCGTGTTGGTCAGGCTGGTCTCAAACTCCACCTGCCTCAGCTTCCCACAGTGCTGGGATTACAGGTGTGAGCCACTGTACCTGGCCTGCAGAATATTTTTAAGCAACTTCCTGAAAATGGGCACGAAACATAATTGCTTCAAGTCCTTACACGTGTGAAAATATCTTTATTCCTCCTTCACACTTAATTGTGCTTGCCTGGCCACGATGTTCCAGTTTACAATCATGTTACCAATAATAGTAGCTATTTCCTCATTGTGTTTTAGTACCTTTGTGTCTTAGTCTGTTTCTGCTGCTATAACAAAATACCATAGACTGGGTAATTTATAAAGAACAGAAATTTACCTTCGCACAGTTCTGAAGGCTGGAAGTCCACGGTCAAGGTGCCGGCAGCTTCAGTTGTCTGGTGAGAGCTATGCTCTGCTTCCAAGGTGACCCATATTGCTGCATCCTCCAGAGGGAAGGAATGCCGTGTCCTCTCCTGACAGAAGGCAGAAGGGCAGGAGAGCTGAAAGCAGCCTGAAGCCTCTTTTATAACGGCTTTCATCCCATTTGTGAGGGAGGAGACCTCACGGCCTAATCACCCCTTAAAAGCCCCACCTCTTAATCGCATCACACTGGCCAACGAGGTTTACTTTAACATCTGAATTTTGGAGAAGACACATTCAAACCATACAGCACAGTGTTGCTGATGAGAAGTCCAATGTCAGCCTGACTCTCGTTCTTTGTAACATGCAAGATAAATTGTTCCTATTGCACTACTATCAAGTCAAATCCTAACAATCCATTTCCATTTCTAAAATTGAGACTCACAGATCATGCTCTGCTTTTAGTGCTAACTAATGACATATCAGAGTTTGTATCTGAAAATACAGATCTTCATAATTTAAAAAAATGTCTAATAAAGAGATGAAAAAGATGTTTCTTCTCCATAGCAACTAGAGAGAGAGAGAGAAAGAGATCACTTCATAGTGTAAAACTTGGTAAAGGGATCTGATGAGGCAAGATGTTAAATGTGAACTCTCACAGGACATCAGTTTTATTTCCAGTGTGATAGTCTTGCACAAGTACTTCCATCTTCTACCAGCTTTTCCTGTTTTCTTTAAGTAAATTTATCATTGAAATTGTTTCAACAAAGAAGGCTTGTAGATGCTGGAGATTTTAGAAATTGTTGCCATACGGATCACAAGGTCAGGAGATCCAGACCATCCTGGCTAACATGGTGAAACCACTTCTCTACTAAAAATACACAAAATTAGCTGGGTGAGGTGGCATGTGTCTGTAATCCCAGCTACTCAAGAGGCTGAGGCAGGAGAATCACTTGAACCTGGGAGGTGGATGTTGCAGTGAGCAAATATCGTGCCTCTGCACTCCAGCCTGGGCAACAGAGCAAGACTCCCCCTCAATAAAAAAAAAAAAAAAAAAAGAAAAGAAAGAAAGAAAAGAAGAAAAGAAAAGAAAAAAGGCAAAGTGGTAGTTCCCTTAATTTCAAAAAATGTACGCCTCTCTTCTTCCTCTGCACATATACACTAAGGTCCAAGTGGACAATGTCCCAGAAAATGCTTCAAAATATGCTAAAAATCTTAGCAAAACCAAAAGCATTTTCTGTATTACCATAGTATTAAATCTTTACTAAATCAATTGTTGTATAGAGTAACCAGCCCCAGGACATACACCAGTAGAAAAAATTAACACTGTGGAAAGGAAACATTTTTCAGGTCCATATGAACCTTTATGTCATCACTGAAAGTGATCTAATAGACAATAGATAAACAGAAAGGAATAAAGTCCACACATAGACCCTCACACAGAGGATCACTTAATTTATCACAAAGATGCCAATTCAATGTGGAAAGGAAGGGCTTTTCAATAAATGGTGTTAGTTCAAAGCATATTTGCATTTGAAAATTGGATAAATGTTATCAGATGATTCATTAGAAAGCTTATGGTAATTTATAGTCTCACCAACTTGATTGCGAACTGCTCTGTGGTCTATTCATGTAAATGTTCAAAGATATTTGCAAGAATAGATATTTTGTTTATTGAGCACAAGGTCCTCTATGTGTGTATATAATACATTGTATTCATTATACAAGCAACAAGAGTTTATGGAATGCCTCCCACATGCTAGACACCGTTCTAGGCTCCAGGGATTAGGCTGAAGGCAAAGTAACCTACTTTCTTGGAGCTTACATTCTTGTAGGGGAAGAGAGATAATATAAGAGACAAAAATAAGATAGTTTCACATGGTTCTAAGTTGTGTGAGGGAAAAACCCATCCGTTTAAGGGGATAGAGGGAGACTGGGGTGAGGGCTCTATTTCAGATCGGAGAGTCGAGGAAGGCTTCTCTGCATGTCGAGAAGGAGGGAGCCACGTACTCTGAGGGGAAGGCCTGTGTCCCAGCAGGAAGCTCAGGGAGTATGTGGGGGAGGGTCGGAGGGAGGCCAGTGTGGCTGGAGAGTGTAGGAGATGCTCAGAGAAGTAGGTAGGCAGGGCCACATCACGCTGGCCTTATTGACCACAGCACAATGTTTAGGCTTTATTTCAGTGTAATGGGAAGGCGTCAGAGGCTCCTCAGTCCTAGTGTGGCATGATCTGATCTATACTTTTAAGAGATAATGTTGTGCTGAGGGGAAATGAATTGGAAGGGGATGAAAGAAACAAAAAGACTTTGAGTTGTGGCCAGAGTGACAGTAGCATGGACAAGGTAGCATCTGGGGAAGTGGTGAAATGTGACCCAACTTGGGATGCATCCAGATGATATAACAGGACGTGCTGATGGTTTGGATGTCAGAGGTGGGGTGGGGCCAAGGGAAAGAGAGGAGTCAAAGGTGACTCCTAGGTTTTGAGCCTAGTACCTGGGTCAGTGGTGGTGCTGCCAGCTGAGATAGAGATGACTGGGGAGGAGGAGGGTTGGTGTGGGGGTGCAATGGGAAGAAAAACTTTGGTATGTATTGATGGAAGCAACCCAGTATACATCAATAGATGAATGGATAAACAAAATGTGGTATAGCCATACAGTGGAATATCACTCATCTATGAAAAGGAATGACATACTGACACATGCTGCCACATAAATGAACCTTGAAAGCATCATGCTAAGTGACAAAAACCAGAGACCAAACACCCCATGTTGTATGATTCCATTTATATGAAACATCCAAAATAGGCAAATCTGTAGGGTAAAAAATGTCAGGGGTTCAGGTCAGTGAAAGAGTAACTGGGAATGAGTGATGAATAAATACGGAGTTCCCATTTGGGGTGATGAAAAAGTCCTGGAGCTAGATAGTGGAGCTGGTTGAACAGCGCTGCGAATACACAAATGCCATGGAATTGTATACTTTAAAATGGCTACAATGGTCAATGTTCTGTTCCATGCATTTTACCATAATTAAAAAGAATCTGGGACAACAACCAAAAACTTCAGGATGTATGTAGAGAGGCTGAGAGTTTAGTTTAAGACACGTTAAATTTGAGATGCTTATCAGATGTTCAGGTGGATTTGGATAAAGGGAACTGAAGCTCGGGTGACTTCAGGACTGGAGAAATCAATCTGGGTGTCATCAACACGGGGATGGCACTTAAAGACTGAGGACTAGTGAGGTCCCCTAGGAAGGCAGAGTAGAGGGAGGAGAGGAGAAAGGGAAGACTGCATCTGGGGCTGTCTCAGCACCGGGGGTCACACACAGGAGGAGGCACCTGCAAAGCAGACTGGCCATGTTGGACCCAAAAAGTAGCAGGAGTCAGGAGAGCATGACATCTCCAGAGACCAGTGCCAAATGTGTCCACTGCCGCCTGGAGGTGGAGTAAGATGAACACAGTTGGATTTTGTGAGATGAAGATTCCTGCCATCTTTACAAAATTGTTCAAGGTGGTTAAATGCACTGCTCAAATATGCTTGATGATTTTTTTTGTCTATCAATTTCTGAAATAGTTTCCCCCATCATTATAGATTGATTTTAATTTCTTCTCGTATTTCTAACATCTTTGTTTTCTGAATTGTGAAGTTCTATACTGAGTGAATAAAAGTTCTCGATTCTGTGTCTTGTTAGCAAATTGTGACTTTTATCATTTGGAAATAGCCTTCTTTTCTGTTAAAATTTTAGGTATCTATTTTGTAAACAGCATACACAGTAGTCCCCACTTAGCAGAGGGGAATAGTTCCAAGCCCCTAAGTGGATGCTGACGCCTTGAGTGCTACCAAACCCAATTACCACTGATTAGAACACATTTCTTTCCTTGTCTTTCACCCACAAACTTAATGCCACTTGTATCTTAACTAAGCACTTTGCATACACAGTGGCTGAGACTTTTGCAGTTTGAGGTGTACCAGCAAAATTTGCATAAATTTCTTTTCTTTTTCTTTCTTCTTAACTCAGGGATAGAAAATTCATTCTTACGTAGACCTTAACAACCTCAGCATATGATTTTTTTTCTTTCCTTAAGTCGAGAACTTTCGCCTTTTCACTTAAGCACTTTACAGCTTCTCTTTGGCATATTCAAATTATCAGCATGATTAATCTTGTAAAATAAGGGTTGCTTGCACACAAGCACTGTGATACCATGCCAGTCAATCTGGTAACCAAGATGGTCAAGTGACTAAGGGATGGCTGGTGTCTCTGGCATGGATAAGCTAGGACAGAGGGGTGGTTCATGCCCCAGGCGGGGCTGAGCAGGGCAGTGTGGGATTTCATCATGCTACCTCAGAACAGCTCACAACTGAAAACTTTAAGACTTGTTTATTTCCGAATTCTCTAATATTTTTGGACCATGGCTGACCACAGGTAACTGAAGTTGCAGCATCGCTGTGGATAAAGGGACTACTGTAACTGCAGACTCTGTAACCCAAATCAGGACTAAACTTTTAAATAAAGGAGCGCAGAACATGCAGCCAATTTTGGATATGTGGGGTTTTTTTTCCCCCACTCTCGTCAATGTTGACCTTATTTAACTTCTATCTACCAGATATTTCAAAAATGTTCTGATAATGGACACCCTTTCCTATTTTGCAGAGACTCTGGCATTGGTGGGTTTTAATTTGTGGTTTTAATCCAGGCATTTGTGGTTTTGAATTTATTCACATTTATTGGTAGTAGTATGTTTAAATATATTTCTGTTACCTTGATAAGTGCTTCCCTTCCATGTTGCTCTTTTGCTCTTTCTTTTTTCTCCTTTCCTTTTTTGTTAGATTGATCAAGTTTTCTTTGTTCCATGGGTTGGCAGAGTTATATATTCTTTTTCTTTTTTTTGAGACTAAGTTTCACTCTGTTGCCCAAGCTGGAGAGCAGTGGCATGATCTTGGCTTACTGCAACATCTGCTCCTGGGTTCAAGTGATTCTCCTGCCTCAGCCTTCAGAGTAGCTGTGACTATAGGCACACACCACCATGCCTGGTTAATTTTTGTATTTTTAGTAGAGACAGGGTTTCACTATGTTGGCCAGGCTGATGTTGAACTCCTGACCTCATGATCTACCCGCCTCAGCCTCCCAAAGTGCTAGGATTACAGGCGTGTGAGCCACCACTCCCGGCACTCTTTTTTTTTTTTTTTTGACAGAGTCTTACTCTGTTGCCCAGGCTGGATTGCAGTGGTTCGATCTGAGCTCACTGAAACCTTGGCCTCCAGGGTTCAAGCAATTCTCCTGCCTCAGCCTCCTGAGTAGCTGGGATTACAGGCACCCAGCAACATGCCTGGCTAATTTTTGTATTTTTAGTAGAGACAGGGTCTCACCATGTTGGTCAGGCTGGTCTCAAACTCCTGACCCCAAGTGATCTGCCCACCTTCGCCTCCCAAAGTGCTGGGATTACAGGCATGAGCCACTGCACCCAGCCAGAGTTATGTATTCTATTTCAATTATTTACATGGTTAACTTAAAATGTTTACTCCCATGATTGTATATGCTTTCTATGAGTATCTAGAATTAATCTGTCTTTATATTGTAGGGGAGGCAAATTTTACTTCTACCCTCTTCGAGTTTTTGGTTGTCCCTGAAAATGAAATTGACATTGGACTGATTAAGAGGAGAAAAGAATATAAATTTCTATACATTTTACATGACATGGGGACCTTCATGGATAAAAACGACCAAAGAAGTGCTAAACCTGCATACTAAAGAGGCAATTATAGAAAAGCAACCAAGTTATGAGGGGAGGCCACAGGAAGATAAGAACTATTTTAACAAAGCCTGTTTGTACAGCATTCTCTTGGCTATGATTCTCTGTTGAAGAATGTTTCTTTTCTCCTGGTACAAGGACATCTCTCACATGGGAGTTTTTATCTCTTGCTTCCAGGAAGAAAAAAGGATATGAGAGTGTGCATTTTTCATCTGCTATTTTTCAAGTGCCTTTAGTTTAAAAATAATCCTTAGGCCAAAGTGGCATTTTTTGGGTGGTGTATTCTGCCACCCTTAAATATTTTCCTATTAAACAAGAAATTTACACTCTCCAACTTCCTCCTTTCCCCACTGTTACCTCTACAGGGTAAGCAATTTTACCAGATGAGTTTTATTCTTAGTTAAGCATAAGTTTTACTGTTGGTTTGTGTGTGTGGGGTGGGGGGGCTTACCCTTTTACTGGTATCCCACATTATATTTTTCTTTGGAGCACTTTTTGTCATTATTGTCTTGTTATAGCACATTTTGTAATGATTTTGGAGATAGTGTGTTTGTGGCAAAGCTTCTGAGTCTTTGTATGTTCAAACATGTCTTCAATGTTTTTATTTGATTGTAAGTTTACCTCTGTATAGACTTCCAAGTCAAAAACTGTCTTCCTCTCAGAATTGTGAAGATAATGCTCTGGGGTCTTCAGCAGCCAGGTCTGTTGATGAGAAAGTTTGATGCCGATCTGCCTGTTGTTTATTTATGTGGAATTTTTCAGAAGGATTTTCTTGATCTGTGGGTTTCTTAAAAGGTACTGGTACTTGCCAGTGGGTTCCTTTCATTGAAAATTGTGCTTTTTTCAGCTCTGAAAAGTTTAATTTTTTCTTGATGATTTTACCCTCCATTGGTTTTTTACTTTTGTTCTGGAACTCCTGTTAGATGGATTTAGATGGATTTCCAATCACCTGGATTAATTTCGCACATTGCTTAAGTTCTTTCTTATATCTCCCATTTACTTTGTCCTTTTAATTTCTTTTTTTTTCTTTTTTTTTTTTTTTTTGAGGGAGAGTTTCACTCTTGTTGCCCAGGCTGGAGTGCAATAGTGCGATCTCGGCTCACTGCAGCCTCCACTTCCCGGGTTCAAGCAATTCTCCTACCTCAGTCTCCTGGGTAGCTGGGATTACAGGTGTTTGACACTATGCCTGGCTAATTTTTCTGTACTTTTACAAAAATAAACCTCGGCCTTTTTTTTTTTTTTTTTTTTTTTGGTCAGAGTCTTGCTCCGTCACCCAGGCTGGAGTGCAATGGCATGATCTTGGCTCACTGCAGCCTCCGACTCCCAGGTTCAAGAGATTCTTCTGCCTCAGCCTCCTAAGTAGCTGTGATTGCAGGTGCACACCACCAGCCTGGGCTAATTTTTGTATTTTTAGTAGAGACAAGGTTTCACTATGTTGGTTAGGCTGGTCTCAAACTCCTGACGTTGTGATCCATCCGCCCTAGCCTCCCAAAGTGCTGGGATTATAGGTATGAGCCACATTGCCCACTGCCTCAGCCTCTTAAAATGTTGGGATAACAGGCATGAGCCCCCATGCCCAGCCTAATTTTAATTTTGAAACTTTCTTACCTTTATTTTGCAGAGTACTAATTTTATTTTCCATTTTATAGGTTCCATTGATCCTTCATTCATTCAACAAATATTTGGTGAGTTCCTTCTGTGTGTCAGGCATTATTTCAAGTGATGTGATTCAGTAGCAAAGTCCTTTGATTGGATTTTTATTTTCCAAGAACTCCTTATTCTCTGAATGCTCTTGTTGTATATATGTAAAATATTCATGGACTCCTTTTGTTTTTTAACATAAAGATTTTATTCTGGTCTTTCTAAGTAGCTGGGACTGCAGGCATGCTCCACCACACATGGATAATTTTTTTTTTAATTGTAGATATAAAGTCTCACTATATTGTCTAGTCTGGCCTGGAACTCCTGGGCTCCAGTGATCCTCCCACCTCAGCCTCCCCAAATGCTGGGATGACAGACATAAGCTGCATGCCCAGCCTGTCAGGCCACACTCTTGATTACAAGTAACAGATACTAGCTCTCGGTAATTTACGCAAAAAATAATATATTGGCAGGCTTTAGGTAGCTCACAAAATTAACCAGAAGGCTGAGAATCAGGCTTGGAAAAGCAGCAGGAACTAAGGAGGCGACAGCCTGGTCAAGTCATTGTTGCCTTGGCTGCTGTCACCTCAGATTTAGGTCTTGGTGGGAGCAGCTAGTGCTCCAGCACCAAACCAGGGTGCAGGTCACCTGCCAGGCAGCTAATGACCACACGTGGTGCCAGAATAATGGCCCCTAATCCCCGGAATCTGTGAACATGTTCCCTTATGTGGCAAAAGGGACTTTACAGATGGGATTACATTAAGGCCTTTAAGACGAAGAGATGATACTGAATTACCCAGGTGGGCCCACCCACATGATTCCTTAAAAACAGAGGCTGTTTTCCAGCTGTGGCCAGTGGGAGGCATGACTGTGAAGGAAAGGTCAGAGAGGTGCAGCACTGTTGGCTTGGAAGGTGGAGGAAGAGGGCTGTGAGCGCAGAAACATGGGTGGACACTAGAGGCCAAAAAAGCCTCCCCTGGATTCTCCAGGAAGGGATGTGCCCTGTGGCCACCTTGAATGTAGCCCTGAGGGACCTATGTCAGACTTCTGACCTACAGAATGATAAAATAGTAAATCTGTGTTGGTTTAAGCCACCAAGTTTGTGGTAATTTGTTATGGCGGTGATAGAAAACCAATACACCACCCGGGAAGATGAGCAGGACTTCCCGGCCACGATGCTGAAGTAAGGCAGGTTTCACACTGGTGGTGGACCCTGAGCATCTTTTTCTTGCACAGCTGCTTGGCCTCCTCCTAACACTTCCTTCTGCGTATGCGTCTCCCATGCCCCACTCCCCAGGCCAGACACTACTGATGTTTTCCTTTGGCCAGTTTAGGGGCGGGGGGAAGGCCATGGGCCCCATGTTCTGGCTGCAGCTCTTTTTTCTAGGTGGGGGGACAGAGTCTCGCTCTGTTGCCCAGGCTGGAGTGCAGTGGCACGATCTCGGCTCACTGCAGCCCCTGCCTCCCGGATTCAAGCGGTTCTCTTGCCTCAGCTTCCTGAGTAGCTGGGACTACAGGTGTGCACAACTATACCCGGCTAATTTTCATATTTTTAGTAGAGACAGGGTTTCACCATGTTGGTCAGGCTGGTCTCGAACTCCTGACCTTGTAATCTGCCTGCCTTTGCCTCTCAAAGTGCTGTGATTACAAGAGTAAGCCACCGGGGCACCTGGCTGGCTACAGCTCTTTAATAAATTATACTGTTGGTTGGTCCAGAGTCTTCTGGATTCTTGATTACTGTAAATGTCCTTCTGAGTTTGGAATCTCTCTGGATTTGTAATAATTAAAATAATTATTAATATTAATTTGTAAAAATCAAAATAATTTTCCATTATTTTAATTAGTTATTTGGTTCATTTCTTGCAGCCAAGTTTGTTCCCCTCTCCCCAAATCCCTGGGAACCAGGACATGCCGCCAATTTTGGATGTATGGTGTTTTTTTTTCACCCCTACTCTTGTCAATGTTGATTTTATTTAACTCCTATCTACCAGATATTTCAAAAATGTTCTTATAATGGGCACACTTTCCTATTTTCCAGTGCTGTGTGGATCTCATTGTTAAAAGCAACACACTCCCCCTTGTTATTGTAAAAAAACAATGGATGGAAGGGGATAGAATCTTATGAGCTTGGCTCACCATCTTAAGCCAATTGCTGCTCATTATTTAGACTGGTTGTTCTGTACCTGGGCTCAGACAGAATGCAAAGGACTGGAACATTCTCAGAAGAGTGGGCCATGTGATCCTGGTGCAACAGCAGGCGGTGGGGACATGCAGATTGATGGTGGGTTAGCAGCAGGGCAGTCCAGGAGGAAGCAGGCGTTGGGAGGGTCTGGGCTGGCATCAAAGAAGCCCTTTAACAGAAAGAGAAAAGACAGACCTCATTTCAAATCCTGATTTTGCCCCTTACCAACTATGTAAACTTAGGCAAGTTTAGTCTCTGAGCCTCCATTTCTTCACTTGCAAAATGGGGATAAAACCATCAGTCAGAGCGTTGCTGCAAGGATTAAGGCGATAATATTGATGAAGTTCTTACTCTAGGCTTGGCATGTAATACTATTGGATATTTCCTGAGTAAATTTACATGGGTTAATCTGGTATAATCCTGATTATGAAGCCTATTACACAGATCAGGAAACTGAGGAATAGAGAATTTACATAAGCTGCTTAAGGTTATAACCATTAAGTGGCAGAGCAGGGATTTGAACCTAGGCAGCCTGGCTCTGTCATCTCTGCATATAAACACCGTGCCACAGAGCTCCCTGTGGGTAGGACTATTGGACTGAATGCTCTTCTCTAGCTTTTTAAATTTCCTGTGCAGTTTTGCGGGTAGGGAGCCAGATTCATTTTATGAATTGGGGTGGAGTTGAGTCAGCAGGTTGGAATAAGTGGCCCAGAAACAGGCAAGCTGAGCTAGCAAGTCATTATAGGTTATTGTGTCTGTGTCTGTTTATTGGCTTAGTTGCTTTTATGATGTGTTTTTGTGGCAGTAACATTCGCATAACAGTAACTGCACAAATATTAAGTGCACAGCTCAAAGAATTCTTATATATGTATACACCTGTGTAATCACCATGTAGATCAAGAAATAGAGAGTTTCCAGTCTCACAGAAGACCCAGCCAAAAGTAACTAACCTCTATGACTACAGGCAAGTATAGTGTGTTTTTGAATTTCATATAAATGGAACACACAGTTTGTGCTCTTTCGTATTTGGTTTCTTTTAATTGTCCTGTTTGTTATTTTCATAAAAAACAAGGTGCATTAAAGACTAGGAACTAGTGAGTGTATGGCCGCCAGGAGCAGGTAGCTGAGATCTCCCAGCATGGTCCCTGAGGGCTCTGGACACAGATACAAACCTCGGTGCAGCCAGCAGTGGGGGATGGGAATGAGGAGGAAAACCAGACAGGGTAGGGCTGCCACCTGCTCTGACATGCCAGAGGGCTCTCAGGGGAAAGCGTTCTTGGAATCTTACAGGTGTGCAGTGAATGCTAGTTCCTTCTCTCTCGCTGCGTGTTTCCTCGTGAGTCAGGTTAGAAGACGGGACAACTGCTGAGGTTTGGCTGAGGGTGGCACGTTCCTCGCCCTTTTGCAGCTGTGGTGGAGAGGAAAACTCTTCATTGCTCCACACACTTGGATGCAAGAGATGTGCGCCCCTCTCTCCCACCTCTAGGATCCCCTCTTCTTTGGGGAGCAGCGTATCTGCCTCTCCTGTGAAACAGTGGCTTCCATCGCCTTCCTTTCTGGATAATTCCATTTCTTTCTTGAAGAGCCAAGAACTTTCAAAAGTTCTGGTTGAACTTTTTCCAGAACAGCTTAGAAAACACACAGAAGCAGCTGGGAACAGTGGCTCACGCCTGTAATCCCAGCACTTTGGGAGGCCGAGGCAGGTGGATCACAAGGTGAGGCGTTCAAGACCAGCATGGCCAACATAGTGAAAACCTGTCTCTACTGAAAATACAAAAAGTTAGCTGGGCGTGGTGGTGGGCGCTTGTAATCCCAGCTACTTTGGAGGCTGAGGCAGGAGAATTGCTTGAACCCGGGAGGCGGAGGTTGCAGTGAGCTGAGATCACACCACTGTACTCCAGCCCCGGAGGCAGTGCAAGACTCTGTTTCAGAGAACAAAACAAAACAAAAAACACACACAGAGAAGCTCTGAGAGCTCATTGAGCATATGAGAGTCTGAAACCTCAGAGCAAAAGGCGAGGTTTCTTTCCAGAGAGGAAGAGAAAGGGAAAAGCGCCCTCACCTTCTATCAAATAAGTCTCCAATAGAAATAAGATCAGGGCACAAATTATCACATCAATAATCTAGCCCATCTTACTGGATTCCAAATCCCTCTGGGACTAACTTAGAGAGCCTAGAAAAATTACCCTATGGTCCTGTCAGCCCAGTTTCTTCAACTACAAACGGTGCTGATACGGACCTTACAAGGACATTGTGACTAGGAAATAAAATTAGCTATCTGTGAAGCTCAGGACTTAGGGTCCTAGTAAGCATATTTTCTTTTCTTCTTTTCTTTATGAGAGGAATTGCCTGCTTTCATGGAATTGCAATATCTGAATTGGGTGGCTCAGGTTACAGGGGTCTGAGAACGGAGACATAAAGAACACTGCGCTGGAGGTGGGGGTGGAAGGGGAGAGCAGGTGGGGAAAGAGTGGGGTAGGGGGAGGTCAGGAGCTGGGCTGTGGGCAAGTGGGGTGTGGAGAGAGCAGGCTGGGGCTCCCAAAGCCTTGTCTCCCTTCTTTTTACGGTTCTGATCAGGTGTCTTAAGTACTGGAAGGCACCTTTGTATTTTCAACAGAAGCTCCTAACCGGACTGATCACTAAAATTACATGGAGAATTAAAAACATTCCTACCCCAGCCCATTACGTCTCTTTCTCTCACTCTGGCTAAGAATCTGATTGAGTAGGGCTGGGCAAGATGAATGAAAATGCTTCATTTTTAAAAGTCCCCATGTGATTCTGATGACCAGCGAGTTTTGGAGACCACAACTCTAAAAGATATTCCTGCCTGAAAGTCTGATAGTGAAAAATACGTCCATAGTATCTCAGTAAGATGCACAAAAAGAGTAGTGTGGGGCCACAAGCCACCTTGACTTCCCAGAAGGGAAGATACCTTTTTTTTCTACTCTATATTCTCTGTTTAGTTCCAGTTATTGAAAGCATATGAACACCTACCTCTCTAAGATGCAACCTCTGAGCATTCTGAGTTTTTTTGTTTGTTTGTTTTTTTGAGATGGAGTCACTCTATTGCCCAGGCTGGAGTGCGGTGGCACGATCTTGGCTCACTGCAACCTCTACCTCCCAGGTTCAAGTGATTCTCCTGCCTTAGCACCCCCAAGTAGCTGGAACTACATGAAGGAGCCACCATGCCTGGCTAATTTTTTTAAATAGAGACAAGTTTTCACTGTGTTGGCCAGGCTGGTCTCAGACTCTTGAGCTCAAGTGATTCACCTGCCTCGACCTCCCAAAGTGCTGAGATTACAGGTGTGAGCCATTGCGCCTGGCCTCTCTGAGCACTCCGATGAGAGAAAATGTAGGATAATATGCCCGAGGACTGTGAACTGGCAACTGAGAGGGTCTATTAGAAGCCGTTTAATCAGATTTGTTTCCTAACTACTAGATTAGATCAGCACACTGAGAAAATGAGAATTAGAGTTTTGGTGGAAGAGGGTATGGGGGATCAAACAAAAGAATTTGGGATCATCGAACATTTAGAGAGGAAATAAACGAGAAAAGCTCAGGGAGGCCAGAGGGCAGGAGAGCACCGTGAGCCTAGGAGGAAGAGGGAGGGGCCGGAGAGGAAGAAGATCACGGAGGTAGAAAGCTTCCAAAAATAATAATTATTTCCTTCAGCCCCTTATGGTTCTTGCCTGTCTATTCCCATCCCACATTTCCTTCAACTCTGGTCTCTCTCTCATCCTGGTAGAAGTGAGAATCAAGCTAGTTTCTTGAGCTAGTTTCAAAATGACCAAAGTGAAATTCTAGGAAATGTTTGGATGTGGTCAGTAAAACGCCCAAATGTCTCTACAGCTTTGTGCCTTTGTTGAGATGCTTTCGTGGGACCATGCTCATGGATCTTTCCCAAGAAATCTGGAGCTTGGAGGACATCTTCATCACTCACATTTTAAAAAACGTCTAAATAATGTCTGTCTATGCTGTTTAGGGTGTGTGTATGCATTTGGCATTTTTAAAATCAGCTTGGGATACTGAAGTCATGTTGAAACAAAACTGGCTCACTTCTGTTAAGAGGTTTGGTTTTTGAGTTTACTGTCATTCATAGCAGGCAAACAAAATCTAAAAATTAAGTTTCCTGATTCTAAGGTGCACCGGACTTAAATCTTCTCAAAGTCAACACAAAATGTACTGAAAGTGAATAAATGATCGTAGGGCTTAGACACCAACTTTAACAGAATTATGTAGTAAAATATTACTAGATTTTTTAAATTTTTGTCTAAAAAGTTATGTTTAGGACCTCATGGGCTAGAATTAACATTCTGTAACCTACTATGCTTCTTTTTTTTTTTTTTGAGACAGAGTGTTGCTCTTGTCACCCAGGCTGGAGTGCAGTGGTGCCATCTTGGCTCACTGCAACCTCTGCCTCCTGGGTTCAACCAATTTTCCTGCCTCAGCCTCCCAAGTAGCTGGGATTATAGGCATGCATCACCACGCCTGGCTAATTTTTGTATTTTTGTAGAGATGGATTTGAACTCCTGACCTCAGGTGATTCACCCACCTGGGTCTCCCAAAGTGCTGGGATTATAGGCGTAAGGCGCTACATCCTGCCAACACTTATTTCAGTGGGGTTAAGTTTATTTGGGGGTGCTTAGTATAGGACAGTCAGGAAGACGTTTCTGCATTTTCTTATAATAATGATGGAGATATCAGGAGTTCTAACATCCAGCCTACTGCTGTAAGTATTCCCTTGAGATGTCCTTGACTGGGTCACCTGAAGAAGCAAATGGCCTGTTCCCAGGAGTCCTAGGCACATATCACTGTCAGTTTCTGCTCTGGACCATGAAATCCCAAACTGAAGTCCATTGGCCCAAATTGGTGACTGAGTCATACAGGATTGTTTACCTGACTTTCCCTCTTTTCTTCTTTTTATTCTTTTCTCATCTTGTGGGTAAAAAAGTCAAATATACTTTGGGAGACCGAGGCAGGAGGATAGAGTCCAGGAGACCAGCCTGAGTAACACAGTGACACGCTGTCTCTACAAAAACTTTAAAAACTAGCCACCAAGTATTGTGGCATGTTCTTGTTGTCCCAGCTCCTCAGGAGGCTGAGGCAGGAGGATCACGTGAGCTTGGGAATTTGTGGCTGCAGTGAGCCATGATCATGTCACTGCACTCCAACCTGGGTGAAAGTGTGAGACTCTGTCTCTAAAACAAAACAAAACAAAATAAACAAAATCAAATACATAAAAATCATATTTCAAAATAAATAAAAACAGAGAGAATTGGATAAGGAACCCCCAAGTACACATCACCCAGCTTCCCAACTATCACTCCCGGCCCGCTGTTTCCTACCCTCACTCCCATACTTCTACTGGATTTTTAAGAGACATTTGAGGTAACTCTCAGATGTCATATCTCTGTTACAAATATATCAGCATGTGCCTCTAAAAAATATGAACTCTTTTAGAAGATATAACCACAATACCTTTATCATTCCTAAAAATATTGACAATTCCTTAATATCATCAAATATCCAGTCAGGTTTAAATTTTCTCAGTCATTTTGTATGTGTCTTTTTACAATTGCTGTGTTTGAATCAGGATCCAAACAGGGTCCAAACATTATAATCTATAAATGCTCCTTCTGTTAAGTGCATTTAATCTAAAATGCTCCCTCTCCTTTTCTTTTATTTATTAAGCCAGGTCATTTGTCCTGGATTTTGCTGACTCCATCCATGGTTGTGTTTAGTAAGTTGCTTTTATCCCTATACTTCCTGTAGGCTGTTAGATCTAGAAGTTTAATCTGATGTGATTGGGAAATCTTCTGTAGGAAGGCAAATAAGTTTTGCTTATCTCTTTTTTTGTGATGTTGGCAGCAATTGTCACTGTCTAGAACATTCTTTCTTCATTTTTGATCACCCCTCAGCACAATCATCAAGCTACACACCCCTTCAGACCCCTTCCTCACACCCTTTCAGACAACCCTCACACCCACTCTCTCCTTTGTACTGTTTTAACTAATTAGAAAATGGTTACTTTAAGCTGGGCACAGTGGCTCACGCATGTAATCCCAGCACTTTGGGAGGCTGAGGTGGGTGGATCATCAGAGGTCAGGAGTTTAAGACCAGCCTGGCCAACATGATGAAATACCATCTCTACTAAAAATACAAGAAGTAGTCAGGCGTGATGGCAGGCACCTGTAATTCCAGCTACTCGGGAGGCTGAATCAGGAGAATTGCTTAAATCTGGGAGGCTGAATCAGGAAAATCGCTTCAACCAGGGAGGTGGAGGTTGCAGTGAGCTGAGATCACGCCACTGCACTCCATCCTGGGCAACAAGAGTGAAACTCCATCCAAAAAAAAAAAAAAAGAAAGAGAAAGGAAATGGTTACTTGGTTCTAAGCTCATTTCACAGATACAATCTCCGTGGGAAATAATAGAAAGGCTCATTAACCTTTAGCGTACGCACATAGAATTTTCTAAGTTCCCACTTTAGGGGCTGATCAGCCGCTCACTATTTGAAGCCTGGCTGTTTTCTGGGAAGCTCTTTGTCCTCATCATAATGAGGACACGCTTATCCTTTGGACTTCAGGTGACGTGTTAGGAAGTTATTGGAGCTGCAGTGGCCCTCTTCTGACCATAGGGGCAAGCTTTAGGATTAAAACCAATATGCCTAGGATGATGGGTTGAAATGTGGAAAGAGTCTAGGTCCTCAGTAAGTCACTGAGCCACTGAAATTTTAAGTAGGAGAATTGGAATTTGTGAACTTCCTCCCTTGCAACAAAACAGTTCCTGAGTTTCATACTGAATGTACAAGCTTAACAGGCCAAGCCAACCTTCAAATGCTCTACCTCCAGACTTCTTATTCTAGGAGATTATGAATTCAATCTACTTTAGTTGATTACTTGCAGCTACAACCAACCAACCAGACACACCAATTATATACAAATAAATCTCTTCTGTGTTTCTGTTTACTATGTATTTAAAGCTTTGATGGAAAGAAAAGGCCAATGGAACTTGACCTTGAGTTTCCCATAAAACTGAACTCTTAGGCCAGGCACAGTGGCTCATGCCTGTAATCCCAGGACTATGGGAGGCCGAGGCAGATGGATCACCTGAGGTTGGGAGTTTGAGACCAGCCTGACCAACATTGAGAAACCCCATCTCTATTAAAAATACAAAATTAGCTGGTTGTGGTGGCGCATGCCTATAATCCCTGCTACTCGGGAGGCTGAGGCAGGAGAATCGCTTGAACTTGGGAGGCAGAGGTTACAGTGAGCTGAGATCACGCCATTGCACTCCAGCCTGGGCAACAAGAGTGAAACTCTGTTTCAAAATAAAAACAAAAACAAAAACTGAACTCTTCCTTAATGACTCTAATAGAGCTAAAACTATGATTCAGATTGCATGAAGCATTGAATCATCAAAAGTAATCTATGATGTCATATATTAAATAAACTCGGCTTTTAGTAGGATATAAGTTGAGAAAGCACACAGCAACTTGAAAGTGGAGATGGAGGCTTAGAAACTTCTATGTTGGTGAGAGGAGGTGGAATTAAAATGTTTTCCAAGGATCATTCTCAAGGCACATAACTAGAGTTGACTTTGAGTGTTGGCGATAAAGGAAGACTTTTCTCCTGCTACGATATGCTGGACATAACATTCTTATTAAAGTAAGTAGGAGAACTGGCATTTCGGAATCTCCTCCTTTGCAATAAAACAGCTCCCCAGTTTCAAACTGAATGTACAAGATTAGCAGGCAGAGTGATGAAGATTTAGTTTAAGAAAAAAGTATAGGGTGGGTGCAGTGGCTAACACCTGTAATCCTAGCACTTTGGGAGGCTGAGGCCGGAGGGTGGCTTGAGTCTAGGAGTTCAAGACCAGCCTGGGCAACATAGCAAGACCCCATCTCTACAACAAATACAAAAGTTAGCCGGGTGTGGTGGCATGCACCTGCAGTCACAGGGACTTGGGAGGCTGAAGTGGGAGGATCGTCTGAGCCTGAGAGATCAAGGCTGCAGTGGGCTGTGATGGCTGTACAACAACAGAGAGAGACCAGTCTCCAAAAAAAAAAAAAAAAAAAGAAAGAAAAAAAGAAGTATGATGTTCAAAATCTATGTAGGAAGCAGCCATAGAGCTTGAAAAAGCAGAGGATAGCTGATGGTCTGTCCTGCCCTTGCTCCTGCTTCTTGGATTTTGCATTCCCACATTGTGTTGTATGGAAGCAAGATATCATTGTTTTACTGGTCAGTAGGTTGCACCTTTCCCCTTGCAGACAACAAGGTGGTGACAGCAACCGGTTCCAGGAAGCCCCTGGTAACAACCCTTCTTTGTGTTGTGTGAGGAAGCTGCGGCTCAGGAGTGACCTAAGCAGCTTTCCCACCCGCTCTGCTGGGTCTCTCCACTCACAGAGACTCATTGTTAAAGACTTTCACTCTGCACAGCTGCTGGCGCTGGCTGGCTTCATTCACCATGAAGATGGCAATCAAATACCCTGGATTTCTAATAACCTGTCCTGTGATCAGACCATGGGTCAGCCCATCTGCCCTGGTGTCTGATTAGGAAAGTATGATCACCGTAACCACAGCAAAACGCCTCCCAACTTCTCCACCCACTTGGAGATTTTCCACACTTAAACTTTGTGTTTTGGATATCACACTAGATTGTGGCATTTCTCTTTCTTCAAGAAGCAAAATTCCCAGTGTGTCTTCAGTAGAAATACCCTCTCTTTAGGTATCATGCCTAGGTGAAATTCCATTTCGTCAATACATTAAAATTAGACAAAGTATGGCAGGAGCCTGGCTCCCTTTGAAAAGCTACCTAGCTAATTGGTATTCCAAGTGATTTAAACGTCCATTATCACAATAAAGTTCAAAGCCTTTAAAGATGCAAGAAGTGATGCATTCAAGCAGTTGAACATACTTGTCTTGGAAAAGTCACTGGAGGGTGGAAGGCAGGGTTAGGGTTCAGCTTTTGAGATTAGGTACTAGCAAAGAGCAACTTCAAAGCTCCCTGGGGGCAGGCTTGCTGTCACCAGTGGTGGGACAGGCAGTGGGTTCACTGTCTGCTCTGACACTGCGGCTTGAGTGACCAGGGCACAGAACATATTGGAATTGTAGGTATCTTCTATGGTACTTACTCCCTGAGCCAGATACACCAGAGGTGCTGAGGGGATGTGTGCAGACTTGCTTTTACAGATAACTTTCACGTAGATCCAATGCGTGTGCCACACCAGATCCATGCATTTGCAAGCATCTTTCCGGTTTGGAGTGTCAAAGCATGCCTGAAATGCCATGAACAATATTTGTATTTGAGCATAATTTTTCAAGGAGGCAGGGCTTTGATTTTCCTGATTTTTTTTTTTTTTTTTTTGGTTTCGTTTCTTTAACCTGACTATGTAACAAGAATATTAGAAATAAAATTTAGGCGAGGACAGACAATCCTTGGGTGTATAAAGACTCGGGACAGCTGAATAAATAGCATACATGTAACTGGATTTCTGGGCCCTACCCAAGCCTTTTTACAGCCACCAGGTGTTTTATAGACACATTTTTCTATGAAGTAGTCAAACTGTAAACAGCATGAACCCTGACTGATCATCATGTCTTAAAATAAAAATAATAAAAGAAAGAAAACAAGAGACCAGCATCACCATGATTTTCCCAATTCGAATGTCTTTTGGTTTTGCCTTCGGTAGCACGGCCAAGGCTGTGGGGGCATTCACTATTGTGCAGCATTCACTATTGTGCGGCATTCACTATTGTGCGGCATTCACTCTTCTTTCAATCTGTCCTGACTATGGAACCTGTTAAGGTCTCTCCTCCACATGGAACCACGGTGCTCTGAGAGGCCACTGAACTCACAGCAGCGCACACACAATTCCAGTAATACTTCCACAACTTTTTTCTTTTTTTGAGATAGAGTCTAGCTCTGTCACCCAGGCTGGAGTGCAGTGGCACAATCTTGGCTCACTGCAACCTCTGCCTCCTGAGTTCAAGCAATTCTCCTACCTCAGCCTCCTGAGTAGCTGGGATTACAGGTGCCCACCACTACACCCAGCTAATTTTTTTGTATTTTTAGTAGACATGGGGTTTCACTGTGTTGGCCAGGCTGGTCTTGAACTCCTGACCTCGTGGTCCGCCCGCCTCAGCCTCCCAAAGTGCTAGGATTACAAATGTGAGCCACCAAGTCCATCCACTACTGAAATGTTTTATGCACAGAATAGTAGATTTGTTGGGTAAATATAGCATCATCTTTTGTTTTAGCAATTTGTGAACAGTCTAGCTTCTCCTTCATACTTGTAAGTTTATCAGGGCAAGGGTTAAATTGTATGCACCCAAATACCTCAGCGTACAAACGTCTGCCCTCAGTAGTGTTTTTGGCTGAGCAGGCGGAGGAAGGGCCACGTTCTCCAATGTCATGAGGGTTCCGCATCTTCAACCTTCACCCCCACATCCCCAGCCTTGCCTTCCTCACAACAGAAATGTTCTCCCACTTCCTTTCCAGGTCTCGCAGATTAATGGTACAAGCTGGAAAGGGACCTGACAGATTATTTAGGCTAAACCTTTCATTGTGCAAATGACGAAATTAGGGTTGAGCAAAATGGGGTGATTTACTAGTCTGTGCAAAGCCAAGAAAAAAATCTGAGTCTCCTAGAAAGTCATTTATCCCCTGAAATATTTCAAAATGTTAACTAAAATATCTTCATTTCACGGTTAAATATGTGTCCTCATGTAGTTGCTATAATCAGTTACTTCTCAAGAAAATTCTCAAAGCTTTATTTCCCATATGACACTTTTCAGAGTATTACATAAGAAGCTTTCACCAAGACACCAGGGTAAAATACATATGACAAGCTGAAGACAGGTGCCATTAAAGAGATAAGCAGTCTTCGAAGGGGTAATCCCAAAAGTGGCAACAAGACATCACTCTTCGTTGCCTACCTTCGA
The DNA here is from genome assembly GCF_009761245.1 of Sapajus apella. Classification (NCBI taxonomy): domain Eukaryota; kingdom Metazoa; phylum Chordata; class Mammalia; order Primates; family Cebidae; genus Sapajus; species Sapajus apella. Next base: position 20,202,093 of record NW_022436968.1, on the reverse strand, counting down.
GGTAAGCCGATGTTGGGGTTCTGAGGGGCCCCAATAAATAACATCTCGCCTCCCTCTCCAGGTCCTGCACACGTTGAAAAACAAAATGAAAGGATTTTTTTTTTTTTTTTTTTTTTTTTGAGACAGTCTTGCTCTCTGCTCTGTCCCCCAGGCTGGAAGGCAGTGGTGCAATCTTGGCTCACTGCAACCTCCGCCTCCCGGGTTCAAGCCATTCTCCTGCCTCAGGCTCCCGAGTAGCTGCGATCGCCCCCCGCTATTTTTGTATTTTTAGTAGAGACCGGGGTTTCACCAAGTCGAACTCCTGACCTCGTGATCCTCCCGATTTGGCTTCCCCAAATGCTGGGATTACAGGCCTGAGCCAACGCGCCCGGCCTGAAAAACAAAATGAAAGGTAGCAGAGGGACTCAAACGCCACCTCACGACGGAGGGGCCAAGCTGGAGGGCAGGACCTGGTTTAGGCTGACCTGAGCTGGGCCTGGGCAGGACCACACGGGCAAGGGGCGGAGGGGAGTGCAGAGAGGGGAGGACGGGCCCAGCTCTTTCAGCGGCCAAGGAAAAGCTGAGAGTGTCAGAGCTGGTGCAGGACTCCCCACGGTGACCGAGCCCCCAGACCTGGGAAGAGCCATTCTCCATAATAAAAAGTCAGGACCAGCTGAAAGCCCCTCCCAACCCTCCACCCTCAGTCGAAGGGGCTTCCTTCAGGGCTTGGCCCCATCCCTGCCCGGTGCTGGGGACTAGTGTTTGGCTCCCTCCAAGAAAACACATGGGCCTGGGTTAGTTGGGAGAGAAAGGGAGAAAGAGACAGAAGGCTTAGCTCCCGTCCAGCAGGGCCACCTAGAGGGATTCTCAGGCTTGAGCAGGGAGAAACGGAGTTTTGAGGCAGAGCTGATCAAGGCAACCTCAGGCGAGAGGCCCAGCCATGGAGGCCGTGGTGTCTCTGAAGACCCCATGAGAGCATCACACAAGGGAGAGATAACTTTAAATATCACAGCCCAAGGCTGGGTGCGGTTGCTCACGCCTGTAATGCCAGCACTTTGGGAGGCCGAGGTGGGCGAATCACCTGAGGTCGGGAGTTCGAGACCAGCCTGACCAACATGGAGAAACCCTGTCTCTACTAAAAATACAAAAAAGTTAGCCGGGCGTGGTGGCACATGCCTGTAATCCCAGCTACTCAGGGGGCTGAGGCAGGATAATCACTTGAACCTGGGAGGCGGAGGCTGTGGTGAGCAGAGATCTGGCCATTGCACTCCAGCCTGGGCAACAAGAGCGAAACTCTGTCTCAAATAAAAAAAAAAAAAAAAAAAAGAAAGAAAGAAAAAGAATCACAGCCTAGCCCAGAAAGAAAGAATCTGCCTCATGAGACAACCAATTAATTAAGAGCTTTTCTCCCCATCTGTCTCCTCCTCCCTCTTCCTGCTTTGAGCCTGGAACAAATCCTGGTAGTAAAATGGGGATAGAGAGCTGGTAACAGTAGATGGAGGACCAGAAAAGATGCCCCCCGCCTCCCTTTACCTGGCTTCCTGGCTGCAGAAGGCCCCACACAGGTGAAGGGAGAAGTTTCAACTTAAAATCTGATTTTAATAATTGATTATGGGCCGGGCGTGGTGGCTCACACCTGTAATCCCAGCACATTGGGAGGCCGAGGCAGGTGGATCATGAGGTCAGGAAATTGAGACCATCCTGGCTAACATGGTGAAACCCCATCGCTACTAAAAATACAAAAAATTAGCTGGGTGTGGTGGCGCGTACCTGTAGTCCCAGCTACTTGGGAGGCTTGAACAAGGAGGCGGAGGTTGCAGTGAGTTGAGATTGTGCCACTGCACTCCACCCTGGGTGACAGAGACTCCCTCTCAAAAAAAAAAAAAAAGGATTGATTGTGACACAAAACTAGATATTCTAACTTCTCAATGGAGAGTGTTGGAGGCTTAGAATGACTATAGGACTGTTTATTAATTAAGAGTGATAAAAACCAGTTGTAAGATGATGCAGATTTTCATTTTGGGGCAAGGGAAGTACTTTCCCCTATCGAGGAATCTGAAAAGGACAGCGGGAATCAAAAACAAGGTTGCTTTCTCATTTGAATAGATGGTTTTCTTCAAATCCAAAAATCTGCTGATTTCACGTTTTCCCTTTTATTTCTCTAACCCACTGAAATGTGATTGCTTCTGGTATTCCTAAGTTTATCATGCATGCTACTAAACCAGTGATTGGGACGTTAAGAGAACTGGGCACTCCACTAACCAGGGGCTGAATCCTGCTGATAGCACTTGCTGTGTTTTGCTCAGCTGCCACAGTGCCTGGGAAGCAACTGCCGGACTGTTCCTCCAGCAGGTTATGAACTCAAGAAATAAAATGAGAGGAACCCAGGGCGTACCGGGCTGCTGTCTCTTGGCTTTGGTCCAAAAAAAAGAAAGAAAGAAAGAAAAAGAACCATGATAAATGTATTACAGTCAGTAACCATTTCTGATTTATACTGAAGGTGGTCTTGCTATGATCTCTTTTCAAAGCACTCTTCCAGCAAACTGTACTGCTATTAAACCTCTTGGTGGTACATATTGTTTAAGAATAAAAATTAAAAACACACACAAGAAAACAAAGAAAAACCTACTGGTGAGTAAACCAAATGAAATATGTTAAGTCTCTGTCCAACCCTGTCCAAAGTCAGGCAGAGGAGGGCAGCTTGACTTCCCATCACCATCTCCCAGCACATTTTGTTGTTTGATGAATAGATTCCCTGTGGCCAGGCACGGTGGCTCATGCTGTAATCCCAGCACTTTGGGAGGCCAAGGCAGGTGGATCACAAGGTCAGGAGTTCAAGACCAGGCTGGCCAAGATGTTGAAACCCTGTCTCTACTAAAAATACAAAAATTAGCTGGGTGTGGTGGCACGCGCCTGTAATCCGAGCTACTCAGGAGGCTGAGGCAAGAGAATCGCTTGAACCTGGAAGGCAGAGCTTGCAGTAAGCCGAGATCGCGCTATTGCATTCCAGCCTGGGTGACAGAGTGAGACTCTGTCCCAAAAAAAAAAAGAATAGATTCCCTCTGTAAGACATTAATTGATTTCCAAGGCTTGCTTTAAGAAGTTTCTTTATTATACGGGAAGTGATTGAGAACTGGCAATCACGAATCTGGCTGTCTCTACTCATGAGTTTAAAGACTGTTCTGATGACGATAATTACATTTTTATGAATATCCTACCTAGAGAGTAACAATTTTACTATGTCAAACTGCACCACACAAAGATGCATCAATTTCATCTGCAATGAAAAATAGAGCCTAATAGCACAGTTATATTTATACGATAGTCAAACATCAAGATGCAACATAAGTGCTTCAACTAAAAGAATTCTGATCATTATTTAACCTTGAGATGATTAAGGTGAAAGCTTGTCAGCTTTCACGAATTACTTTTTTCATGATTTTTGCTGTTTTGGTTTGATTTTTACAAATCCATAATTAACATTTATTAACATTTGGATTCCACCCCAACCCCCATGATATGTGGGCAAGGGGAGAACAACAACAGAAAGCCGTAGATATGATTACTGATCAAAGAGAGTTTTAGGGAATTGTAAGTCATTATTACGTTCTTGGTACACTACCATATTAACTAGTTTTCTCCTTTTTTCAGCTAAGTTTCTTCAACTATAATGCAAATTATTATTATTACTATTATTATTTGAGATGGAGTCTTGCTCCATTGCCAGGCTGGAGTGCAGTGGTGCGATCTTGGCTCACTGCAAACTATGCCTCCCTGGTTCAAGCAATTCTTCTGCCTTAGCCTCCCGAGTGGCTGGGATTACAGGCATGTGCACCATGTCCAGGTAATTTTTGTATTTTTAGTAGAGACGGGGTTTCACCATGTTGGCCAGGATGGTCTCGATCTTCTGATCTTGTGATCCACCCGTCTCTGCCTCTCAAAGTGCTGGGATTACAGGCGTGAGCCACCCGGCCATTATTAATTTTTGAGACTTAGTCTCACACTGTCACCCAGGCTGAAGTGCAATGGTGCGATCTTGGCTCACTGCAAACTCCACCTCCCGGGTTCAAATGATTCTCCTGCCTCAGCCTCCTGAGTAGCGGGATTACAGGCACTAGCCATCATGCCCAGCTAATTTTTGTATTTTTAGTACAGATGGGGTTTCACCATGTTGGCCAGGCTGCTCTCAAACTCCTGACCTTGTGATCCGCCCACATCAGCATCCCAAAGTTCTGGGATTACAGGCATGAGCCACCAAGCCCGGCACTATAATGCAAATTATGGACAATGTGGCTGGGCAAGGTGGCTCATGCCTGTAATCCCAGCACTTTGGGAGGCAAAGGCAGGCAGATCATGAGGTCAGGAGTTCAAGACCAGCCTGACCAACACGGTGAAACCCCATCTCTACTAAAAATACAAAATTAGCTGGGCGTGGTGGCACATGCCTGTAATCCCAGCTACTCAGGAGGCTGAGGCAGAAGAATCGCTTGGATCCGGGAGATAGAGGTTGCAGTGAGCCATGATCGTGTCACTGCACTCCAGACTGGGCAACAAGAGTGAAACTCTGTCTCCAAAAAAAAAAAAAATTATGGGCAATGTATTTCAGTTAGATGTTATACATACATAATAATTTAATACAAATAGACTGTTTCATTGTGATAGTGAGCAGAGCTATTCCAAGTGTGGTCTGAGAACCAGCAACATCAAGCATTACTCAAAAACCTGTTGGAAATGCAAATTCTCAGGCCTTACCCCAGACCTCTTGAATCCGAATCACTAGCAGTGGGCACAGGCCTCCTGGACTCTGTTAACAAGCCTTCCAGGAGGTGTGATGAGGTGCGAGAATCTCTGCTCCAGCGTCTTGTAACTCATTCTCCCCTCGCTAAAGTGAAACACTGGTAAATGTGGAGGCTGCAATCCCAGCAATGCTGAAGGCGTTTCCGGTTAGCCGGAGGGGGCATGTGTTCCCGGAAAGGGGCCAAGTGAACAGCCTGTTTTGGCCAAGTCTCTGAGTCCAGGTTCCTCTCTAGTGGGTTTTCTCCTTATATCTCCTGAGGTCACAGTGTGCCCCAGGCCATAGTGTCTCCCCATTGCCAGTCATAATTGTTTGTCTAACCTCCCTGGCAGGAGGGATGTTTGTGATACTCCCTGTCAATGTGAGGGCTTCCACCATCCTGAGTCCTCGTTGGTGCTTCCCCTCTATCACTGAGACTTCATCTCTTTGACATCATCTTGAGCTGCTTAAGCTTTTTTTTTTTTTTTTTTTTTTCCAGAGAGAGTCTTGCTCTGTTGCCCAGCTGGAGTGTTCACTGCAACTTCTGCCTCGGGTTCAAATAATTCTCCTCCCGAGTAGCTAGGATTATAGGCATGTGCCACCACACCTGGCTAATTTGTATTTTTAGTAGAGATGGGGTTTCACCATGTCGGCCAGGCTGGTCTTGAACTCCTGACCTCATGATCTGCCTGCCTCGGCCTCCAAAAGTGTGCTTAAACATTTTTAACATCCACCATGATACTCTTCTATTTTTCTTTATGGCAGAAGCCACTTTATTTACCATTTGATAGCACAATGGGCCAAAATTGTTTACTAGAACTCACCAGAATGTGGATGGAGACGGGCCACACATTGCAAACACACTGAAAGAACATAGAACATATGCTCAGTACTGAGTGCTGATACTTCCCAGCCAGGACTACACAGTGCTGTCGTCGTAGGAGTTTTCTTTGGCAGAGAGGATAGGGTAGCACGTAGCATGATGGAAAATTGTCATCAGAATTTGGTGACAGATAGATATAGAGGTAATTTTTTCTCTTTTTTTTGGGGACAGAGTCTCACACTGTTGCCCAGGCTGTAGTGCCATGGTGCGCTCTCGGCTCACTGCAATCTCTGCCTCCCGGGTTCCAGCAATTCTCCTGCCTTAGCCTCCCGAGTAGTTGGGACTACAGGCGTGCGCCACCACACCCAACTAATTTTTTAAAATATTTTTAGTAGAGACGGGGTTTCACCATGTTGGCCAGGATGGTCTCGATTCCCTGACCTCATGATCCACCCACCTTGGCCTCCCAAAGTGCTGCGATTACAGGTGTGAGCCACCTAGAGATTTTTTTTTTTTTTTTTAATAGCGATGGGGTTTCTCCATGTTGGTCGGGCTGGTCTCAAACTCCCGACCTCAGGTGGTCCGCCTGCCTCGGCCTCCCAAAGTGCTGGGATTATAGGCGTGAGCCACCAAGACTGGCCAATATAGAGGTAATTTTTACTGTGGTAAAAACATAACAAAACTCACCTTCTTAACTCTTTGTAAGTGTATGATCAATAGTGTTAAGTATATTCATTCTGTTGTGAAGCAGATCTCCAAACTTTTTAATCTTGTAAAACTGACACTATACCTTTGAAACAACTCCCACTTCCCCCTACCCTTAGCCCCTGGCAACCAGCATTCTACTTTCTGTTTCTATGAATTCGATTACTTTAGATAGCTCATAAAAATGAAATCATCCAGGCAGGTGCAGTGGCTCATGCCTGCATTTTGGGAGGCCAAGGCAGGAGGATTGCTTGAGCCCAGGAGTTTTGAGACCAGTCGAGCAACACAGTGAGATCCCCATCTCTGTTACTAAAAAAAACAAAAAAAAAAAGGAATAATTCAGCATTTGTCTTTTCTTGAATGGCATTTCACTTAGCACAATGTCCACAAGGTTTACCTGATAGAAAAATTTTGGAAGGAACGCATATTTGAGACCACAGCATTCTAATGAGTCAGCACACATGGGACAGTGTGAACTGAAGTGAATCAGTATGACAAAAGTGAATACCATCCTGATTTAATCTTTATATTATTTCATATATTCTTTTTAATTTTAATTTATGCAGGCTTGGCTGGTTTCAGTGGCTCACACCTGTAATCCCAGCACTTTGGGAGGCCAAGGTGAGTGGATAACTTGTGGTCAGGCGTTCAAGCCCAGCCTGCCCAACATGGTGAAACCCTGCTTCTACTAAAAATAAAAAATTAGGCAGGTGTGGTGGCATGTGCTTGTCATCTCAGCTACTTGGGAGGCTGAGGCAGGAGAACTGCTTGAACCCAGGAGGTGGAGGTTGCAGTGAGCCTAGATTGTGTCATTGCACTCCAGCCTGGGTGACAAAGTGAGACTGTCTCAAAAAAATAAATAAATAAAAATAAAAAAATAAATGGACCTGGGCTCCAACATCTAAGGAGATGGCGTTATCCACATTACTTTGTATATTCTATATATTTGAATGCATTCTTTTTGTCTGTTTGATTGTTTAGTCCAGGTTCCAGGCTTATGAACACATTGTCTTAAAGGACCTAGTGCAAGGGCAAAATCTTTGAAGTGGTGCTTCTGAAATCTGGAGGTGAATCCGAATGACCTTGAAATTTGTTACAAATACAAATTTCCTGGGCTCCAAGAGATTCTTCTTTTGGTAGGTCTGAGCTGGACCCCGGGAATCTGCATTTAGCAAGCACTGCAGGTGAGTCTTTCCTTCTGAGAGACACTGCAAGTCTAAACCAGAGGGGGAGGGCAGTGCCTGTGAGGGTGAAGCAGTGAGGCTCAACCCCTTTCACAGGAGTTGTACCTTCTTTGGATGCTCCTGATGCATGGTATCTGGCCTTTGAATAACAATTAATGTCCCTGCCTAGGTCTAGAGCTCCTCGTGTTCTTGCCTCAGCCCTGCCCAAAGACCACAGTCTTCCAGAGATACAGGCGTTCTGCGGTACTGACCTGCATATCCCCAGCCATCTCTGTTGTGCGAAGATGCTCAATAATATTTGTCAAATAAATGAAGACAATGAAGACAATCAGGACAAAAATACAACGAAAAGAATGTGACGGAAAGAGTCAGAGAGGGGTTTAGTCTTGGCCAGTAAGCCCAACAGCTGTGGGGCCTTGATTAAGTTACTTCCTCTCTCAGGCCTTGGCCCTGCACCTGCGACATGGGGAGCAGTTTCCTCCCCCTTCCTCCTTCTGAGGGCTGCTGTGACGTACAAATGACATAAGGTATGTAAAAATGCCTGAAAACCGTGGAGCCACTTTTTGTCAATTTTGTTGAATATGACTCTTTTTGCTCTACTGAGTGTTAAGTAGTATGACTGAGGCAAAGAACAAAAGGTTTACTTCCGGCTCTTACCGAAAAGCAAATCCTATTATTTGGTATTTAAAAGAGCCACATGACTTTTCCAGCTCCAAGGAGAGTGAAAAAGAAATTCAATACTACACATTTATGATGGGAATGGTAGAAATATCCTATAAATAATGAACAGTACAAAGGAATAGAGATTCACAGGAAAGCAAATTAACTAGGCACACGGCAGTTCGATTCTGAATTTCCCGAAACCTATAACTGCTTAAAGAAATGACATCTGAATTTTATTGGCTCCTTTGAGATCACCTAAAAGGTAGCAGGTATCTGGTAAGATGGACTGAAAAGCAAATTTATGTAAACTTCAAGGGAGGGATTATAACCACCCCCTAAACTGCAAAGAACCAAAAGAAGTTAGATGACATCCAAGAAGCAGTGTGCCCCAGGGGGAAAATGCAGAGCCAGTCCCCAGCCCAATGAGGAAAGTGAGGACAATGGAGCTTCCCACGATGCTATGTTTACTCAGTTGAGTCAACTATCTCATTCTCAAATGAGGTCTTCCATTGTCTTGGCTCATGAAAAGGTTCTTACTGATATGAAATGTCGGTATTTTTTTAAACTGACAAATGAAAAGTTGACAATGATCTGACTCCTCATTCAAATTCGATCCGGGAGCTTTGAGTTTGAATTCTCAATCAGCTCCAGGCAAGTGGCTTGATGCAAATTTCTAATCCACTCAGGCTTTGATTTCTCTATGTGTAAAGACACAAAGATTGGCAATAATATTTGTAAAGGGCCTAGCTCAAATTGTAAAGTACATAGTTGGGAATCAATAATTGATGCTGGTTATATGAAAAAGAAAGACCATATATGCGTTGTTATTTAGATATATAAATTAGGCAGAATGTCTTCTTTTTAAAAATTTTTTATTGTTTTAAGAGATGGGGTCTCAGGCACCCAGGCTGGAGTGCAGTGGCAGAATCATAACTCATTGCAACCTCCAACTCGTGGACTCAAGTGATCCTCCTGCTTCAGCCCCCGGAGTAGCTAGGACTACCGGCACATGCCATTATGCCCAGCTAATTTAAAAAATATATTTGAGACAGGTTCTGGCTATGTTGTCCAGGCTGGTCGTGAATTCCTGAGTTCAAGCAATCGTCCCACCTCAGCCTCCCAAAGTCTTGGGAGTACAGGTGGGAGCCACTGTGCCTGGCCATGGTAGCGTGTCTTGATGGTATACAATTACTGTTTTCATTATTGTGTTACATGTTTTTCATTTTCCCCATGGTGGCCTCCTTTGGGACTGTCCATGCTTTTGCTCCAAGAGTAAATCTCAAAGGAGCAAGCATAAGCAGGAATTTTCCTTGCGTGCACACAGCTAACCAAACAGCCCTACGTCCATGGTGAAGAGCATTCCAGAACCAGTGGTAGGATGGGGTTGGGTTGTACATACTGGCTGAAGTTTCTGTTAGATCTAGAATTTAATCTCATACTTGGTTCTGGGACTAGTACTTAAAAACTTCCTGTTGTATCATGTATGTCTTTATATTGCTAGTGCCTAATAAACTGTAGTTCCTCAACCACTGTTTGTTGATGATTTGAATAAGTAAGTGTACAAATAAATATCAGAGTATACATAATACATTAAATCATGTAGGTTTTCCCAATTATTTGCTGCTATTTGTTTTTGAAACTGATCTGAAATAGATAGCATTTTGATGGGTGACCTTTAACTTACCAAGGCAGACAGAAAACAGGAAAAGGGTGGGAACCCCTATGACTAAAATGTATTTATGTTAAGTCCATGATGGATATTCCAGGTGTTCTGGCAAGCATCTTCCTGGCCAAAACTTAAGCTGAATTTGAGCTCAACGTCTAATAACAGCTGGGCTTGTTTTCTAGGTACCTCAAAGTTCAAATTATTTTCCTAGATAGGGCACGTTCTGGGGCTTTTGACTCTAATGCAATGTGGGCAATGCAATGACCACGTTATTTTAGAGACATTTAGTCATTCAGGGAGGACAAAGGAGGCAAACACTTTGGCTGTCTTATATCTGTCACTCACGGGAAGCTGATGGCTTAATGTTTTTAAGACATTCACTTTGGTTGAGTTCTCCACCAGAAGCTGAGCAAGGCAGATTGCCAGGGCAGGTCCAGGTTTTGTGAGGTCTGAAGCTTTAGACAATATAATGTGTCCTATTTAAGAAAAATAATATAAAATCACAAATAAAAAACCAGATATGAAAATGAGTACTTAACTAGAAGCCCCAGCCAGGCACAGTGTCTCACACCTGTAATCCTTGCACTTTAGGAGGCTGAGGTGGGAGACGCTGAGGCCAGGAATTTGAGACTAGCCTGTGCAATATGGTGAGATCACTCCTCTTTATAAAAAAAAAAAAATTTAAAATTAGCCAGGCATGGTTGTGCACTTGTAGTCAGTCACAGTGACTCAGGAGGCTGAGGCAGGAAGATTGCTTGAGCTCAGGAATCTGAGGCTGCAGTGTGAACTGTGATCATGCCATTGTACTCCAGCCTCGGTGAGACAGTGAGACCCTCTAAAATAAAAAAAATAATAAAACAGAAGCCAACCCCCCTTGCAAGTGGGGAATCCCAAAGCTTGAGCTGAATTAGCTTCCTGTAAGTGTACCTCTATAATAATGGAAGCCATATTTTAAGACAAAGGTATTTGTGCTATAATGTTGATGGATGGGACATTTCTAAACATTTATCAGTAAGAGAAACACATACATGCTAAATGTAAGTCCAGACATAGACATTAAATGCCATGTGTTCAGGCTGGAGGGAAGTGAGGCTGTGGGGAAGACAAGGGAGAAGGGAACCGGAGACTATTAGGTGCCCAGGGAGCCTTCAATTAGTTGGAATGTTTAGGGAACTTGGAATCCTTGAATTTACCTTTCAAATTAATCTGAACACAAAAGATGTAACTTATTGGTCCTCAAAATCTTTCCAAATATTGTTTTTTTTTTCAAGTTTCCTGTAGGTTTAACAACTTTTAAAAAACTAGTGTTATTTACCGTGACATTGAGATTAGAAAAAAAGGAAGCAAATAAATTACTTAAGGGGGTAAGAACATATGAAATACGTGCCCTCACCCCTAGTAGCAAGCCCTCTGTGGCACAGGTGGCTGAAGTTGTGTCCATGCCTGTCTGGAATGGGTGCTGGCCTCCCTAACTGCCACTCAGAAATCACTTGACCACTACAGTCGTGGTGGGGATCCAGTTATGAATAGGTCATTTGTGGTGAAGCTGGTTAACAGTAAGGGCTCGATAAAAATTTATTGAATGGGTGAATCAAATAAATAGTTCCTCTTTGAACCAATGAGGCCAGACTTGAAAGCAATTTTTATTTCTAAAGATTCTGTAACTGCATTTTGTTAAGACTTCTTTGGCTGCGTTTGAGAATTCCATCATGAATATGGCCTAGGTTTGATGGCAAAAGGATTAAAAAATGAAATGGAATTAATTTTCACTGAGTACCTAACATATGCCAGGTATCTTGTTTCGTGTTTGCATATTTACTTATTTTAAAAAATATATTTTTTCAATGAACCACCTACAAAGCTTCTGGGTGTGTATTATTTAAGCTTTGTAGCCATTTTGTAGTCAAGGAAGCTAGAACTCAGAGGACTGAAATAACTTGTCTATGGCCTCACAGGGAGCAAGTGGCAGAGCCAGAATCCAAATACAGGTTTGTGAGTGCACGGCGTTTGCTCTGACACTGTAAACTCTCACTTGGCCTTTTCCTTCCAGCCAATGTGAAAGACACATGAAACAGTGACAGAGAGAGGCAGTAAGGACTATGAAGATGGGACAGCACAGTGAGAAGTCGCACTGCTTGTCCATCATCAGTGCATCATTTGGGGCCTTAAATTACCCAGCTGTGAGCACAGATGGTTAGACTGGATGACCTCTGAGTGGGGTGATCACATGGCCCAATCTTCCAAGGCAATCCAGACTTATACCTGTTGTGCCACTGCAACTGTTAGCACCCCTTCCACTCTCAAAAATGTTCCATTATGGATCATACATTCTAAGGTTGCCCTATCTGTGAGGTTCTTTTGGGCTCTTAATTTCTGTTATTTCACATTGAACCTAATAATACTTCTTTGATGACTGAAGCACTGTAAAATTTCATTTTCCAGACCTGGGGGTACAGGGAGGACAGTAGGTGAGGTGACCCTTGTGTAGAGGTTGCTTTGCATTTCTGATATGGATATTTTTTCAATCTAGGAGCTAGAGCTCCTTTCCTTTAAAAGTATACTAGTAAATTCCCTTCTAGTGGATTTGGCTCCAATTAATTTAGGATCATTATATAAATATTTGTTTCCTATCTCACACTAATAGTGGCTACTCCCTATTGTGTGCTTACACTAAGGCTAAATATTGAGTACATTATCTCATTTAATGCATATATTAATGCTATAAGATAGTTCCTTACCTTATAGGTAAGGAAACAGGTTTAATGAAGTAACTTGCAAGTAAGACATGGAGACAGGTCTTCCTAGGCTCTTAACCATTCTTCTATATTGAGATCTGTATATACACACACAGCAGATAGTTAAGAACATTATTATCAGGCTCCTAAATTCCCATTGGCCTTTCCTGTATTTATCAGTAACCATGCCAGTCTTTGTAGTTTCATCTTCCTTCGCTTCTACCATCCATCTTTACCTCCTAAGTGGAAACATCTACCTCAAATAAATAGATTTTGACTAAGATGCAGATTCTCAGAAAAGATGGGATTAGCAAGTAGGGGCAATGAATATTTACTTACTCATACAAACCTTTTTTTTTTTTTTTTGTCTTTCTTTTCCACAGTATAAAACAGAAAACAGATACTTGTGGTTTTTTTTTTTTTTGGTTTATATTTACATAAACAGTATTTAAAAGAAAAACCACCAGTTGACACCATATCATTCTGCTTTTATTTATTGTCTGGCTAACTTACAAAGATCCAGATGTCTAGGGTAGTCTCTATGCTACCATTTACATTATCCTGATGACACAGATACCAAAATGTGTCTGTTTACATAGTGCATGGTATGAAAATTTTTTTTTCTTCCTCTAGAGTTTTTGACTATATGGAGGGAAAAATTAATTTCATGCCAACATTTTTTTGGGAACTTTAACAATCATCCCATTTCTGCTACTAAAATAAACAAAACTTGTATTACAATTTAAAATATAAAGACCTAACAGTTTTTACAAATATGCAAACAATCTGCTACTTAGACATAAAAAAACTTGATTTCTTTTAAATCACAAAGTAAGGCACCATTGGATTATTAAACATTTTTCTTGGCTTTTACTAAATAAAATGCATAGTGAAATAAATACTGAACACTGAGTTTTAATACTGCAATACATTTCAATATAAAATAATAGGTGAATGTTAAAATACCGTATTACATATTGAATACATTTATCTGGAAATTTTATGGAAAAAACACACATGTAAGCTCTGATTTCAGGGAAGAAAATATTCATTTTTGTGATTTTCCATAGTTTAAGATTTTACCACAGAACTTATTCAAAGTTTTAGATGCAATTAGGTTGCAAACTTTAAAAGAAAGGGTGTAGGTGTATTAAAGAAACATTCACTTAAAAAATACAGACTAAAACATCTTTATTCCAGACGAATGGCAACTTTGGGCTCTGACTCTGTTTCAGATTTAGAATGGTACCGGCAAAGTTGAGATATATAAAGGAATTGTCCAATTCTTACTACCACTTATAAAATTCAGACCCACTTTCTTTGGGTCAGACTTTTCTTTGCCATATTTTCTAGGAAGGGAAAACTCCATCTATTGTGAAGTGGGTCATTTGGCTTTATCATAAGGATGTTTTTCACTGTTGAAATCAGATCAAAGAATTGCAAATAAATGATGCTGCTAAATTACCAAAATGCTAGAGATTAAAAATTTTTTTTAAACCAACACTTGGCCAAGCTTGTTACACCTTACTATTTCTTGACTCTCTTTGAGTAAAAAGTCCAAATGACTATATGGAAGACAGATGAATGGTAAAGGAGAGAGGAAACACATTCTCTAATGTACTAAATCTAGGACTTTGGCCAGGAAGTTATAAAAATATAATATATTCAAATCAGTAACTTCATAATTTATTAGACATCCCATTTATTAGAACTCTTAAGTTCTTTTTCTTTTATATAAATGAAACATTTATTTTATAAATAGAAATGCATCTTTCAGGATTTTCTTTGGGTTGGTTTCTTGTTAGCATCTCCCAGTAATACATGAATAACACACTGAAACCATGATACAATGTTTAGGTAGATATACATATACATATGTGGTCATGTGTTTTTAAAAAACAAGTAATGGTAATTTTAAACATAACCATATAAAATATCTAAGTGGAAATATTTTTTCCCCTACTCTATAGCTAGATTTAAAATCTCAGAAAAAGTGTAAACAAAATCATATAAAAAAAAGGCAAGGCTGGCCCTTCCCTATGGTCCTTTAGTGGAGATGTACTTGCATAGATCCTAGACAAATAATGCAAAACAGATTCCCTCCAATTTCTACCAGGAATTCCACTAGCAATCTCCCTAATTTGCTCCACCCTTACGTAAGCATCAGATTTAGATTTTTAGAGTTTTGCCCACCAACTCAAATCTGTTCCCTCTTCCATGTTTCTGATTTGATACCTTTCCCTGACTTTCTTCCCCTCCTACCAAACCTTCCTAGTCTCTCCTAGCCTCAGGAGCTTGCTCAGCCGGAGAGGAACAAAAGCTGCTTCCAATTCACAAGGCACAAGTCCAACTGACAAGTGAGCGTGTGGGGCCAGCTGGTTCTGAGCCCAGAAGCCCTGACAGGCTTTCTGTTTCTTTCCAATGGCTTTATTCCACATGACCTCAGTAAACCGTACTCCATCAGTTTTGACCTTGGTACCGTGAAGCAACACTTGTATACAGATATTAAGGGAAGAGAGAAAATAAGGGAGCAAAATCGAAGGTCGAACTGTCTGTTAAAAACAAGGCGCTGGGTCCTAATTTTATTTTTAGTTGCCTCTTGAATCGCTCAAGCTCATCTTGCCTTTTTTTGTTTTTGAAACAAGAGGTTTCTGCACTAGCTTCCATCTTCCAGACTCGTGCTAATACGGTAGCCACCAGCCACATGTGGCTACTGAGCACTTAAAAATGTGACTAGTCTGAATGGAGATGTGCTGTAAGTATAAAATATACTCTGGATTTTGAAGATTTAGTACCAAGAAAGAATATAAAATATCTCATTAAAATTTTTATGTTGATTACAGGTTGAAATATTTTGGATGTCTAGGGTTAAATAAAATATTAACTTCACTTGTTTAAAATATACTAGAAATTTAAAAATTGCATCTGGGGCTCACATTATATTTCTATTGGACAGCTCTGTCCTAGAGCCGAGCTCAGACTGCTGAAGGTTGGACATCCTGTGACTGCAAAAGTTTCCTGTGAAACTCAGCAACTTGCTTAGGTGGTTTGTGGTTCATGGACATAGGAGGCCAAGCATGCGAAAAAGGAAAGGAGAAAACAGCTCTCAGGGACTTTAATAATTACAGTCTGTAGCAAATAAGCAGTGAATGTCTGAATTTGGTTGGTCGAAAGCAGAGATGCAATTCATCTCTGCCTATTTCCACAAAAGCCCATCGACCCAGGCAGCCAGCACAGGCCGGCTACAGCTGAAGCAAGCAATAGACTGGAGAATAAACACAATATGAAAAGCTAGGTGCATTTCTTACCAATTCCCACCCCACACACACATATTCCCACTTACCCTCCCACCTTTCTTCCTACCCATAAGAGGGGCACAAGGGAAGAAGCGCGGAGGAGGGTGTGCAGTTCTTCGATAGCAACAGAAGCAGCTCTTGAGCTCGGGTAGAGGAGAGCAGGCAAAGATCACCTCGGGATGGGAGGGAGTGGTGGAGCACCCCTTTCTCTTCGGTTGGATCCACCTTGTTGAAAAAAGACAAAATAGAATTTTGGTTAGAAAGCTGATGTTATCACCGTGGAAACTCGGGCATGGTGGCACAGGTATCCACTACCTCATCCCGACGACCAGGGCCATCAGCTACCTGGCATATGCTGTGGATGAGAAGTGAGAGGTGAAAATAAGCAAGTAGTGTTCTGAATAAACATTATGGTGGATGATCCATCACTGGCTCCCAAGTACATGCACAAAGTTAAAAAATCATTTTCTTTTTATCATATAGTGTGTGTTGATTATGGATTCAGAAAATATGGATGAGTAAAAACAAAACAAAGAACTCACCCATTCCTCCACCACCCAGAGATAACCAATTATGTGTCTATTTTTAACTTAGAAACAGTTCCCCTTTTTCTTCCAGAAATAAGGTCATATGGTCAGTTTGAACATTTTCAAAGGCATTACTCTTTGCAAAGATTATTAACGACAGACTGCATTCCAAAATATGAGTATACTACAGTCTATCTAGTCAATTCCCTTTTGTTGGGCATTTAGGTATCTTTTACTTTTTAAACAAAGCTTTTCTAACAGCAGCCATCCTAATGGGTGTAAAGTTGTATATCACTGTAGTTTTATTTGCAGTTCCCTAAAGGTTGGTGATGTTGAGCATCTTTTCAAGTACTCTGTCAATGTGTTCTTTTAAAAGTTATTCATGGCTAGGTGCGGTGGCTCACGCCTGTAATCCCAGCACTTTGGGAGGCTGAGGAGGGCGGATGGCTTGAGCTCAGGAATTAGAGACCAGCCTGTGGAACATGGCAAAACCCCATCTCTACAAAAATTAGCCGAGCATGTTGGTGCACGCCTGTCCCATAGTCCCAGCTACCTGGGAGGCTGTGGTGGGAGGATCACCCGAACCTCAGAGGTCAAGGCTGTAATGAGCCAAGATTTCACCACTGCACTCCAGCCTGGGTGACAAAGTGAGACCCTGTCTCAAAAACCAAACAAAAACAAAAACCAAGCTATTCATGGGCTATGAGACCACTGTACTAGGCTTAAAACCCATTCACATTTAAAAAAAATTCATTTACTACACAAACATTTGTTGAGGATTTCACAGGTGTTCGGCATGAGGTCAGGTGCTCAGATGCTGTAAGCAGGTCTGCCTGGGGCATGTGTCAATCAGGTAGGTCTGCTCCAACCACTGCTCTGAGACTCAGTGGGCTGGCACTGGCAGATTCTTCAGTAGGCATCTTGACAGTGACCCTAGTAGTCCACTCAGGGATTTCTGAGAAAGAATCAAATTTCTGAGCAAGGAAAGAAACACTGAGAGAGGTGCCTCTTCCTCTCAGCATCCCAACCAAATATTTTCTTGGGCAAGCATCCGAGAAAAGACTCATCTGGATGTAAACCAGACAGCTATCATGGAGCCTCGGCCATCAACTGACCCGCCACAAGTGGTTAGTAGAATGAGGGCTGGCCTTGTCCAAAGCTGTAATTAGAGGGCACCCTGAGTGCACTCAGTACTGCTCAGGGCTGTCTGGGTGTGCTCTCAGGCTGTGCGCTGGGAGGCTGAGGCAGCTGCAGGAGCAGAAGAAAACTTGGTACTTGACAGCATCTTATTTATTTTTGTTGGATGATCTATTATCATTATAAAATATTAAATGCCTAATGCTGGAAATATTTAAGGCAAATCTACAGAAAATTTTAGAAGACAGTGGAAATTAATTCACCAATTTAAAAACTACGTTTAGGCTAGGCGTGGTGGCTCATGGCGGTAATCCCAGTGCTTTGGGGAGCTAAGGGAGGGGGAACTACTTGAGACCAGGAGCTCAAGACCAGCCTGAGCGACAAAGAGCTATCCTGTCTCTACAAGAAAATTTTAATTTTAATTTAATTTTATTTTTTTGAGACAGAGTCTCGCTCTGTTGCTCAGGCTGGAGTGCAGTGGTGCAATCTCGGCTCACCACAACCTCTGCCTCCCGGGTTCAAGCAATTCCCCTGCTTTAGCCTCCGGGGTAGTTGGGATTACAGGCGTGCACCACCATATCCCGCTAATTTTTGTATTTTTTTAGTGGAGACAGAGTTTCACCATGTTGGTCGTGCTGGTCTCAAACTCCTGATCTCGTGATCCGCTTGCCTTGGCCTCCCAAAATGCTGGGATTACAGGTGTGAGCCACCGCACCTGGCCAAGAAAATTTTTAGAAAGAAATACTTGAAAATGCCCTTTATGTTTCAGGCTCTGTGCCTCTCAAGGAAGATGCAATAAAGAGCAAGACACAGTTCTAGTCCTATGTTGCCTACTTGAGTCTTAAAGGAGGATGGGGAAAAAATATGCTTAGCTATTACCTTCAAAATCTAGAGAGTGCAGGGAAGATGGTCTGTTACTGATTTAAAAATGCAAATAATATTTAGAATAAGAAGCTTATAAGAAGTCAGCAAAAATATTTAGAGTCTATATGAACAACTCCTTAAAGTAAATTCATTTATTGGTGCCCAAGAAGGAAGAAGGGCTGTACTCTTATCAAAACAGAAGCCCTTCTGGTGAACACACACAGACACACACACACAAACACACGCACACATGCACACGCACACACAGCATTCAAAGATATTTGTCTCATGTGAAAACATACTTTTCACTAAAAATTCCAATCATCAACTCTTACACAATAATTTTATTACGCCTATACCTCTTTATTAGGTATTGTCTGTGAATGCAGTCTTCCACATAAACAGATATTTTCCAGGAATTAAAGTTTTCCTTTTAAGCAGTAGTATTCTGTTTTCTTCTAGCATTTGTCCGTGGAAATTTTCCTATATTTTCTAACTCTTTCAATTTTTCTACAGAGGCACAAAGCACAGTTTGACTCAATTCATTTAATCGCATTTAACCCAACAGAAACACGTGGTGTTGTCCTGTGCTGCGACACACAGCGCAGCCTTGTTCCTATCTCCTCCTCTGCCCTGGGACTGCCATCTGTCACTTCTCTCTCATGGTAGTGATTTTGCTTCTCACCAGTCTTAACTTTAGCTGTTATTAATCTCCTATAAGGTTGGGAACCGACCAACCAAAAATTACTTTCAACTGTGTTAGGAAAGAATCAGTAAGCTCTGAGTACGTGTAAGACACTCTGCTAAGGAGTGAAGCCATGGCAAGGGGTGTTGTGACAGGTATTTGACTTGCTTGCTTATGTTTCCTCTATTTCTGGTTTGGGAATTCGGCTCTGAGGCTAAGGCTGCGACGAACCTAAGCCTCATCGGTGACATATGCATATTTCATGCTAATTCTTTCTTAGTTGTGTATATTTATTGTGTTTTTTAAAGTAAATTTAAGAGACTGTCCAGCAAAACCCTGGAAAGCCTGCTAGACAAATTCCAAAAGAGCTGTAACACTTCCTACACATTTACTGTTATGAAATTCCAGTCTGTCTATTTTCCCTTCTTGTTCACATTTCTTTTTCAATGGAGGAAAAGCAATTTACTTCTTTATGGTAGCATTACCTACATTAGCAGAACAACAGAAATAATTTAAATGTCCATAGGAATGGTAAGTTACTATATGCAGAAATAAAAACCGTGTGATAACATGGACACTGTTTACTAAGCAATGTTATGTAAGCCCCGCCACCAAAAAACTGTTCTCTGTCATTATAACTACATAAAAAAATCAGAATTATATGGATAAAAAATTGGGACGAGAATCTGATAAAATGAAAATATCTATTATGTGGAGAGATTATAGATATATTTAAATTTTCATGTAATGCTCTGTAAAGCTATGATTGTACTACATTTGAAAGATCAAGGCAGTTACAGGAAATTTTTGTTGTAATTAATCAGGCACATGCCAATTTCAAAACTAGAAGGAATAGGAGATGGCTCTACTTGTGCTGTCTCAGGAAGATGAAAATGAAGGAAGACTGTCTAAAGAAGCAAAATAATAAAATTTAATACTAGCAAACCACAGTATTTTCAGCTTGTAATGAACAAATTAAAATAACTGTTTCTCATATGCATTCTGGGCACCTGAAATTTCCTCACTGCTCTGGAAGGGGGATTTACTAGAATGTAGATGGTTCCAAAGGGCTCTCTACCCCACTCCAGGCAATAGCCTGGATTTTCTATACAGCCCAGGATTTTCTATTCAGGCTATTCAAGCATGAATCTTCAAAAACCTTGGCAGAAATACTCACTCCGGCTTTCATTTCTTGCCAATTTACTGGGATAACTTTTGGTCGTTGGTACATATGGCTCTGGAGGTGGCAAATCGGAAATCGGATGGAAGTAGAATCTGCTTTCCCACTCATCTGGGGGGAGAAACAAGCAGTATCTTCAGTGACAGACAATCTGCTATGAAGATTTACATAATGAAAGGCACAGAATGAACCAGAGAGAACCACAGACATCAGTGCTAGTTTTTATGCCTAGAAGTTTACAGAAAAGCTGGAAGTGCTACAAAGATCATGGATTAGTACACTGTTTTATATATATATACATATAATCTCAGGCCTGCAAATCAAAGCAAAGCGGTTTTTAATGACAGTGATGATTGACTAATCCTTCTTAGGAGCTGGGGGCTAAGGTATGGGACACCTTTTTCTGTACCAGCAGGCCCAGGAATAACTGGGACCACTCTGATAACAATGGCAGAGATAGGCGGCATAGCAGGTAAGAGCCATTGGGCTTCTTACCTATAGTGAACTGTTTAGAAATGTACATAATAAGAAGGCAAGCTATAAAGAGGTTCTTTTCCGAATCCTTGAATCTCTGTAAAGTTAACTAAAACGAGACTCAAAGAACAGATCAGAGAAAAATGATCCGCCATTTTGGGAACTGGGGAAGGGAGATTACTATTTTTAATTTGAAATCAATGGTGGGCCTTAGAATGGTTAGACAGTTGGATCAGTGCAATGGAGTGGATAACGATGGAACAAGAAATTAAACTCAAACAAGCAAACCACACATACAAACAGATTTACTATTTAGTTGCTGTCCTATAGCTTAGGGAGCCGGGACAACACCTCACCTTCACATGGAGAGTCTTGGTAGCCATTTCTAATAGATGTTGCTGGTGGAGGTGGGGGAGGTGCCCCAGTACTGGGCCTGTCAGGAGGAAGGGGAGGCCTGGGTCCACTCCTGGGACTATCTACTCCACTCCTGGACGGCAACTGAGGGGTGGCAGGCAGGGCCCGAGACGTGCTACCGTTTCTGTTTATTGGAGGAGGTGGTGGGAGGGGGCCTGGAGCAAAAGAAGACACTTAGTGTAGAACCTTCCATCCACATTCCATTACAGTGGTCACCAACAGTGTAAGCCTGATGGGGACCTGCCAGATACATGCCCTTTAACTAGGGTGGAGATTTTCTAAGAGATTTAGCTGGGGAATGAGTAAACACACAGAAACACAAAAATGCACTTGTGTATTCATATATATGAAAACAAGTGCATACTGATAGCTAAACGGCTGTTTTGGCTTTGGGTTTGCACTGAGATTGGAGATGGCACAATGAAATTGAAAACAGGTGAAAATCTGTTTATACTGACAACCATATAATTAAAAAAAATTTATAATCCTTTAAAGAGCTATTGAACTAATCACTGTGACATGAAATAATTCTTAAAAAAGAATAGGATAGTTATGAAATTATTTTAGGTCTTCAGAAGAACAAAGTTCTTTAAATGCACAGTTTTGTTGTTAATTACACAAGCAAGTTTCTGTGATGCATGTGATCTGTTTCCAGGCAGAAGTGGCATCAGGAAACCAAACGCCAGTCATCCTGAGAGCAGGAGTTCCTCCTTGGTTCTTTCTCTTTGGGGAGGCAGATGAACACAGGGAGTGACAAACAACTAACCAACATCCATGGCTATAAATGCTAATGTGAGTTCTGACCCTGAGCAAGCTGGTACCCTATGGAACTTGGTTTCCTAGCAATAAAAGAGTGCCAGATGGTCACCTGTCTTATAGCACTGCTGCCAGAAAAAAACAGTGAAAACACAAATAAAAAAATACTATGGAAGTATTTGAAACCATTTTTTAAAATGTAGCAGTATGGTATAACCTTAAGTTTTTAAGTTCCTAAAGAAAAATTCAAAGTAAATTACTTTTGGTAATACAAAAGGAAACCATCTTGCTTTTCCTGTCCTTCAAATGCAGCGGCTATTTGAGTAGTAAGTAAATTACAAAAACAAAACCCAAAACTTGAGCATTTTCCAATGTAAATCAAAATGGCCTTAGTTATTATTCTTGATCTTTGGCAGTGTTCCACTTGTAAGATGCTGAATTTTATGTGAATACAATGTCTTATGGTGCTATAAATAAATATCTTATTAGCTGTAGATTCAGAATCCAATTAGGAACCTTAAATTGAACAACCTGCCCACTGTAGATATCCCTGACAGAAAGTCTTGGCTCAAACATTTTACGACGGTGGGAGGCACTGCCTAGCCCTGGTTGGTCTCTCAAGGAGTCTTCAGTGACTCACCTGGTAGTGGTTACTTATTACCCTATCTGCTTGTCATTGCTGGAGTCCCAGGCAGCAAGAGTTGATTGAGGAAAGTATCTCATTTGCTGTGGGTTTAAGTTCATTGGTGATACCACCACACAACTGTCACTACATGCAAACTCCACTTCCAGTATGATGGGGCCCTGTACAATGTAAGTTGATCAACTTCATCTCCTTTTTTTTTTTTTTTGAGACAGCGTTTTGCTCTTGTCGCCCAGGCTGGAGTCCAGTGATGTGATCTTGGCTCACTGCAATCTCTGCCTCCCGGGTTCAAGCAATTCTCCTGCCTCAGCCTCCTGAGTAGCTGGGATTACAGGCATGCACCACCACGCCCAGCTAATTTTGTATTTTTAGTAGAGATGGGGTTTCACCATATTGGTCAGGCTGGTCTCGAACTCTCCACCTCAAGTGATCTGCCTGACTCTACCTCCCAAAGTGCTGGGATTACAAGTGTGAGCCACTCTGCCTGGCCCCTTTTTCTTTTTAAAGTAAATGGTCATGTTCATGTTCCTAACTCTCCAACCCCATGGCTTCCTGCTCCAAATTCTGGCAAGCACAGGAGAAAAGATGTCTATTTCCCACTGGCAGAATAACAGAAATGATTATTTATTGAATATAACTACAGGCCAGGAAATAAGATAACGACTATACATGCTTGTCTCATTAAATTCTTACAACAATCCTAAGACGAACAGGGATAGAAGACAAGGCCTCAGAAATTTTGGAAGCTTAAAAAGCTCATCAGGAGACTGGGGGGAGGAGAGAATCTGACTCCAAATCTATCAGATTCCAAGGCCCACTCCCATAATAATGAAGCCAAACCACTCAAAATACCGAGGGCCTTTGATGAACTCTTATATGCTCCTTGTGGGAGTGTAAATTGGTAAAAAATTTCTGGAAGGCAATTTGGCAGTACCTATGAAATCCATAGTTTACTATGCACACTCACTGACCCAGAAATTCCACTTATAGGAATTCGTCCGAAGGAAACACAGAGATATGTACACATATTTTGCTACAAAAATGTATCACTGCATTATCTGCAAGAGGAAAAATCTAGAGATGGCCCATATGACCAAGTGAGGGGATTGGTTAAATAAATCAAGGTACATTTGTAGGATTTAATATTAGGTAGCTGTTAAAAGACAGGCTGTAGAAGAATAATCATAGCAGCAAACATCAATGAGATACTGTTAAATAAAAAGCAAATTAGCAACAATATATGTAGCATGATACCAAGTTTGTAAAACTGTACATTATATGCATTTTAAAAAGACTGAAAGGACACATGAAAAGAATGTTATCAATGATTATTTCTGGATGGTGGTAGTGGATTACAGATAATTTTAATTTTCTTTATATTTTTCAGTATTTCTATAATAAGTATGACTTACATAATCAAATGAAATAATAAATGTTATATGTCAATGCCTATCATATTTTGGGGAAGATTTAATCTGCTGACTCATCCATTTGGTAGGGCCAACGCACAACAGTTTCAAGGTGTGGTTCTCAAATTCTGCTGCACACTATAATCACTGCGGAGCTTTTAAATATACTGATTCCCAGTCTGCATCCCAGACCAATTACACCAGAGACTCTGGGAAGGGCCACAGGCATTTGTGGTTTTTAAAGCTCCCTAAGTGATTCCAGTATGTAAGCAAGTTTAAAGAATGGTGATTCTAGGCCTGGCTTGGTGGCTCATGCCTGTAACCCCAGGACTTTGGGAGGCCGAGGTTGGTGGATCATGAGGTAAGGAGATCAAGACCATCTGGCTAACACTATGAAACTCCGTCTCCACTAAAAATATATAAAAAAAAGTAGCCAGGTGTGGTGGTATGTATCTGTAGTCCCAGCTACTAAGGAGGCTGAGGCAGGAGAATCACTTGAACCTGGGAGGCAGAGGTTGCAATGAGCTGAGATCACACCACTGCACTCCAGCCTGGGTGATGGAGCAAGACTCTGTTCCAAAAAAAGAAAAAAAAAAGGTGATTATGAAGTTCCTAAGGTCACAGTGTCAAAGGTCTGTTATCTCTGCATAAAGGAAAGAAATGCCCCATTTCCAGACATGATAAGGTCTGTATGATGAGATTAAATTTTACAAGGAGACAGTCCTACAGAGTTCATCCATAACCACTGTAAAATGAATTAAGTAAGTGTATTCTACTAAAAATGCCTATTATAATTGAGAGAGAGGTCAAACTCTAGGCAATCCTCGCATTTCCTTTCATACTCTGAAAGTTTGTCTCTGAGATCAAGGTTTCTCAACTGTGGACGGGGGCATTGGAAGGGTCTCAGATGGGCTTCAGCAGACCCTCCAAGCCATGCGATAGCAAGTGAATTTTGAGTTTAGGCCTGAGCATTTTTGTGAAGATAAAGTCTATATCTTTATTTGATCCTCCAAGGGATTTCTGTACCAGAGATGTTAACAAAGAGCAAAATGGACTTTTTTTAACATCTGTCTTTAATGAGCAGAGAAATGGCCCCAAAGCCTGACGCATGAAGAGAGAAATGCAGGAGAAGTTCATTAGCTCTTGAAGAACTGCCCCTGTCGTTGGAATAACGGAGCCCTCCTTCAGGAGGTGGGAACTTATTTTCCCAATTAAGCCCGCAGAAATTCTCTCTAGGGAGGCAGGGTAGTAGACTGGCAAGTAGACTTCCCAGATGGAGGATTAACGTGCCTCTTCCTTATTAACCAGCTCATGGCCGTTTAACTTTATTGGCTAGTGTCCTCATCTCTACAACACCAACAGAAATGTTGGTCTCACTTTCCTCAGAGGTTTACATGAGGTCATGACCACATGTGTCGCAAGCTACTTTAAAAGCACAAAGCAGTCTGAGAGTTGACTTGTGCATGCTTTTGTTAGACTATCTTGACTGACAGGATTACTGGAACATTTGGGCGGGTTGGGTTTTGGGAACAACTCACCCCACGTCTTGTCATACCTGATCGGCCTGGTGGGTCCCTCACTGGAGGTGGGGGTCTCTCGCTGGGTGGGGGAGGAAGAGGACCTGAACGTCCTGGCGAAGGTAAGGGGGGTGTGGACGAAGTGAGGGACAGATTTCGCTGTGGGAGTCTTGGGATTTCGTCACTGCCGCTGGAACTTGGAGGCAGGGGAGGAGGCCCAGGCCGGCTGGGAGGTGGCGGTGGAGGTGGGGCCTGTGAGGAGGGGGAAGGCCGCGGAGTGGAAGGCACTGGAGGCTTGTTGTTCTGAGGGGGAGGAGGGGGAACCGCTTCCCTGTGGATGGAGGGCCTGTTGCCCACTGGAGGAGGTGGCGGAGGGGGTTTGTCATCCAAGGCCCTGCTGGGGGTAGGTGGCAGGGGAGGCCGGTTGGAGAAGGGAGAGGAGGACTGACGCATTGAGCCTCCTCCCAAAGCAGCGCCACGGTTTCCAGGGAAAGGAGGAGGAGTGGGCCCGGGGCTGGGCTGCCTGGGGCCTCCGGGCACTAGTGGGGACCCCCGGTTGTACAGACTTGACTGAATGGGTCTTGGAGTACTAGGTACTGGAGGGGGAATGCTATCGGGTTTTGAGCCCACATCGGGCCTCGGGGGTGGCATTCGGTTCCTCTGAGGCTCTGGGGGACCACTTCTGTGGCCTGAAGAAGGCACTGGAAACCTCCCTGGGCCACTTGGGGGCGAAAAAGGTTTGGCAGATGTGGATCTTCCTCCTGGTGGCAAAATTGGTGGTCGGCTTCCTCCAGAATCTGAAGAACAGGAAAACAAACGTCCAGTTAGGAAACGGGAACCCTAAAGAAATCAGCAAGCTAGAGTCTGTTCCCAGTAACTGGAAGTCCCTTCCTCAGGGGGCTATAAAATACAGGAAGCTATTATTTATATCATATGGGTTTTGTGTGGTCCTTCCTGGGAGCAGGAAATAGACCACAGCTCTATTTACCTGCTAGTCCCAAGTTCTACAGCCCAACAGCTTTCAAAAGGATTCTGGAAAGCTCTATTAGCATTATGTATGGAGAAAAGCCAGGATGAAATGAGTGAGGGTTCTGGTGAGGTGCCTGTTCATTACGAGAAGACAAGAACAAGATGGCATGAGTAGAATCATGATTTTCATTTTTTCCCATCACCATCTCTGTCTCTCAGCTTTGATCTCCCAGTTTTGAAAGTCAGCTGCCTTAGGTGAAAAAATTAATTATCCCAATGAAAATCTCCATATGTGAGGGCTTATCTAGTCCCTTTGAAGAAAAATGCCCAAGAAAAGGTGGAAAAATATAAGGAAAGAGTTATGACTGCAATAAGAAAAAACTAAGAAAAGAAAAACAAACCATCAGATGAAGTTTAATTGGAAGAGTCGACACCAGTGGATGGAATTCATCTACAAAGAATTAGGCAACTACACAACTTTTTTCTCACCAGGTCAACCTCTGCTTCAATATTGGCAGGACAGAACAATCCTATAACTGCTCTGCTTCAACAAGGGAGAAACTAAAGAGGGAACTGAAGAGATGGAAAATTTCAAACCACCATCCCACAATCTCTTGGAACTCAAGGAAATTCTGAAAAAAAGAAAAAAAATCTACCCTTCAGTTATGAGTTAATAAATTTACTAAATAATTCTGAGCACTTGCTATGCACCTGCCATTAATCTAGAGGCTAGAGACAGAGGAGTAGACAGTAGAAAAGGTTCTGTATTCCTATAGTTTACATTCTTGTAGGGGGAGAAAAACAATAAACCAGGAAATACTTTCAGATAATTATATGTACTAAAAAGACACTAAAATAGGCTGATGAAATCAAGAGTGCTTGGAGAGGCCAGGGTACATGGAGTGGCTGGGGAAAGCTTTTCTGAGAATGTGACATGTGAGCTGAGGCTTGACAAGGAGTTGGTCATGGAAAGATGAGGAAGACCAGCACTTCAGCCCAGGGGCCAGCAGGTGCAAAGGCCCGGAGGTGGGAAAGAGCTTCAAGTTAAAAAACAGAGGCCCGTATGCTGGGGACACAGTGAGAATGGGAGAGATCCATGGGAAGTGGAGCCTGAGCGGTCAGCAGGGGTGAGTGACAGAAGGGGTTCCGATCTTATCTAAGGCATAGGAAGAAGCATTTGGACAGATTTATACAATGGGATATCATGAACTGAAGAGAAAACTTTTTTTTTTATTTTTGTTTTGAGACAGGCTCTCCTCTATTGCCCAGGCTGGAGTGCAGTGGTGCGATCATGGCTCACTGCAGCTTCAACTTCCCAGGCTCAGGCAATCCTCCCACCTCAACCTCCTGAGTAGCTGGGGCTAGGCAACAGCAACTGTGCCTACTAATTTTTTGTTAGTGTTTTTCAGTAGAGACGGGGTTTTGCCATGTTGCCTAGGCTAGTCTTGAACTTTTGGGCTTCAGCAATCTGCCTGCCTTGACCTCCCAAAGTGCTGGGATTATAGGTGTGTGCCACCATGCCAGGCCCATTTTATTATTTTATTTTTCTTTGTCTTTTGCCTTAATTTCTTCACCTGCTGTTAAAGTACTGAATGTATACATTTATCAGCTGCCTTAAGGATTTAAATCCTTTTGGTGAATTTTAAATAAATAAATTTAAATTTAAACGGTGGTCCAGCAAGACAGAGCCTCTCATGTGATTGAGTTTCTCTCTAGATTTGGACCATTCAGTGATAAAGTAATAGGCTAACCCTGAGGGTTCAGTGACTCTATGTTCACGTAAATGTGAGAATTTCATACTTTCCCAGAGGACATCTTATAAAAGGTCTTAGAAAGAAAATTCTTCTAACATGATCAACATTACAAAAAGTCTTAAGGTAAAATTTCTTGAGTTTCTGTAGTAGTCAGGAGAGAGCCTCGTGCTCTCTGCAAAGTTTTTTTATTAGGCATTCATGAGCAAGTTCAGCGTTTCTCTACAATCAGGTTCATAGACACTCCTGAAGGACTCATATCCATGGCTCCCTGCAGATACTCCTGAGAACCACTGGCACTGAAATAGCAAATGTCTGTCTTGCAAAACAGTTTCAGATTTAGTGAGATTTGTAATCATATTCCACAAGACGTGCTCCCTAGTGTTTGAAAAGAAGCTTACAAGCATTGACTCTATTAGACAGCTGGACTACCTCACAATGAAAGCTGAATCTGCCAGGTCACCAGGCTGATTTCCGGGCCCAGTAAGTTCTGTTTGCTTCTCCCTTTTCTTTCTAAAGGGTATTCCAGCTAACCCTTTAGAAAAGTGAAAAGAAAGGACAGATTACCCTCAAAGACACTGGGTGAAAATTTCATAGTTCTATGGAGCTGTCTGATCCTGGTTAATAATAATAATAAAGCCTAAATTGAGTCTCTTATGAAACAGCGGTAATATTTCAAACAATGTACAATATTTTAAGAAGGGCAAAGAGCCTTAGAGGTTATGACCAGCCTCCAAACTGCCAAACTGCCTCATCTTCAGTTACTCAGAGAGAAGGAAACTCTCCTTACCATTATCCCTGTTGGCCGTGGATCTCAGCTTCGGCATTCCAGCCTGGAACAATCCTCCCAGACCTGGAGGTCCACCCCCTCCAAAACTTCCACTGCCTCCGCCACCACCTCCTCCGCCAAATCCACCGCCTCCACCAAAGCCGCTACCGCCACCACCACCTCCAGCTCCAGCTCCTTTAGGTTCTGCAGAAGAAGAAACACCCGTCACAGTACGCTTCCGGGTCTGGCCCAGGTAAACCATAAAGCAACAGTGCAACAGGGAGCTGGCTGGCTCTGGGACTCTGGTGGACAACTGGGATTTCTTCATTACAATGCAGGATTTTAAGAATTCCCTCAGCGCAGTCAGAACTGCCTGCTCCAGGCAGTCCCAGGCCCCGTGGTGTAAGAAGTGAAAATAAAGGATGATTTGTCCCCAAGCTCCCCACTTGACTGGCTGCCACATGGGTCAATATCTATTTGTTTTGTATCCTAAGATTTGGCAAATAGAAGGATCTCCAGGCCAGGCACAGTGGCTCACACCTGTACTCTCAGCACTATGGAAGCTGAGGTGGGAGGATCACTTGTGCTGGGGAGGTCAAGGCTGCAGGGAGCCAAGATTGCACCACTGCACTCCGGCCTGGGTGACAGAGTAAGACCCTGTCTCAAAAAAAAAAGAAAGAAGGTCCTGAGGGAGAAGGAGATACCATAAAATGTGAGAAGAAAGGAAAGAGTTAAAAAGAGAAGAAAATAAAATATCCCATAATTTTATAAATAAATAAATATCTAGGCTGGGCGTGGTCGCTCACACCTATAATCCCAGCACTTTGGGAGGCTGATTGGAGGACAGCTTGGCCCCCAGGAGTTTGAGATCAGCCTGGGCAACAAAGTGAGACCTTGTATCCACAAAAATAAAAAATTTAGCCAGGCATGGTGGTGCACACCTGTAGTCCCAGCTACTTAGGAGGCCGAGGTAAGAGGATCACTTGAACCCATTGAGGCTGCAGTGAGCTATGCTTGCGCCACTTCACTCCAGCACCAAAACAAGCAAAAAACCAAGCAAATATCCACTATTGAGTTATACTTTCTCCCGACAGTATTTTTCATTGTATGTGTTTTTTCTTAAAATTAAGAATGAATTCACTAGGCAGTTTTAAGCCTGCTTTTTTCATTTAACACTTTGTTAGCGCTTCTTGTGTCACAATACTCTTTTAAAACATGAGTTTAAAGGATTGTATTATAGAACATGAATGTATTCCATTTGTTTAGCTACTCATTTGATGGCCCTTTAGATTGCTATTAATTTTTTAACATAATGAAGCCCAACAGTAGGCTTTAGGTAATTTAAACATTCTTTGTGATTTGAGAGGGTATGAAGATTTTGTTTTATTTTGAATTTATCTGCAAAAAATTGTGAAAGATTTTGATGGGAAGCAAATAAACAAGCAAACAAACAAAAAGATTACTGAGCATTCTGTCTAGTCTTCTGGGTTACTTTCCATTGTCTTTGAGCTACAGTATTATCAGTCTGAAAGGTATAGAAAATTGACATTAATGCAATGGTATTTGTCCAAGAAAGTGCAAATTAGTTGTGTTCAAGAAATGCTAATACCCTCTTTAAAAAAATTATCTCTTAACAATTTATGTATGTATGCATGTTTGTATTCATGAGCTTAAACATTGTTTAAAGTCCTCTCCCCAAAAAACTATGTTGAGTCTTTGATAAACAGTATATAAAATCTACAAATTAATTTGGGAGAACTGATACTTTTATAATATTTAGACTTTACATTTGGAGACGTGGTATATTTTCCCATTTATTCATGTCTTCTGAATTTTTTGGCAAAGTTTTTTAGTTTTCATGATCTACATTACACATGCTTTTTGTTAACGTTACTTCAAATGTATTTTTGTTTGCTGAAACTGTGAAAGGGATGTTTTTTTCCATTACATTTTGTAATTGGTTATTTTTGGTGCCAGGAAATTGTATTTAATACCTAATGAGCCACTTTGCTATATTTTCTAAATTAAAATTTACTAAAAATTTATTATCTTGCATTTTCTAGTGTGCATGGGGTCTTCAAATAATAAAGATTTTGCCTCCTTTAAGAGTTGTATGTCTTATTTCTGTTTCATATAATTACTTTGATGGGTAAATTTTCATAACAATGTAAATTATTAATGTTGTTAAAGGCAACCATGCTCTGATTTTAATAAGAATGCCTCTGATGTTTTCAAAGTTAATATGAATTATTGGTTTGAAATAGGTTTTTCCCCTTTCTAAATATTCAGTCGATCAATCCTTCTATTTTAGGTTTACAAGAATTTCTTATGGCATGAAATTTTATGAAATGCCTATTTGAGATCTACTGAGACAATTATATGGTCTTTTTTATTTGATATGATGGATAGACTTCCTAATGTTAAAAATGGGATAGGCTGGGTGCAATGGCTCACGCCTGTAATCGCAACACTTTGGGAGGCCACAGCGGGTGGATGGCTTGAGCTCAGAAGTTCAGGAGCAGCATAAGCAATAATGGTGAGACTCCCATCTCTACAAAAAATACAAAAAATGAGCCAGATGTGGTGGTGCACCTGTAGTCCCAGCCAGTTGGGGGGCTGAGGTGGGAGGATCCCTTGAGCTTGGGAGGTCAAGGATGCCGTGAGCTGTGTTCATACCACAGTACTCCAGCCTGGGTGACAAGACAAGATCCTGTCTCAAAAAGAAAAAAAAAAACAAAAAAGCAGATAAACCCTGGTGTTGGTGAATTATTCTGGTAACATTCGATTGGTTTAGATTTGTTTTTTTTATATTTTAGTTTTCTCTTATCTATGATGATGAGTGGTCCATGGTAGGATTTCTTAATTACTAACATTTTGGGTCAGATAATTCTTTGTTGTGGGTGGCTATCCTGTTCTTTACAGCATGTTTACAGCATCCCTGGCCTCTACCCACTAGATGTCAGTAGCAGCCCTCCCTGTGCCCCCAAAGCAGTGACTAAAAATGTCTTCAGACATTGCCACATATCCCCTGGGATGCAAAAATCACCCCCAGTTGAAAACCACTAATGTATGGATTTCTTTTTTTGTATGTGCTGCCTTTGTCAAGTTTTGACGTTAGGATAATGCCAATTTCCTTATAATTATTAGATAGCTTTTCATCTCTTAATATGTTGGGGAATGACTTATATAGCATTTGAATTAGCTGTTTCTTAAAATTTGAAAGAATCTGCTAATAAAACCATCTGGCTCCAAAGCTTTTTGGAGAGAAAGTAATTTAATAAAGTTTTCATTTTTTCCCTTGCTCATTGAGGCTTCCTGGATAAATTTTAATAAATACTTTAAAATCTTAAAATGTTTTAGCACATATTTTTATTACACTACTTTAATTTTGGAAAATCTGCTTTGAGTCTCTTATTTTATCTGCTTTCTGAATTCTACTTTTATTCATTTTTATTTCCTTTTTTTCTCGATTAGGTTTATCATAAATTTGTATTAGTTCTGTATCTTTTCCAGGTGCGGAGCTTCCTAGAATGTTTATGGTAGCTCTGCTGTGGAAGAAATAATCTGATAAGAACTGATAAGCATTACTTTACTTAGCAGGATAAATCATATAAAACTAACAATTTCTAGAAGTGTATGCAAAATTGTTACCATATAAAATTTAAAATTTTTGCTATTAACATTGCCCTTGCCATTCAAACACTATTCATTGATGAATGACACATTTTGGAATACTGCACTTACACAGGACACATTTATACTGTATTGAAACTTCAGAGGCACTCTTGCACAATCAGACATCATCCATTAGTGTTCTTAACCTGTAACATCTGTCTGTCTTTCAGAAAGAGAAGCTAAAGTTGAGGACGGTTAACTGGCTCCTGACTATTTCTTTAGTAACTAAACTGCAGGACAGGGCTGAGTTTGGGAGTTATCACACATAACCATGGTCAACATTTTGACATATAGCCCAGGGAATTTCACATGCAAACAGACACAAAACCATGGATAAACACTGCTGCTTGCACAGAGCTTGTGACAGCAGGATAGCTGTCCAGTTAAGTGCGTGGACAGGGCCTGCGCTGGACTGGATCTTCCTTCTACCAAGGAAAGCAAATTATTAAACATCGTGGAAGTGAGAAGGACTAACACTATTTCCACTAAATGACAGAAGTGGACCTTGAAGAATACAATGGGTTTCCACTAGCGGATTCAGGAATGGGTCTACACTGTCCAGTCTCCTTCAGCAGAGCCCTAGGCTCCCTCTTTTAGTGGGGAGGACCAAAGGCCTCTGTCCTAGAGGTCAGCAGCAGCTCTAGCCTCATACCAGGGACCATGATTTAGATGGCTATTGGAGGGCTGAAAGATTAGAGGGATTATATTATAACCACCTTCATTTTGTGCGCATTTGGACTTACAAGTTAGACTATGTTAAGAGTTAAATACCTTAGTTTCTTTCTTTCTTTCTTTCTTTCTTTTTTTTTTTTGAGACAGAATCTTGCTCTGTTGCCCAGGCTGGAGGGCAGTGGCACAATCTCAGCTCATTGTAACCTTCACCTCCCGGGTTCAAGTGATTCTTGTGCTTCAGCCTCCGGAGTAGCTGGGAGTACAGGCATGTGCCACCGTACCCGGCTAATTTTTGTATTTTTAGTAGAGACAGTGTTTTTACCATGTTGTCCAGGCTGGTCTTGAACTCCTGGCCTCAAGTGATCCACCCGCCTCGGCCTCTAAAAGTGCTGGAATTACAGGGGGGAGCCACCACTCCCGGTCATAGTTCCTTTTTGAAAGTGGTACATTCTTACTTGCATCACTTTGCCCGGTAACAGAACAACATTCAAAGGCCTGATCTAGGTCTTTTGCTTTTCTTTTTTCCTCCCAAAACCAGTAGTCCGCCTAACTCTAATCCTTCTTCCTTCTCTACTCATTAGGCATTTCTCCTGGAAAGTTCCCCGAAGCACTTCTAATCTTCTACTTTGCTAAGATTCTGCCTCATTATTCACTTGTTGACAAAGCTCCATCTGGTGATTTTGGAAGGTCAGTCTATTTCCTGTTGCTTCCAAATGAGAACTGTATTCTAGGATGAATCTTGGGGACATCTGGCAGGCAAAGGAAGGGTCTAGGAATACGAGGAGACAGCCTTAAGACCTCTTTATTAATTGCCAGTAGAATTCTCGTCATGGATAATTTTTTGTCCTGTTGTAAACGTTAATAAGTAGCCTTGCTCCAGAAAGTACCTCAGACTTAGGTGGGTAGATAAGCAAAGTTGTGACCTCATTTCCTTTCTCTCTAAGCTCCTGATGATCGTATCTTACGCTTGAATTATACTCTCCAGACAACAAAACATTTTACAGGCATTATCTCATTTGAAGCTCACGACAAACTTGTGAGGTCAATAGAACATGTATTATCATCTTCACTTTAAAATAAAGACAACAAGACTTGGAGATGGTATGGGATGGCCGTGCTAGGTCTTGAACCCACATCTTTTGATTCCAAGGCTAGGGCTCTTCCATATTTTATGCTGCCTCCTCATCTGTGGTGCTAGGAGCAATGGGTTAATCTCCAGAAAGTGTTGTGAATAATGCAGAGAATTGCTGCTGTGTATGTCTTGGACAAAGAATTATTATATTGGCTTCTTACAGCATTAGAGGGGAACCCAAGCCAAAGCTATGGCCTATAGGGAGTGATACAGTCCCTTATTTTGCTAGCTTTGCAGCTGTTAACCTCCCCCCCAAAATTTTGAGGGGTGAGGGTAGGGTTGATTGTTAGGTCATAAAACATTTCTCTCCATGGAAAATAGCTTTTTTCACTTACTGTCCAATATTGGTGCACTTCTGTCATTGGTGACCGTCTTCTTTAGTTTCTTCCCTTTGCTGATATCAGAAAGGAGAGCATTTCTCCCAGCCTGCTCTGTCTTATTCAAGGTAGGCTTCTCTGTATTGGCCTGAAAGGAAACCATACAAATGAGTAGTCATCTCTTGGGTTAAAATAATGTATTATAACACTTGGCTGGGACAGGCTGGGTACTGGAATCTTGTTATTACGGTTCTTGGTGATAGGCTGTAAATTCAAGACAAGTTTTCAACCCCATATCATTCTTTTTAAGACCCAGATGTTTGGAAGCAGATGTAGCAATAAATTATGTTCATTTTTAAGGCAGGAAGAGTCAGTCCTTGATTAAAGCCTCTGAAAATTCAGACCACAGTCTGACTGTAACTAACAGAGCCAGGTTAGGGTGAGATGACTAGACACGAGAAAAGAATTTTAAGTCTGGGAGCATTCTGCAGGACGTTATCGGGCTTCACTCACCAGAGGGTACCCTGAAGAATAACTTCCTTTTCTCATCTTTTAGAACTAATCCAGTGCAAGGGAAAAACTGTCTCTAGCAAAAAGAGTCAGCTGTATGTTTTTTAAGCCCACTAAAATTCTAGAAAATAATTCCCTCTGTGTATATTGCCAAAGATGCTTTTTTTCATTTTAAGTCAGATTTATTAAGGCATAATTTACATATAGTGAAATCATTCTTTTTAGTTACAGTTCCATGAGTTTTGACAAACATATACAGCTGTGTAACCACCATCACAATCAAGATATAGAATATTTTCATTACCTCAAAGGTTCTCTCATGTCTTGTTGGCATGAGGTGTTTCTGATGTTTAATTCTGATGAAAGCTTAATCCATGAAAATTGCAGAATGGACAAAGGTGCTGCTTTAGTATGTGAGTGTTTTCTTCTCTTTCCAGAATTCCTAGGAAAGATCCCTACTATGAAATTGGGATCTTATTCCTTCAGGGAGTGGGGACACTAAGAGACCAGCAAAAGGACTTGGGCGTAGGCACCTGCCTGTGTGCCTGTGTCTGCCGTACTTGGAAACTGGCTAGGTCTTACCTGTCCCAGGGAGAGTCTGGCTGCCCAAAACCCACAGGTCCTTTCTAGGCTGGCCCTAGCCCTGCTGACAGGGGTATGATTTCAGGTTTGCCAGTTAGGGCCCTGGAAAAGCTGGGGAAACATGTGGCTCGATACCTTACCCAGCCTTTAAAGAACAATTTTTTTTTTTTAGAGACATGGTCTTATTATGTTGCCCAGGCTGCAGTGCAGTGGCTATTCACAGGTGTGATCATCGTGCACTACAGTCTCAAAATCTTGGGCTCAAGTGATCCTCCTGCCTCAGCCTCCTGAGTAGTTGGGATTACAGGCGCATGCTACTGCTCCTGGCCTAACTCAGCCTTTCATTAGCAGAGTTAGAGGCAAAGGAAGAACTCAGAGAAATCCTGAAGTAGGCTCACCAGAATTACTGTGCAATTGGAATTATACTGTGGAAACAGAATATGACTGTAAAATATGGTAAAACTGGAAGCATCTTGAAATAACTAAATGAAAAGGTATTTCTTGCTTATGATAATAATAGTTATCATTTATAAGGCTCTTACTCTGTGCCAGGCACTGTTTTCAGCCCTTATCAACCCTGTGAGTTATTTCCATTTTACAGACAAGGAAACTGAGGTACAGGGAGTTTAAATCATTTATCCTAGTCACCTAATTATTTGAGGAGGAGCTGGGATTCAAACCCTGGCAAGTCTGACTCCAGAGTTTTCCCTACAAGCTGACAGATGGTAAATGTGGGCTCTAAAATGCCCCTTCCCCATCAGTCCCACACACCTCTGAAGCAAGCCTGTTAAAAGTTTCTCTGCTATCCTTCCAGAAATGCTCTCTGCATGCAGTTTGCTTTTGCTAATGAGATTTTCCTCTATTGTTCTGAAACTTGTTTGTTTTCAACTTAACATACTTTGGACGTCCTGGAAAGAGCTCTTAACATTACCTGCTGTCTTCATGTTAAGGATGAAAAAACTCTGAGGCCTAGAGAGGTTAAGCGATGCGTCACACTGGCTCTCTTAACAGTTTTGGGTCAGCAACCTTCAGTAGCCTCCTGTTCTGTCTCAAAATTTATTTTGCCGCCTGACCTCCCTGGGTGCTAACTTCTCTTGTGTCCAGGGTCCTTAATTACGTTGTTTCACAAGGGCAGTGTTCTATGATGGCCACCAACCCACCTTTCCTTTTTTTCATCTCTGTATTTTATTTATCCACGATCTTGCTTTGAATTAGGTAATAACGGATAGAAATGAGTTGATAAGATAAACAAGAATTTCCCAAACTTTAACCATTCTGGTATAAGATTCATGATTTTTGTCATCTTCTCATACCACCTGTGTTATTTATTTAATATTTTTTTATTAAGTCAGTTCACTGTAACCCACACTTTTTGGGGAAACATGAATAAATGCATCCTACCATGTTAGCCAGATTGTAGGTTCTCAAACTTATCCATGTGAAGGACCAGTCTTTTTTTTTTTTTTTTTTTTTGAGACAGAGTCTTGCTCTGTCACCTAGGCTCAAGTGCAGTGGTACAATCGCAGCTCACTGCAGCCTTGACCTCTCAGGCTTGAACAATCTCCCATCTCTGCCTCTAGAGTAGCTGGGACTACAAGCACGCAGCCCTGTGTCTGGCTGGCTAATTAATTTTTTTTTTTTCATAGATATGGGGGTCTTGCCATGTTGTCCAGGCTAGTCTCGAACTCCTGGGCTCAAGTTATCTTCCCAAAATGCATGCCCGGCCGAGGACCAGTCTTTTGAAAAATATTTTCATCAGGGACTGACACTTTTGTAAAATAGCAATACATTATTAAAAAAATGAATTTTTTTTTAAAAAGAAACATAATATCCGATCTTAGATAGAAAACTACTGTCAAATTGCTAGAAATGCTCCTAAATGCTTACTTTCAATTTCTGTCCTCATCACTTTGGGGACTCTAAAAAGCTGTTGGGAGACCACACTCTGAGTAGCAGTAAGTTAATTAATGGGCAGTTCTTCTCACTAGATTTCAACCTCAGATGAGTTATTTAAATGTGTCCCATTGAAACCTAGGGCAAGAAACTTCCTCTCTCAGCCTGTTTCCCCATGTGAAAATGGTGAAAATGAAGGAACCATCAGTGTAAGCCTCCTCCTCAGTGAAGGTTCACAAGCTGGAAAGGGCTTTGTACCAGTGTGTGTCTTGGGGCCTTTCCATGTGACCAAGTGGAGGGCTGCCAAATTCCTGGAAGAGGGCACTCTAACTTCCCCAAAGAAGTCTATCAAAGGAGCAGGATGGGCCACGCACCGTGGCTCATGCCTGTAATCCCAGCACTTTGAAAGGCTGAAGTGGGTGGATCAACTGAGGTCAGGAGTTCAAGACAAGCCTGGTCAACATGGTGAAACCCTGTCTCTACTAAAAACACAAAAATTAGCCAGGTGTGGTGGTACCTGTCTGTAGTCCTAGCTACTTGGGAGGCTGTGGCAGGAGAATCACTTGAATGGGAGGTGGAGGTTGTGGTGAGCTGAGATCGTGCCACTACACTACAGCCTGGGTGACAGAGTAAGTCAAAAAAAAAAAAAAAAAAGAAAGAAAGAAAAAAGACCAGATGAATACAGTGAAGGCATTTTTTTCAGGAAATAAACATTAAAATGCAAGTATAGATTTAAAGGGGGATGTGAATGTGTGTGGGAGAGGTGGTGGTGGGGAGATATTTGTCAAAAACAGATTGGGAAGAAGAGGGGGAAAGGCAAAGGAAAAGAAACGAGTGAGACTGGAAGACACTTTAATGGAATGCACTGCAGATAGAGACCTGGGTTTCTGTTTTCTTTTTTTTTTTGAGACAGAGTTTCACTCTTGTTGACCAGGCTGGAGTGCAATGGCGAGATCTTGGCTCCCTGCAACTTCCACCTCCCAGGTTCAAGCGATTCAGTGATTCTCTTGCCTCAGCCTCCCAACTAGCTGGGATTACAGGTTCATGCCACCATGCCTGGCAGAGACCTGGGTTTCTAGACCGTCCAACCCAGAAGTTAAAAGCCAGACATTCAGTTCATCTGGATGAAAACAGTGCCTACTGGTCTCAGAACTGCTCCTGCAAACCCTATCTTGGGCCAGCACATTTCCCTGCGTGGATGTGGCAGAAAACACCTCATCAGCCGCATTCCGCCCTTGTACCATCCGTTGCATGAGACCTTAAACAAACAAAACACTTTGTGTTGTTTGTATTTGCTGGGTCTCAGGGTTTGGCTTACTCTGGGCACTGGGAAAGCATTCCTGCTGTATCACATGTAAGCCAGGCATTCCTGCTGTATCATATGTAAGCCAGAATACAAACACATTTAAAACAAACACATGTGTGCCAGGTTTTGGCTTCATCTGGCTTGCTTTATGCATAGAAAGTGATTGGGGTGGAGACACTCACCAGTGCAAATGTTGGGGGCGGCGGGGGTGCTGGAGGGGGAGGGACGGGCATCTTGGGCAGTTACGCGTTCAACAGTTTTGCTGATAAACCTGGAAAAACAAAAATGCGATCATGTATTAGATGTGATCTTAGTAATGCTGTCCTAATCGGCCTTCACTTTCCCACCAAAGTGACAGCTCCACCTAGCTCAACTCTTAAAAGAGATGGGCTTACCTTTACCTCACTGCTAAAACATTACTGTTCTGGGAGGATCCCAGCAGAGGGGCTTCTGAGCTGAGGTGCCTGGAGAGAATGGAGGCCACATCCAGTGCCTTACGAGGATCCATCCCCCCACCTACCATACACGACCGACCCAGGTGGGCCCAGTTAAGCAGGAAGCTCTCACACAACTGCTAGGATGTATCCTGACCAAGTATGATTGAAAACAAATTCACTTCAAGTGGCTTCTCCTCCTCGCTCATTTCCACCACAATCCTTTCTTCCTCTCCCACCCCTCAGGCTTTCTCCTCCCATTCTTTCTGACATTCGCCCAAGTCTGTGTGTGCACTACAGGAATATGAAGATGAATCTACTTCTAGTCCTGGCCTCAAACTTCCTGGTCCTCCAGGGAGAGGGCATGGAGAACATAAGGTGGAAAGCGGGGAGCAGCCGGTGAGGCGGGGTGGGCGTGTGTGGGTCAGCCTTATCTTGGAGTAGTCAAAGACCAGCCATCCCTATCTCAGTGATCCTTAGCAGTTCCTCAGAGGATCTAAGCAAAAACAGAGGGGGCTGGAGCAGTCAGACCTAGGACTCCCAGGCTGTTTACCAAAATGCACTTCATTTAAAGAGGGTTTCTTACTTCTGTTTGGGTACAACATTATAAATAAATAAAATAAAAAAGAAGAGTCTTTCTGCAGAGCATGCTTGCTCTGAGAACAAAGGGAAGGCCAGATTCCGTGGCTGGGTGGGAGAGTTTAGGGACCCGGGGTGGGTGAGGGGACAGGGTGGAGAGGGCAGCCTGGCAAACACCAGGGCCAGGAGAGACGATGGCCCGGAAGTGCCTGGGAGTCACGCCAGCCAGGAGCCCTCTGCCCACTTCCTCCAATCCTTGCAGTCCTGTTCCTTGGCCTCACTAGAAGCCCCGCTCCCTCTGCCCCATCTAGGCCAATGCCTCACCCACTGTTCTCATCCCTAAGTAATGCCAGTTTCTCCCACCCCATCCTTGCTACACAAACTGTATCCACGATGGGCGGCATGGGCACCACCAGGAGCTGTTAGAAATATCAACTGTCAGTCCCTTTTGCCCCCCGCCCCCAATTTGTTTCAGCATTTTAATGAGATCCTGGGTGATTCATATGCACTAAAGCCCTATTGTAGAGTTCAAGCCTTAAACCAGTGGGTAGTCTGGGCCACTGGCCACTAGAATAACATTATTTCTACAGGACATGTGTCCCAAAT
Organism: Sapajus apella; assembly: GCF_009761245.1. NCBI lineage: Eukaryota > Metazoa > Chordata > Mammalia > Primates > Cebidae > Sapajus > Sapajus apella. The sequence continues at coordinate 20,161,467 of NW_022436968.1, read as the reverse complement.
TTTAAACTGCAGAATTATATATATATATTTTAATTTTTAATTTTTTTTTGGAGATGAGGTCTTGCTCTGTCACCCAGGCTAGAGTATAGTGGCATAATCATAGCTTACTGTTGCCTCGAATTCCTGGGCCTAAGCAATCCTCCTGCCTCAGCCTCTTGGGTAGCTTAGCTAGGACTGCAGGCATACGCCACCACACCTGGCTAATTTATCTTTATCTTTTATTTCTGTTGTGATGGGGTTTTGCTCTGCTGGCCAGGCTAGTCCTGAACTCTTTGCCTCAAGTGATCCTCCCGCCTCAGCCTCCCATAGTGCTGAGACATTGTCCGTGTGAGCCACTGTGCCAAGCTTTTTAAACTCCCACTAGTCTCTTAATTGCAGAAAACAATTTCTTAGAATTTAAAATATTCATTTAGTTCAACCACTACAAGTCAATGTGGAAAACTTAAACCTAAACAAATACTTTTATTGATATAATGCTGGATGGCTTGCTTTCTGTGAACAGAAATGGACTGGAGAAGCTAAAAAGCCACTGCTGGACTTGTCACAGCCACCAGGAAACAAGAATTAAGACAGTTTGGAAGAGTCCCATTAAAAGTGGGCTGTCCATGCACAGAAAGCAGAAGCTGGACCCCTTCCTGACACCTTACACTAAAATTAACTCCAGATGGATTAAAGCCTTAAACGTAAGACCTAACACCATAAAAACCCTAGAAGAAAATCTAGGCAAAACCATTCAGGACATAGGTGTAGGCAAGGACTTCATGACCAAAACACCAAAAGCATTGACAACAAAAGCCAAAATAGACAAATGGGACCTAATCAAACTCCACAGCTTCTGCACAGCAAAAGAAACAGTCATTAGAGTGAATCGGCAACCAACAGAATGGGAAAAAATTTTTGCAGTTTACCCATCTGACAAAGGGCTGATATCCAGAATTTACAAATAACTAAAACAGATTTACAAGAAAAAAACAAACAAGCCCATTCAAAAGTGGGCAAAGGATATAAACAGACACTTTACAAAAGAAGACATACATGAGGCCAACAAACATATGAAAAAATGCTCATCATCACTGATCATCAGAGAAATGCAAATCAAAACTACATTGAGATACCATCTCATGCCAGTTAGAACGGCGATCATTAAAAAATCTGGAGACAACAGATGCTGGAGAGGACGTGGAGAAATAGGATTTACACTGTTGGTGGGAGTGTAAATTAGTTCAACCATTGTGGAAGACAGTGTGGCGATTCCTCAAGGACCTAGAAATAGAAATTCCATTTGACCCAGCAATCCCATTACTGGGTATATATCCAAAGGATTATAAATCGTTCTACTATAAGGACACGTGCACACGAATGTTCACTGCAGCACTGTTTATAATAGCAAAGACCTGGAACCAACCCAAATGCCCATCGATGATAGACTGGACAGGGAAAATGTGGCACATATACACCATCGAATATTATGCAGCCATCAAAAACAATGAGTTTGTGTCCTTTGTAGGGACATGGATGAACCTGGAAACCATCATTCTCAGCAAACTGACAGAAGAGCAGAAGATTAAACACCGCATGTTCTCACTCATAAGTGGGTGTTGAACAATGAGAACACATGGACACAGGGAGGGGAGCACTACACACTGGGGTCAGTTGGGGGGAAATAGGGGAGAGACGGTGGGGGGTGGGGAGTTGGGGAGAGATAGCAATGGGAGAGATGCCAGATGTAGGTGATGGGGAGGAAGGCAGCAAATCACACTGCCACGTGTGTACCTATGCAACAACCTTGCATGTTCTTCACATGTACCCCCAAACCTAAAATGCAATAAAATAAATAAATGAAAAAAAAAAAAGAAAATAATAGCAAAAAAAAAAAAAAGTGGGCTGTCTAGAAAATGAAAAGTTTAAATCTCACAGCAGCAACAGCAGCTCTCATGTATGGACAATCAGCTGGATTCAGGGCTCTCTCCTTGTGTGGTCTCTGACTCCTAAGGCACTGGAAGCCAACATGGCTGTGCTCATTTGATAGCCTCAGAGAATTTAAGTCAATCCCTAAAACACCTTGAGGCAATTCACTCAATCTCATCCTTTTGGTTCTCGCTCTTCTGCTGGATAACACTGCCTCACTCACTCACTGCCCTTTTAATGATCTAATAAGCACTTTCAGGCAGGTGTATCAGTGCCACAGCTCACCTGCTAACTATACTGGAATCTGTTTTTCAGTAAGAGACTGTTGTAGTCCATGATTCTTTTAAAGTATGTTTCTTAAATTGGTCTTTCTGGCATGACACCAATTGGTGACCCATGGGGCCACATGGGCTCTGTAAGCAGGACTGGGTGCCTGTATTAGGGTGTCCTCCATCAAGGGGGATCTCCAGCAGCATATTCAGAGGCCTTGTAGTCAGACGTCTCCTAGGACCAGGAAGGAAGGATAGGGATTTGAAACTGAATTCAGGCTTGTCTACTGCGAAAGATGCTGGAGCCAAATCAGTGGTATGATCAGAGCTGGGAAAGGTTTACCAAGGAAGGGGGATGGCCGAGTCTGCCCGGTGGGCCTAAGAGATGGGCTCTGGGAACAGTGCATCCACATGCTTGGTGGATGAAAAGTCCCTCAAGATTCATTTTGTCTGATTTCATCTTCATCAACCAACTTTCTGTCACCCCATGATCCTAGTATCTAGGAAGGAGTGGATACTCTTATCAACCAACAGGAACCTCTTATGGTTGTGGCTGTCATGAGTTGCCTCTCATAGCTGAGATCAAATTGAACTTCTGTCCTGCACAGCTTAGGGGCCAGACTGTGGAATGGGAACCTTTTCAGGGGCTGCCACCCTGAAAGCCCTCCTTAATTATTTTACAGTTCTCTGTTGCTGCTGTTTTAGCACTGTCTGTGCAGGAACTGACTTGTATATTAACTTCTGGATGACAACTCCAGGGACGACTGTGCTAACTTCAGGATCCAGAGGGCTAGTGTGGGAGAAACGGCAACAGTCATGGCTGGGGCCAGGGCCAAGGCCAGATTGCAGAAATTTGTAGGCAAAACCGAAGTTCAGGGAGCAAGATGCTATTAAAGGATCTGGGGTATTGAAAGAAGTGCAGCCTTTCCCTCCTGGCCACTTCAGACAGACAGTGGGTGAGGGCTCTCACTTTTCCGAGGCTGGTGCAGAACTAAGTGTTCTTTCTTCTCCTCCTCTGCAGACTTCTGTTTGCACGGCTTGCTTTCCCTGGCCCCATCTCTCCCTTTCCTTCAGATTAACTGTTCCTTTCTAATCTCAATGGTAATGCAGGTGAGGTAGGCTGCCATGTCTTTTCTCCTCCTTTCTAGCTGAACAGCTGCTGGGCATGGTCTGCACTTCTCCAGCCTGGGGCCTCCAGGGAAGTGTGTGAGAAACCCCAGACTCCAGTCCTGCCACCTCACTCAGCCCCTGGATCAAAGAAGACCAAGTTCGTGTGCCCCCACAGTGGGTCCACCAGCCACGCCTGGCCCACTTCTTAGCTGTCTTTCTACCAGCCTATGGACTCCACCGGGTCTTGACAATACCTGACCCAAAGTGGAGTTCTTACTAAATATGTGTGCAGTGAAAGAACTATGTATCGCAAAAACAAGCCGAGTGCTTGCCACTGGAAGGGCTCCCAGCATCACTCCAGTGCACCGTGAGATCTGGGCAAAAGAACCAGCCCTATTTCAGAGGGGCTTGCTGGTGTTACATACTAAGACTTACTTTCCTGGCAGCCCCCAACTTCCCCAGAGAAGTAGAGCCCCCAGGCCATGAGAGAGAAGGGCTTCCCTCCTCCCATGGACTTCACAGCCCACATCAGAGCCAGAGCCAGGTCTTACTGAAGGCCAGAGCACAGATCCTAACAGACCAGGCATTCCTGCTGGATCCTCACACCCAGAGTCTGTGGACAGAATTCAAGGGTTCATGAATGTGGATGAAAAAAATACATATTATTTCTACTAAGTGCTAACTGAAATGTAGCATTTCCTTTGATTATGAATGTAGGCCACAAACCACAATATCTGATATTCTTTCACCAATAGTTTTCACATGACATTTTCACATTATATTACAACTACACATCAACAATTTTGAACATTCTGCAACGTTTAGATCTGTAGCTAGATCTTGTTATTTAAACCATTAATAAACAAGTACGTATTTTAATGGTTTCCTTTGTAATTCGATTTTATTTTATGCATTTAAATACAGATACAAAAGGGGTGCTTTGAGGCTGGGATTGGTGACTCACGCCTGTAATCCCAACCCTTTGGGAGGTCAAGGTGGGAAGACTGCTTGAGCCCAGGAGTTTAAGACCACCTTGGGCTACAAAGCAAGCCTTTATGTCTGAAAATAAATTAAATTTAATTTAAAAAAGAAAAAAAAGAAGGAGTCCTGTTGGCTTTACCAGTATGGCTTATAGAATGAAAAAGGGAGAACATGAGACCTTGGTCAGGCAAATTTGGTTCTGCATCCTTGCTCTGCCACCTGGCTGATTCAGATGGGAATCTGTTTCTCCCATCTGTTAAATGCGGGAGTTGCTGGGAAGATTAAATGAAATGGTGTGTACAAGGTTTTCAGCATGGCTTGGGAGAGCAAAGCCGTCAGTGGACAGAGCTTAGATCTGTCCTTCCAGAGGGTGAGGATGGGTCCTGCTGGTGCAAGCTGCTGAGTGACTGGCAGAGGAGGGATGGACCTGGAGGCTGGTCTGAGGGGCCGTGGCTTTGCTCAGTGGCCATGACTTTGTTCAGTGGCTGTGGGTGGATCTGCCTGGGTGGGAATGAGGCTGACTGACGATGGGGCCTCCCAGTGTTTGGTTCTTCCCTTGGGGATGGCAGCATGGCAGGAAAGGCAGCTGACTCAGGGGCAGGAGGGGCCCGAGAAGAAGGGAAAGGACTCAGCAGCGGTTTCCCCAGTGTGGTCAGTCATCTCCTGCGTCAGAATCCCCTGTGCTCATGTCCAGCTCCCAGCTTAGCTGGGCTCTCCGCAGTGTTGGATCACATGTCTACCTGCTTGCTGGGCCTTGCCCTCCCACCCAACCCCAATCCAGGCAATGAAATTTTAAGAAGACACACTTTTCAGAATTAATTTCTTTTTAAGAATAATTTCAGTGTTTAAGGAACTTTCATCATAGAGAGAAAAGCTAGACTTTCTAAAATCTTTACCTGGTGTATTAAGTTCTATAGGCACAAAGAAAACCCAAGGGAAAGAAAAAGCTCTTGTTTTCACATACAGTGTTATGGTCTGAAGTATGTCCCCTGCAAACTAATATGCTGAATTCCTAACCCCCAGGACCTCAGAAGGCAACTGTATTTGGAAGTAGGGTCTTTAAAGAGGTGATTAGGCTAAAATGAGGCCATTGGGTGAGATGTTAATCCAATCTGACTGGTGTCCTCATACAAAGAGGAAGAGGCATCAGGCATATGCTCACACAGAGGAAAGGCCAAGTGAAGACGCAATGAGAAAGTGGCCACCTGCACACCAGGGAGAGAGGCCTCGGAAGACACCAAACCTGCCTACACCTTGATCTTGGACTTCTAGTTTCCAGAGCTGGGGGAAAACAAATTTCTGTAATTTGATCTACCCAGGCTGTGGTATTTTATTATGGCGGTACTAGCAAATTAACACAAATTGCTTTAACAACATATGTTTGTCTATTATCCATTGTGGAAACAGTAAGATAATGGCCTTTGAATAAAGTACCCATTAACCGATTTCTCACCAAGGTATTTCTGGACTGTTATGCATTAAAAAGTTTAAAAATCAGCCAGAACTCTAGAGTATGTGACTGCCAAAGGTTTATTTAATAAGTGAATGGATCATTCAAAAATCATCAAATTTTTGAAGTCAGGGGAAAATAACTGAAGTCAGGGGAGAGATCTACCAATAAACCTTTCATAAGGAATTGGCTTTATGGGTTTACAAAATGGAGTGAAATAATTTGCATAAATTACTTTAAAAAATTTAATCACTGGTTCTTCTTTGTTGCCTACACATACACGCACACACACACACACACACACACACACACACACACGCACATGCACACACGCACCCCACCCCAACTTTTAGAAATTCTGGACTTCCTAGTTCATTCTGTGAATGAAATGGCTGGCATCATTGGTCTTACTAGAATGGTGTTAGGTCAACATCATGGTTTAACATTGACATTTAGACAACATTCACTGATCCCAGATCACCTAGGGCATCTTGCAGTCTGGGCCCACTTGTTAAACATGCAATGTTGGCTACAAGGAGCACTGTGAGAGAAAGAGAACTGCTCAGCCCACTCCCCACCAGTACAGAGGACACATTCGCCTCAATGGCATGGCCAACTAGAGGTCAACCAAAGCTCACAGTTCGGTCCAGACATGGTGGAGGAAACTCACGGTTTCTTCTTCAGTGTGCTCATCTAGGAAAGCAGAATCATCCCTGAATATAAAATGATTGCCCACCTTGGGATCAAGAAAATGGGCAGTAATTTAAATAAACTCTTTCTTAGTTTCATAGCCAACTTAAAATTCATTCTAGATTGCACTGCCTGGCACCCAAGCTACAGAATGACATGAGGTGGGGTGCAATTCCTAACAGTCCCCCAGTGAACACACAGTTCTCAGAAGGCCTGTCTTTAATCCCACGTGGGCAGGGGTTCTATTAGAGAAGCAGCAGCTTTATCCAATGATGTTTATCATTAATTTGGACTATTCAAAAATACAAAGCATTTTGCTCTATAAATTTTGCTAAAAGTAACCCTTAAATACTATCATACCTAAAATGAATGGTGGAAAATTAAACTTGTTTCCCCCAAAAAGATTGAATCAATAGAGGAATATTTTATTCCTCTTGGATTCCACTTGGAGTGGATTCACTGTCTTCGTAATTAATACACTTGCAATTATTTTTTATGGTTGTAATACTTCAATATGAATTTAAAAACTTTTTCTCAGGAAAACACTGTTGCGTTACATGTATTATACATTTTCCTCTGTTAATATTTTTTGGTCAAACAATTGTGTGTATATGGGGGAGGGTATCAGAAATAATTGGATAGATTCAAAAATCCAACTGCTCTCTTGTTCTCATTATTTACTATTTTAATTTACATTTATTTATTTATTTTTTTGAGCCAGAGTCTGGCTCTGTTGCCCAGGCTGGAGTGCAGTGGTGCGAACTTGGCTCACTGCAACCTCCACCTCCTGGGTTCAAACAATTCTCCTGCCTAAGCCTTCTGAGTAGCTGGGATTACTGAAGTGTGACATCACACTTGGCTAATTTTTGTATTTTTGGTAGAGATGAGGTTTCACCACATTGGCCAGGCTGGTTTCAAACTCCTGACCTCAGGTGATCTGCCTGCATCCCAAAGTGCTATGATAACAGGTATGAGCCACTGGCCTGGACTGATCTATATTTTGCTTTATATATAATGTTCTTAACTCATTTTCATGTATATATTTCTTGTGTACTTTTGGCTTCTTCAGGTTAGATTTTTTGTTGTTGTTTTCTTCGAGATTTCTTTTTCTCCTTTTGTATTGTAGAGAATACAAAAATACAAAGATGAAAATAAAAGCACTAAAGTTGTATTTAACCACTGAAGGAAGCATTGAATAATAATTAAATTTTAGGTGAAAAAGGGTTGGGGGTAACAACCAGAGATAACTCTCTGTTATTTTGATACATGTCCTTCTGGCTTATAAGTACATGTACATCTGTCTCTCCTTCCCTCTCTGTCTCTGTGTCACACACACACACACAATTGTTTGACCAAAAAATATTAACAGACGAAAATGTATGATACATTTAACACAACAGCATTTTCCTGAGAAAAGGTTTTAAAATTCACATTGAGTTATTACAACCATAAAAAATAATTGCAAGGGCATTCATTGCAAAGACAGTGAATCCCCTCCAAGTCACCCTGAAAAATAAAATCATCGCGCAAACTCAAAATTGCTGCTAAGACGGTGAATTTTAAAAAGCATGTAGTTTTGGGATTCCTACTCAATTATTCTTGATTCCATTCTTTTGAGACTCCTCCATGATACAAACTTAGCTAGATGTATTTAAGATCTGAAAACCATTAGAACTAATTAAGATGAATTTGGCTTTGTTCTTCAACTTCCTGTAAAAAATGCTCAACAGGAAAACTGATGCTCACAGTAAACCACAGTCATCCTGTTTCTTTAACACAATCTTTTCACAGCTGCAGTTGCCTGGAGTTTCTATTTTATGATTCGAGCCACCGCAACATCACTACTGTCCCTTCCCCCACAGCATGTCATCTGGCCATTTTAGAAACTTTCAATACCTTTGCAGAAAGATTCTATTATTGCTGCTCCTCCTCTTTCCAAGCTGAAGGTCCTTGCTCAGAGCAACAAGGCCATGGATACAAGATGGGAAACAGAAAAGGCAGCTGGACTCCCGAGGAAGCAAAAGGCAGAGAAGAGAAGAACAGCTTTTTTAGCAAATTAGCCACCTCACCCAGTTGGTTCTTATGCATGGTTAGTCTCCATTTGAGCTGAATGTGGAGCACATGCTTGCTGTATATGGAATCCCTCATTTCTCAAAATGTACTGCTCCTTTCTCAATCATCATTGAAAACAATACTTCAGTGATGTCTGATGAGGTTGTCTTCTTAATGGTAAATGTTAATTTAAGTCTCTGTTGAACGTAGAAATGCTTCTTTTATAAATCTTTTAGATAAGGAGGTGATTTATTTTGGCAGGGAGTGGAAAAGGTGTTTTTCAAAGAAGACATTTTGAAGACATTATAATGTCATTAAAACTGGTTAGGAGTTTGGACACAATTTTACTGCAAGAGTACTGCTAGGGAAATAAAGGTTGCTATGAAGTAAAATTATTTTTTAATCCACTATTATGCACATTTAATTTTAAAATTAATACAAATTCATAGACATCCAAGATCCTTTTAATAGTTAGAAAATGATGTTTAGCTGAATGACCCGCTTACCTGTTATTATTTAACTGAACAAAAGGGAAAGGAAATATTTTTTACTTTATCCTTATAAATGAGTAGCAGGTTTTCTCTCATACTTCCCATCTCTTCAAGGGGCTCAAATTTCCAAGCTAAAGTCTTCCTGAATCGCTATCACCACATTTAGTTCTACCAGAGGATTAAGAGGTACCACTGTTTCTCTCTCTCTCTCTCTCTCTCTCTCACACACACACACACACACACACACACACACACGTGCACGCATGTATATGTCAACACACTTGATATACTGTATTCATTTTATCACTGAAAGTATAGCTTTATGATACAAGCAGAAGTGTCACCAAGTTTACCTCTGAGGAAGTGAAAAGATTTAGAAAGGAAAGTATCTTACTTGAGATTATTAGTTTTAAAGATATTTACTGTTGCTGTGACATTTAAAGCAAAACATTTGTAATCTCAGATTCCCAGGGCCAGAAAAGCACCTCAAGAAATCACACTGGCTGGGTGTCGTAGCTCATGCCTATAATCCCAGTACTCTGGGAGGCCCGGGTGGGAAGATCGCTTGAACCCAAGAGTTTGAGAACAGCCTGGGCAAATATAATGAGACCCTCATCTAGACAAAAAAAATATATAAAATTAACTGGGCATGGTGGCATACATCTGTAGTTCCATTTACTTGAAGGCTGAGGTGGGAGGATGGTTTGAACCCAGGAGTTTGAGGCTGCAGTGAGCTGTGATCATGTCAAGTGCACTCCAGCGTGGGTGACAGAGAAAAGCCCTGTCTCCAAAAAAAAGGAAAGAAAAAGAAAAATCATACAATTTATAATGTTGCTTCACTTGTGAAAGAAAAGCTCTTACAATTCAGAGAATTTCCTCTACATTGAGCTGTTAGGTGGCCTTTGGAAATAGCCTATCTAAGTCCGGTTTTCAAAATAATAGCACTTACTGAATAGGGTTACTCAAGAGTTAAATGCGGCAGTGCTTAGTAAGTTTAGCCATTTTCAAAAAATAAACTAAGCAAAGGTGAAGAACCTAACACAGAATAAGTGGTCAGTAAATATTACCATCTTTCCCCCTATTTAACCATGAGAAAGAGAAACCATGAGCTGATTTAAATCAGCCTATGTGTGTACGCCCATGCAAACTTCTGTATTATAAGTGAATGATGAAGGGAGACGTGTATAAAGTACACTTCAAATTTCTCAGAAAAGCATATTGATCAAGGCATTCCTTTTTCTAGTATGTTTTTCCAGTTTTAATTTTCAGGACAGACAGAGGTATTTACGGCAGTCCAGGAGAAATGCTTTTTTTCAACAACAAGCACATGTTTTTACCAATTTGGACAAAGTGAGTCAAACCTAAAAGCAGAAATGTATCACAATTTAAATAACCAGAAGCTTCCAAAGTAAATGATATGTGTTCATAAAATGTTAAGGCTTCAAAAGATCATAAAACTTGAAGGGTCCAGGAGTTAGATATCACTTCATCTTACATTTTAGGTAGGCTGGGGAACTTCCAGCCTACAGGCCAGATTTAGAATTTGATCAGATCTGAGGTTGCTGCTGGACCCCAGAAACTAATTCTCACCACAGGGAGTTCTCTGAATATTTCAGTGCACCCAGAGTATGTGTAACCCTTAAAAGCTTAGATATTAGAGTAGTTGAAGAGTTGTGAGCAAATAGCCCATGAATAAATTTTTCAAAGAGCATTAGAAAACCTGACTTAGTGAAAATGACTTTTAGGTAAGTTATTTAATGACCTTAGACCTATAAAAAGAAGAGTTATGACACGATGATGTTCCAGTTCAGAAGCAACAAAGCTTGATCAAGTTAAATGCATAGCACTCTAAGACCCACAGGTCCAAGTGAATTCTAAGAGTATGATTTCCACACAGATCGACCTCAAAACCTTTCCCCAGCTTCTCATCTTCCTTTCTCACTATCCTGTCCTATTCTTTCCCCAGCCTTTCAACTCTCTCTACCAAGCTGTCTTACTTTGCTTAATTAGAATCTTTCAGTAGCCTTCTCTTCATTTACCACCTCTCCATTCTCTACTACATAGTTATGCCATTAAATTATTTAAAAGAACTTGTACTTAGTAACTAAAGTTATACGTGCTTTCTGAATTTTTTAAAGCTTTATATTTCTCCAAGGGGAAAAAAGAAAATAAGTTGTTTTTTCCTACATATTCTAGAAAAAGTTTTTTTAAATCTATAAAGTTTCCTTAACCCTGCTCTGTAAGTAAGTCTCTGAGTATATGGCTTGAAATTTTAAAAATCATAGTATTTTATGTCAAAACATGAATCATATTAAGCATAGTTATAACTAATGCTATAGAATTTGATTTGTGATAGTAATTGTGCACACACTATTATAATAGGAATAGACTTATTCTAAAAGACAAATTGTATTCTTTCTAAAAGACTCTGCTTAGAAATGGTTTAGTTTGAGTTTTGAACTTAAATAGCACATTGGCAGCAGCAGAAGCCCAGCAGCTTAGTTTCACGGCATTTTCAGCTGAAGCTTCCAATGGCTCCTTGTACTTTAAAGCACTTACTGTTGCTGGCCACACCAAAGATTCAAAAGCAGCTGTGTGGACAACTGTATCATACACCAAAACGATATATTTACTCACATAAGCCCACAATTTAAATCAGAAAATGGGGAAAGAAATTCCTGTGGATCCAAACTTGTCCAATGGTCAAGAAAAATTCTATTGAAAATCTTGCTTACATTTTGGCTCAGAGCACAAGTTATGAATCACTCACAATCACCATAGTGGTGAAAGTAGCATTCTGGGCAACAGGAATGGCTCACATGGTCTTCTACGGGAAAATTAAACCACTTTATCTCTACATATTATGGTCCATTAAAACCATTTAGTTCTTCCCTGTAGCTGATAGAGGAAATAAACTTAGTTTGAATATAATTTTTCTTACCGTTAAAGGGTACTGCAGGGAGCCATGGTCAGGGACACAGGCAGACAGAGAGCCAGTGCGCCAGGCGCCAGGAGAGAAAACTGTCCCTGAAAGAGGCATCATCTTCTAATGCAAGTGTGGGGTCGTTTTTGGACAGCCATTTTGGACAAGCTCTGGCCTCTTGTTAAACGTGACATACTGAGTCAGAGGCAGACGTCCTTCTGTGGTTATTCTCTTCCTGTCTGATTAATTTGTTGTTTGTTCCTTCCTCCTTTGCTGCAGAAAAAGAAACTACATTGGTTTTGCTTAAGAAGCGAGCAAGGAAAAAACCTAAATTAAAAAAATGAAATGTTTCTCCTCCCCACGAGGTGTAATACACAGCTGTTTGGTACAGTGACAAGAGGAGATGAGCACCTCCATTCAGTGAAGAGTCCAACTTTATTCTAGATATTCCCACAAAAATAACTGTTCGTGGAACTTGAGATTCCTCTAGGAAAATTCTATTTGAAAGTATCACTGTAAATACTGACTATTCCATTGAGTATTAGGGAAGAGTCACTCAAGAAAGAAAAGCTCTTACCTACCTTATCTTACCTCTTAATTAGGCTAAGTGCTTCTTCTCATTTACAGAGCATTCAAGTGTGTAGGGAGAAAGTTACAAATGCAGGTGGAGAGAGCAGATTAGATGTGTGAAGGCAAATGAAGTTCCTCTTTTTTTGGTTTTGTTTTATTTTTTTAAAAAAACAGTCTTGCTGTCACTCAGGTTGGAGTACAGTGGCATAATCATAGCTCTCTGTGGCCCTGACCTCCTGGGTTCGAGTGATCCTCCAGCTTCAGCCTCCTGAGTAGCTGAGACTATAGGCATATGCTACTGTACCTCGCTAATTTGTTTTATTTTTGTATTTTGTAGAGATGGAGTCTTGCTTTGTTGCCCAGGCTGGTCTTGAACTCCTAGCTTCAAAGTGATCCTTCCATCTTAGCCTCCCAAAGTGCTGGGATTATAGGCTTGAGCTACCATATCTGGCAGCAAATGAGTTTTGAAACGTGAATTTGGTGCCCAAGTCAGGATAAATGATATACAGCTTAAGTCAGCTGCAGATCCATCACTTTCTATGCCAAAATGTTTCTGTCCCCCACACTTAATGGGGCAACAGTAACTCTCCTAGAAGATGCTCGACAAAAGCATAGAGATAAAGAGGGCAGAAGGAAGAAAGTCAGATTTCTCATTATTAAAGAACTCAAGAGGTGGATGGCAATGGAATATATGTAGAAAACACTTTATCAAAACCTTGAGTTATGTACAGAACAATCTGAAAATGCTCATAGTTTTTTCTTAACCCATCTGAAAGGCTCAGACTTACATTTCCAACAAATAGCTTATAACTCTGAGAAAACAGTAACAGCAGAAGAACAAAAAAGAGAGGCATATTTCAGAAACTAGCTTCATTGTAAAACTGGAATGCTGGGTCCTGATTCTGCTGGCATCAGAGGCCCGAGGCATGAAAAACACACCCGTTGTGTAACACTGCCTTACCTGTAAAGTGACAGAACTGGGCTAGATGAGTGATTGTCAACTCAGGAATCTGTTGAAAATGCGTGGAAGCATTTTTGTTGGGGGTGGTGAGCAGTGAGTGGGAATGGTGGGGGCAAGGGCCTGTAGCATTCAGTGGGTGGGGCCAGGAATGTGAAATTTCCTATGGTGTTTAGGACAGTCTCACCCAAAATAGCAGAAGTGTTCCTACTGGGGAGCACTGGGATAGATAATGTCTAAGGATCTTTTAAACTCAAAATTCCCTGAGACAGGAGTCTAATTGTAGGAGCAGATTCATGATGTCAGGCCATGGGCACAGTCCCTGGAGTGGAGTATCCAAGAATAAGTGACTGAGAGTCCTCTGCTTTGCCTGGAGCCCCTTGAAGGCAGGGACTGCATTCCTCTTGTCTAAGCAGGACTGGAGTCCACCCATGATTTAAAATACCTGCAGGCATGGGCTGGACAGAGGTGGAGGCCTGCAGCTATCAGCTACTTCACCCAACACAAACCCTCAGGAAAACAGAAAACTTTATCAACGATTAAGTAAACGCCTCAGTGAATCTTTGGGGAAGTCTAATAATAGTCGGGTCTAAAAAGAGAACATGGGCGATATGACAATTTTACTATGTAGTTACAGAATTATTTTGAAGTTCTCTAAGTAAGACACCCCAAACACACACACACACACACACTCTCTCTCTCTCTCTCTCTCTCTCTCTCTCTCTCCCTCTCTCTCTCTCTCTCCTCCCGTCTGTCTCAGTACACATACCATTCATGGCTATTTCCATCCCTTAGGGGAGTGGTCCCAACCTTTATGGCACCAGGGACTGGTTTTGTAGAAGACAATTTTTCCACAGAGTTGGGATGCAGGGTAGGGATGGTTTCCAGCATGAAACGGTTCCACCTCAGATCATCAGGCATTATTCTCATCAGGAGCCTGCAACCTAGATCCCTCCCATGTGCGGTTCACAATAGGTTTCTCACTCCTCTGAGAATCTAATACTGCCATTGATCTGACAGGAGGCGGAGCTCAGGTGGAAAGCTTGCTCACCTGCTGCTCACTTCCTGCTGTGCGGCCTGGCTCCTAAGGGGCTATGGACCGGCTGGGGACCCTGCCTTAGGGAAAGCTCACTTAGAAAGAAGTATGTCATCTAGAAGTCTGCAGTCCCCAAGACACGCAAGGGAGTAATTGTGTAGTTTGAGTCTATTCCTACAGTCAACTTTGGACACATTTATCAGGTGTCTACTATGCATGATAGGACATAAATTAGATAATGTTCTTCCCCTGCTTAAAACCCTCCAATGATTTCTCATTTCACTGAAAAAGTCCAAACTCTTAGTTCCACAGGGAGCCACAAGATCTGGCCCCACCTCAACTCTCTGGCTTCATCCCAAGTAATATTCTGTCTTGCTAATTTACCTTCCACACCTTTCTGTTCCTTAAATGTACCAAGCTCATTTGCATCTTGGGGCCTTTTACTTGCAAGCCTGGTACTCTCTCCTGGTACACTCATCTTCTGATTCCTTCTTATTCTTCAGATGTCAGCAAAAATGCTCTCCCCATTTCTGCTTGCATTTTCTTTTATGCAGAGCACACATCACCACTTGATACTGTCTTAATTTATTTGTTTATTTACTTATATGTCTCTCTCCACTAGAATTCAAGCTCTAAGAGAGCAGGGACCTTGTCCATCTTATTTCTGCTGTTGCTTCAGCATCTAATGCAGAACCTCACACCTGGTAGGTGTTTGAAAATAGCATTTGTTGAATGAAAAAGAAAATCAAGGTTTCTACAAATTCTACCATAGCATACATATTTTTTTTTTTTTTTTTTGAGAGAGAGTTTCACTCTGTCACCCAGGAGGAAGTACAGCGGCATGACCTCGGCTCACTGCAACCTTCACCTTCCAGGTTCAACTGATTTTCTTTTTTTTTTTTTGAGATGGAGTTTCACTCTTGTTACCCAGGGTGGAGTGCAATGGCGCGATCTCGGCTCACCACAACCTCCATCTCCTGGGTTCAGGCAATTCTCCTGCCTCAACCTCCTGAGTAGCTGGGATTACAGGCACGCGCCACCATGCCCAGCTAATGTTTTGTATTTTTAGTAGAGACGGGGTTTCACCATGTTGACCAGGATGGTCTCGATCTCTAGACCTTGTGATCCACCCGCCTCGGCCTCCCAAAGTGCTGGGATTACAGGCTTGAGCCATGGCGCCTGGCAGGTTCAAGTCATTTTCATGCCTCAACCTCCCTAGCTGGGACTAAAGGCAGGCATGCACGACCAAGTGTGGCTAAATTTTTATTTTTATTTTTTCTCTTTTTTTTTTGAAAGAAAGAAAAAAAGAGAGAGACAGAGAAAGAAAGAAAGAAAAGAGAAAAAGGGAGTTTTTTTTTTTTTTTTTTTTAAAGAAAGAAACAGAAAGAGAAAGAGAAAGGGGGAGAGAGAACAGGAGTCTTGCTCTATCACCCAGGCTGGAATGCAATCTAAAAATAGGTATTAAAAACCTCTTTTATGCCGATAATTGTGCTTAACAGCAGAGACAGGAAGGAATAAGGGAAGAAAATAACAAACAAACAGCCAACCAATATTTCATTTAAGTCTGTGAAATGCTATGCAAATGCTGAAGAGTGATTTACTTCCAATTATGTGGTCACTTTCAAAATAGGTGTAATATGATACTGAGAAAAAGGTATGTTCTGTGGACCTGGGGTGAAGAATTCTGTAAATATTCACTGAGTTTACTTGTTCCGGGTCTGAGTTCAAATCATAGATGTCCCTGTTAATTTTCTATCTCGTTGATTCGTCGAATATTAACAATGTGGTGTCAAAGTCTCCCACTATTATTGTGCGGGAGTCCAAGTCTCTATAAGTCATTAAGAGCTTGTCTTATGTATCTGGGTGTTCCTATATTGGGTGCATATATATTTATGATCATTGACTCCTGTTGTTGTATTGATCCTTTTACCGTTATCTAATGTCCTTCTTTGTTTCTTTTAGTCTTTGTTACTATTAAAGTCTATTTTGTCAGAGACGAAAGTTACAACTCCTGTTTTCTTTTTTTTTTTTTTTGCCCTGCATTTGATTGGTAAGTCTTCCACCAACCCTTTGAGTCTTTGCGTGTCCTTGCTTATGAGATGGATGTGGATACAGCGAACTGATGGGTTTTGACTTTTTATTCGATTTGCTTGTGTCTTTGATTGGGGCATTTAATCCATTTAAATTTAGGATTAATATTGATATTTGTGAGTTTAATGTTGTCGTTTAATGCTACCTGGCTATTTTGCCCATTAATTGATATAGATTCTTCATTATGGAGATACTCTTTACCTTTTGGTAAGTTTTTGGGATGACTGATACTGGTTGTTCCTTTCTGTGCTCTTGTAAAGCAGGCCTGGTGGTGATAAAATCTCTGAGTGCTTGCTTGTTTGTGAAAAATTTTATTTTTCCTTCATTTATGAACCTTAATTTGGCTGGATATGAGATTTTGGGTTGAAAATTCTTTTCTTTGAGGATATTGAATATTGACCCACTCTCTTCTAGTTTATAGGGTTTCAGCTGAGAGATCTGCTGTGAGTCTGATAGGCTTCCCTTTATGGGTAACCCGACCTTTCTCTCTAGCTGCCCTTAGAATTTTCTCCTTTATTTCAACCCTCGTGAATCTAACGATTATGTGTCTTGGGGTTGCTCTACCTGAGGAATATCTTTGTGGTGTTCTCTGTATTACCTGAAGTTGAGTATTTTCCTGCCTTACTAGGTTAGGAAAGTTTTCCTGAATAATATCCTGAAGAATATTTTCCAGCTTGGATTCATTCTCTTCATGACATTCAGGTACACCTATCAGTTGTAAATTAGGTCTTTTCACATAGTCCCATATTTCTTGGAGACTTTGCTCATTCCTTTTTGCTCTTTCTTCTCTAATCTTGTCTTCTCGTTTCATTTCATTAAGCTGGTCTTCAACCTCTGATATCCTTTCTTCTGCTTGATCAATTAGACTGTTAAAACCTGTGCATACTTCGCAGAGTTCTCATATTCTTCAGTTCCATTAATTCACTTATATTCCTCTCTAGATTGCCTATTCTCGTTAGGATTTCGTCAAACCATTTTTCAAGGTTCTTAGCTTCTTTACATTGGGCTAGAACATGTTCTTTTAACTCACAGAAGTTTCTTATTATCCACTTTCTGAAGCCTAAATCTGTTAATGGAATGCACTCGTTCTCCATCAGGCCTTGTTCCCTTGTTGATGAGGAACTGTAATCCCCTGTAGAGGGAGAGGCATTCTGATTTTGGGTATTCTCAGCCTTTTTACGCTTGTTTCTTCCCATCATTGTAAATTTATCCACCTGTCGTCTTTGTAGTTACCAACTTTCAAATTAGTTCTCTTGAGTGGATGTCCAACTTGTTGATTCCCAGCACCGGAATCTGAGCAACCCACTGCACCGGCCAAACAGCAGTGTTAAGTGGTGCTTTTCTGCCTGGGGAATCTCCGGTCTGGCTTCCTTCTTGAGTCCCTTTTTCAATCAGCTGAATAGGCGACTCTGCCTTCCCGGAGCTCCAAACGTCGACCAAAAGGGGACCCAGTCCCGTTTACTCTACACCAAGAACCGCCGCACCGGCCACAAGAAATGGTGGGATTATAGGCATGAACCACCATGCTGGCCAGCATAATGTTCCTTTAAAAGCTTAAGATTGTTCCCCCTGAAATGGTAAATAACAAATGCCAAGACTAGACTTAAGCCTTCTTGGGAGAAGCTGTCACAGGGAAATTTTCCAGAGGATAGGTCAGCTGGTAAAAACCCTTAGCCCATCAGGGGGCTTGGCAATGCAGGCAGAGTCTTATACAGTGCAGGTGGCTTATGCCATTGGGCAACAGGAAGAGAAAAATGGATTAGGAAAATTGAAAACAAATAGAACAACCAATTAGAAAGGAAGGAGAGGAAATAAAAAAGATAAAGGAAAGAAGGCAGGAAACGCCGGAGATGGGGAGAGATCATGTGGTGGGTAGGGGAGAGTTCCAACCACACTGCTAACCTCAGGGGCTTTGGAAGCCCCCTCTGCAGCGGGCGACCCACAGGTGCTGGATGTAACAGTACTGTCTGCCCTTCCTCGGTGAATTAGAGTTCTCAGATGAGTGTCAGCTCTTTCAGAAGCCAGGTTCTTTTAAAAGAACTTTAAGGCTGCAGGAGACTGGCAGAGATCAAAGTCTACATCACCACTTACAGAGGAAGAAACAGGGGTCCAGAGAAGTTAGGCATCCTGCCCATGTCACATAGCTGGCAGAGCAGAGCAGTGGCCAAAGCCTGGGCTCCACTCCAGTGTCCAGTGCCATTAACGTCTTCAGCCTCATTTCAGGTTTGGGTGACACCACCTATCTCCTTTCTGTAAGTCTAAGAGGAGGCAGAAGGAAGAGGGTGGACAGAAAGGCTGTGATGAGGATGGGAGTGGTTGTTATGCTATAACCAAAGGCCTGAGATAAGTAGATTGAAAGCTTGAATGAATAAAGACAATACACTTCTGGACTTAAAAGAAATTTCTAAATGCATAGCTCTCTCCCGTTTAATATACATCAGTCCTAGCTTACTGACAGAGTAATACAACAACCAATAGACTTGCAGACCAATCACATAAAGAATCCTCCCCATTAATCTATAGAAATAAAAAACCAAGAGCAGGGAGAAGATCATAAAACAATAATGTAGGTCTCACCAGTGTGGAAAAAGTGCTGAAGAATCATAGCCAACAACCCTCCAGCAGTGTACCCCAATCAACACAGCCTGAATCAGTGCAACAGCAGTAGGGCAACATTAGGTTTTAATAATTCTGGTTTTTCGAGTTGTATTTCCATGACTACCTGTTAATGGTGCAGTATTTGCCCCCAGTGGTGGAAAGGTGTTTCATAATACTGCATTCCTCAGTTCTAAAATTTACATTATTCCTTCTTATACTACAGAATGCTCCCTTTATAGCTTTTTTAGGGGGAAAAAGAAACACTACCAGATTAAAGATATACATTAGTTGTAAGAATCTATTTTTCAAATGTTAAAATATGGAAATTATTTGATTTAAAAGAGCAGAAGCAAAGAAATAATCCTCTCCACCACATAATTACCAGTATAGTTACACAGAGGGTTGATCATTTAAAAATAATCTCAAAAACATAGAGAAGTTAAAAACAAACCTTGTTTTATTCTGCACCCTGTTAATATAAATGGATACAGTCTTACTTGGGGAAAAGTCTGCAGTATATTCCATTGTGTTTTGGCAGCTCAGCCCATTCCCCCCCAGCTCTCAAACCATGTGGATCCAGAGGCATTCGCTCTCACTCCAGACAGAGGAAAAGCACGTGATTCAAGGCTGGCTAACCAGAACCTTGCAGTCATTTGGCCCTAGAGACTTTTGGTGATGGCTTGTGATCATCAGAATTAAGAAAACTTGTAGCCAGAGGCGAGCCCTATCCCTGGGGGATGAGGCTGGAACCAGATCTGTGAGGTTGTAGGGACTGGGCCTGCTGCACTCATCCTTTGCCCACATGGGGTCTGAAACCAAGACCAACAAAACGGGAATTGGAAGATGGAGAAAAACCAAGTGCTGGTGTTGTTGGTTGAGCCCTGAATCTACCCATAACGGAAGCTGGCCTTTTTCTAGAACTTTAATTTACATTAGCAAGTAAATTCCATATTTTCTTTAAGCTGGTATGGTCACATTTTCTATCATTAGCAATACAAAGACTCTTAAGTGATACAGGAGTTGGTACTAGAAGTTGAATGTGACTAAGCCTAAAATGTGCAACCAGCTGATTTAAGGTTGGGGAACGCTAGCGCAGGCTGGTCTGGACTGGAAAGTTGTCAGTCCTTGCTAAGTGACAAGGAAATAGCTAATTATGCTGCCACCTACTGACTCCTCCATCTAAGACTGGAGCCTACTCATGGTACACCATTAAAGGATTCAGTAGAAAATATTTAGAATAGTGCAGAGTGTGTTGGCTAATTCTTGTGTCCTTTAGTAAGATCCACAGGAAAGAGATAAATGCAGGCTGAAAACTGACTAGAGGCACAGAGGGAAAAAGAGAGGCCTTTTTTTGGCTATGATCGCAATCAAGATGGGTGAGAGTCAAATAATTTGAAGACTTGTGGGTTGGAAAAATTCTCTATGGCATGCTAACATTAGATAGACTGGGGAGGCACCCAATCATAATCCTGAGAGACACCATGCCAAACACCATAATCCCGAATGCTGAAATCCCAAAAGATTAAAATCCTGAAAATATAATTCTGGAAAAAATAGTAAGAGATTTCTTTGAAAGATATTTACTTACATTTTTTAAAGATGATTTACTTAAGAAACATATAAAAACATGACAGAACACTTTATAGGCCATTTTACACAATAAAATAGACAACAATAACACATATATTTTTGCAAACATAAACACTCAGGTATTCTAGTGACAGCAGCACGGGTATAGAAGTTATAAGCAGACACCAGTATTTATAAAGAAACAGGCCAAGAAGGGAAGTGTATAAATGCATATCACTATGGTTGGCAATTGTGTATGGCCAGCTTTATAACTTTGGTCACCTGAAATACTGTGACAAAGAATCTTTTGATGAGATCAATCAAAAACTGTGATATGCAGTTACCACACAGGCAGTTGCCCAAAGAGCAGAGATCTCAAGAAATTTTCTTTCACAAATGCAGATTTGTACAAAAGGACATCTCTTCATTTATTGAGGACCTTTCAACATTTTTATGTATATGCGCAATGCTTACACACAAAGTCAATGTGCTAATGCATTTTATGGAGTTAAATTTGTAAAAAATACATTAAATGAATTAGAATTTTCCAAAAGTCTCTGTACAATGCATATGTTCAGCATTGGAAATGATGAAAAGATGAAATATATGGCATAGTGAATTATAAAAAACATGCTGAAAATTTAAAATAGTGGAAAAAAACTAAAATAAGAAAAAAACTGAAAATTAAACATATGAAAAGTGTATTATGGGATAGATTACAGGCAATTGCACGGAGATAAGAGCTGGCCTAACATGATGCAGCCACCCTGTGATTGTGATTTTTGGGATTTTAGATGTTAGGGATTTTAGACTTTAGAGGTTTATACTTTAGGGATTTTCATCTTTGGGAATTTCAACATTCAGAATTATGGTGCTCTGGATTGTTCCTTTTGGGACTATGATCCATATCTGGAGTAACTTTATTCTGATTCCGGGAATGGAAAATGACCAGCCCTGGCTAATCAGAGCTTTGGAGTTCCTTGTCTGCAGTGACTGGTTCAGAGATGCCCACGTGACTACTTCTGAACCAATGAGATGCAGTGAGACTTATTCTAAGGTGGGTGAGGCAGGACTGGTAGTATTTTATCCACATTAGATGTGTGGGGCTGGACTGGCAGTATTATATACACATTATAGACGTGGAGCCTGAGCATGATGCCAAGGCAGTAAGAGCGAGGGGAGCCTAAGACTCAAGAGGTACAGCAATCAAAAGCAACATGTGGGCCAGGCGCAGTGGCTCATATCTGTTATCCCAGCACTTTGGGAGGCTGCAGCGGGCAGATTAGGAGGTCAGGAGTTCGAGACGAGCCTGATCAACATGGTGAAACCCTGTCTCTACTAAAAATACAAAAATTAGCTGGGCGTGGTGACACACACCTGTAATCCCAGCTACTCAGGAGGATGAGGCAGGAGAATCGCTTGAACCTGGGAGTTGGAGGTTGCAGTGAGCCGATCTCATCCCACCCGGCACTCCGATCTGAGCAACAGGGCAAGACTTCATCTCAAAGAAAAAAAAAAAAAAAAAAGCAACGTGTGGGAGTTACTTGGATCCTGAGTAAAATAAACTAAAAAAAATGAGGCAATTGGAAATTTGGCTATTGTTCAGATACTTGATGACATTATGATATTATTGCTAATTGTTAGGTGTGATAATGTTGCTGTTGTATTTTACAAAGAATCCCTAATTTTTAGAGTTATATACTGAAATATTTGTGGATGAAATATAATGCCTGGGTTTCTTTTCAAAATAATATGGAAAAGGAAGGAAAGTGGGAAGGGGTACAAATGAAACAAAATTGATCATGAAATAGCCATTCTTGAAGCTGGGTGAGGAGTACACAGCAGTTTGTTATACAGTTCTGTCTACTTTTCATATATATTTAACATGTTTCCATAACAAAAAGCTTAAAAAAAAAAAAAAAAGACTTGTGGCTCATTCCCTTCCTCATCCACTAGAGGCTGTTAAAGAGGTTTGCTTACTCTAGTGTAAAAATGCTCAGACTTGTAGAGGTTACAGTTACAGAAGTTACCTTTTACTTCTCAAAATAATTTCTTTTGCTCTTCGATGAAATGGGATATACTGAGGGCTCCCCTATAACAGTCAAAGCCCAAGTAATTCTTTGCAGAAAAGGATTAAACTCTCAAAATCTGAATACCTGTTATTAGTGGCAACAAAAAAGCAAAAATAAAAAGTTCAATCAATGAAAGAACAGATTTTTTTTTCTAGATTAGCACTGTTCAGTAGAAACGTAATTTGAGCCACATGTGCAATTCTATATTTTCTACTAGCCATGTTAGAAATAGTAAAAAGAAATAGGTGAGATTGTAATAATATATTTTAACACACTACTTCAAAAATAGTATCAAAACAAAAAACAAAAGAAACCCAAAATAGTATCATTATAGTATGTACTAAACATTTTTTAGAAACTGTTAATTAGGTATTTCACACTCTTTTTTACATGAAGTCTTCAGAAACTGGTGTGTACTTTACTGCTGGTGGCACTTCAAGTGCTCCAGAGCCACTACCACACCGGGCAACACTACTTTAGACAGTGAGGGCCTGGTGCGCAAGCCCCATTTTACTCATCTTTTATGCTGGCAGGATGCCTGAATGACACTTAGCAGATGTTCAATCAATGTCAGTACCGGAAGAGTCTTGGTCCACCCACAGCCAATTCTGGGCTCTATAGTTAGAAATTCTTCAGAAGAGTTTATTCTGCTTGAAGCCATCTCTCAAACAGGGAATTGACGAGGTGTTGTTGGATTTGTGGCCAGTTGGATTAAAGAGCTATATTGGCTTCTGTTTCCCAGAGTCTTAGTCTTAGTGCTAACGCTTCTAGTACCACATGTGAAGAGATATTGCAGTATAGAATAGTTTTAAATAGAGGGCTTAGAAAAAATTGATTGCCTTAGTCTATTTTGTGCTGCTATAACAGAAAACTAGTGACTGGGTAATTTATGAAAAAACCAGATGTGATTCTGGATGCTGGGAAGTCCAAGGTCAAGGGGCCCACATCTGGTGAGGGCCTTCTTGCTGTGTTGTTACCATGGCTGAAGGCAAGAGAGCATGCACAGTGAGAGGACGGGAAGGGAAGGGAACGGAACTCATCCTTTTATCAGGAACCCACTCTTGGGATAACTAACTATTCCCATAATAAGGACATTAATTCATTTATGAGGGCAGAGCACTCACAGCCTAATCATCTCTTAAAGGTCCCACCTCTCAACATGATTGCATTCAGGATTAAGTTTCTGACAAATGAACTTCAGGGGACACATCCAAACCACAGCATTCACAGACTCAAAAACTTCAGTGGCTTTCCATTTTATACCAATAAAATCTAAAGTCTTTACCACACTAGCAAGGCCCTCAAGGATCTGACAATCCCCGCTTCCTCACTCTTTCCTTGACCTCTTTCCCTACGTTCTCCCCCAACTTCTTTGCTTTAGGGCTTCTGTGCTTGCTGTCCTCTCTTCTGAGAACACTGTTCTCTTGGCTGCTTCCCCAACTCCACTCTTGTTCTGCAGTATTTGTGCCTGATCTGCTCTTCCCACCAGAAATGCAGCTCCATGAGGGCAGAGTTTATCTTGCTCACTGCTGCTGCCCCAACAACTTAGAACAGTGTCTGGCATAATGCAGGTGCTTGAAAAATATTTGTAGGTAAATTTTACAAGCTTTCAGCTCTAAGTTTAGTTTTAACTTTCACTTAACCTGGAGTGTGGTTATGCGGCTCCATGTTTGGCTCTAGGCAAGAAGGTGCCAGGGTAAAGTGGAAATGTGCTAGATTTGCTCCTTCAAAAAGACCTGCGGAGGCGCTTGCTTCTCCCAACAGGTGGACACAAGAGGAGCCACTTAAAAAAACAATATGGGGGCCCCGCCAACAGATTTAACAACTCTTTCTCCAGCAGCGCTGTTTGCCAGTATCGGGGAGAGAATGAGTTAGAAAATGGTGAGCTGACTGACTTGGAAAGAGGCAGGGGAACCAACATAGGGTGGGAAAAAACAGGCCCAGGACTATCTAGAAAGGACATTCCCATAACATCCTCACGTACTCGTCTCCAACCAATCTGTATTCTATGCCTCCTGTGTGCCGGACACCAGTACCCTGGATGCTGAGGACACTGTGGAAGCTTGCCTCTCTACGCCGTTTGGCAGTTTTGTGCTCAGCAAAAAACAAGAAACAAAAGGCAAACAGACACAAATGCTGAGGCTGGAACATCACTAGCCTTTTTCCTTTGAAAAGAAAATGATTTCACATGTGGAAAGACCATTCATGTTTGTTTGTTTTCTCTAATAAGCACTATCTTGTCTTAGGTAATTTAATTAAAATACAAACATTTCCCAGTAAGCAACATCCAATACAAGTGGCCCCCAGGGGAAAACCCATGTGAATTATAGAAAGAGGGTTCTTATAACCCAAGGGACAAACTGGTGGAAAGTCCCATTTTCACATCCTGCCAGGCACATACTTGTACACACACACTGAGGGAAGCTACTGGCATGAAGATAGCTGTGCGTTCCTTTTGGTTGCTAAACATTAGGTATAAAGGCCAGGATGGGCCTTTACAATTACTTCTGGGCTGGGGAAAGTAGCCATGTTGTTCCTTATTCAGACTTCTCTGTAGTTAAATGGCTACTTGGTGTCACCTGCTGGAGGACAGAACCATATGGACACTAAAGGCCCCTCCCTATGATTCTCAGGAAAAAAGGGTAAACAGCTCTGCACCTCTGGGCCTGACATCACCCATCTAAACACTGAGGGAAGGGATCAGTGACCTGAGACTAGGGGCCCTCTGACTGCACATAAGTCAGGCCTGGTGAGTGCAACTGCCTGGGAAAGGCAGACCCAACTACTCTGCAGGTGGACAGGAAATGGTAGGCATTTGTGAATGCCGTAAGAATGGAGGGCCTTCCTGCGATTCAGATGATCTGCAATGTACCAACTGTGTCACTCAGTAAAGAATTGTCCCACATGCCCTTCAAAGGTCCTGTTAGACACTGATGTGGGTGAAAAAACTGTTTCTGGTTATCTGAGCTTAGACCTTAACTCCAATTTATATATAAACTCAAAGTAGTTATTGCCCTGTTGTATTTATTCCCTGTATTTTCCAGTAACGCAAAGGTCATACAAATGAAATACTTTGTTTTGTTCATTTATTTACCAAAAGTTGGTTGGCTCTTTGGAAAATCATGAGCCCAACGACAATGTCAATTGTGTTACTGAAGTCTTTAACTCAAGACAGCCTGCAATGGCAGCTGTCACACCCACCATGATCCTTCACATGCATGCCAACACCTGACCACGCTTTTGGTGTCTGATGAGTTGTACCTGATCACCTACAAACTGAAGTTACTTTACAATAAATTACTTTTCTTTTATTTTTCTTTTAAATTAAGACTTCGCTGATTTTGGGGGTTAATTGTGTGTGAAGTCAGATTATTTTATTTGTGAAGGTTCACTGAAGATTGTGAAGAGGGCATTAGAAAATATTATTATTAAAAGTGGGCAGTGGATCAGTCGAGGCTGGGAGCCACTGCTTCTAGTGGTCTTGGGATGTCTACATGTGCCTGAGCTCTGTTTAAAGTCATGAAAGGCCAATCAGATGATTCTGCTCATCCAGCCTGGGCAGTGGAGACCACCACAGCTACTCACATCTGATCCCGGGAAGGGGCTTCACACTTTGTTCCCAAACATACCACAGAGGCATGCATGATTCTTTCTCCTGTTTCTCAGCAGATCCTGCTTTTCTCTGTGGCTTGGCAGAACAGAATCTGTTCTACTCAAATGACCCCAGATTCCCTCCAAGAACTTCCCTCCTGTCATTTAGCTTCTCTGGATTCTCCAAATGACGACTGGGGAAACAGACTGTTGGAAAAACACTTTCAGGTTGTCTCGATGGGGTCCAGACCCTATCGGGCTACAGAAAGACAAAGGAAAATGCTTCCTGCTGGAGCATGTGCACATATGTTATTTATTTAACTCCAAATATGTATGCAGCGGTCATGGTAGCATCAGAAAAGGTGTGATCACAAAGTGACCAGCTCCCCACCATTTTGTGTGGGTTTTAATTTTTTCTGTGCCGTGTTGACTCATTTCCCCACAACACGGAAGCTGCTTAATCCAAAGACTTGGACCATTTCATTCTGTTTCAGATCCATTCCGACAAAATGATCAGTTGGTGGCTTATGTAAAAAGCAGCTCCATGGCTACATTTAAATATTGACTAGTTTGGGAATAACAAACCACAAAAATTTGGGGTATAAAAACTACATGCGGTTTATGCTTTGTAGAACACCCTCAGGAAGATAAATGGACAGAGTAGAAAAAAAAATCGAAATGGTCTCTCCCTGCCTCACCCCTACCACCATTAAATAAGAAGAAAAAACAAAAAAAAAAAAAAATGAAACAATGATTAAACAAAACCCAACCTGGGTGCTACTCCTGGCTCTGGATGGCAGTTGTGTCTTGGCAAGGCACATAAGTAGCTGTCTGGGCACTGTGGCTAAGGTCAACGTGTCAGAACAGCCCGACATAACCTCCACCTCGGTCAGCAGCACATCCAGGTCCTGACCAAGGCTTCTCTCTGTCTTCTCCAACCTCTAGGTCTCTGCAGTCACTGACTTTTCCCCCTAGATCTGTCCCCACACTCAACCTCCCAGTCCTCTTCTCCAGCCAAAAGAAAAATGCACAAAACTGCAGCTTACTTTCTAGAAAAAGAAGTGTTTTATGATCTTTGTATGTGCTCGCCCTATCTGTGTGTCTCTAATGCCACTGTTCACTAGTGAGCAGCTGTGCTAGGGCTCCATGCACAGCAGTCATTCAACAAATACTTAGTATCTTCATGTTCCAAGGTTGCTTTAGGGGATACTACAAAGATTAAACAAAGTTGTCCACCCTCACGGAGCTTATATTCCTATCTGCATTGAGGACCTATGGAAGGAAGCTTACCCTTTGTTTTGTGCAGTGCAGGTGTTCATTTTGACCCAGCTCACATTATCTTATGAAGAGTAGCCTCACCAAGATCACTGCCAGAGAAGGGCTAACCTAGGCAAACAAGATGCAAATGGGCAGGGCTCAAAGTCCTTCGTGGGTTAGTCATTTCAATCGGAGGACCATTTCCATTAAAAAAAAACTTGATGGTATCCTGCTAGGCCAGCCCACAAAAGTATATTTAGTTCATAATGTCACTAAACTAAAACTTCAGTTCTTCAAAGGAAAGGACTTAAGGGTGGTCTTCAAAGAAAAGGACTTAAAAGTGGTATCAGGAAAAGGAGGAGGAAGGGTCATCCCTGTCTAGGGCTCCCCAGCCTCAGCCTCAGCTTCTGCCTCTGTCCTCACCTTCAGGCCAGCTCTAAACTTTCCCTTGGCCTCATGCAGGACATTAAGGGTCTCCTGTCCCACAAATATTTCTTACCCTAAATGGTAATTCCCCTTCCTGGGATAAGATGATGTCACTGAGGCATCAGGAGGAAATCAAGTTGTTGTCTTTTATTTTAAAACAGAGAGAGGTGTTAACTCGTGTTAACCTATATGATGTTGAATTTTTTTGAGATCAGAGAAGACATTTGGTTGGAGATACCACATAGTACAGTTACACATTGTCTAGGATTAATTAACTTCCTTAAGTTTCTCCCACTTTTTGTAGTTTTATTCCTTCACTTACATAACTTTTTTTTTTTTTTTTTTTTTTTGAGACAAGTTCTTGCTCTATCACCCAGGCCAGAGTGCAGTGGCACAATCAGCTTGCTGCAGCTTCAAACTTCTGGGCTCAAGCAATCCTCCTACCTCCTGAGTAGCTGGGACTACAGGTGAATGCTGCCATGCTTGGCTAACTTCTGAAAATTTTTTATTTTTGTAGAGACGTAGTCTTGCTATGTTGCCTAGACTGCCTTCAACTCTTGCCCTCAAGCAATCATCCAGCCTTGGCCTCTCAAAAGTGCTGGAATGATAGGTGTGCGCTACCACGCCCCATCTATTTTTTAAAATCACCCATTAGTACCCAGAGAAAACCAGTTATCATCTTGGAATTTATTTCCAGTGTTTTTCTTTTTCTGTCTGTATTTAAAATGGGACCATACATTGGATGTGTACAGGGTCTGCATATACCCTTCTTTTTCACATTTGCCCATATTATTCTCTTAACACAATTTTAATAGTTGTGTATCTCATTTTCTGGATGTTCTATCTATGTAAATATTTTTCATTGTTAGACATTTAAACTTCATCCAATTTCATTATTATAAATCATACCATAATTAATATACTTATATCTAAATGTTTTGTAATCATTTTATATTATTTCCTTAGGATAGATTTTCAGAGTACAATGACTAGGAGATATGAACAGTTTTTTTTAAGGAATTTTGATACATACAATTAAATTCTTTTCTCAAAGTTTTAGCTTGCGTACTCCCATCTGTGTTCATTTCTTCTTTTTAACATGTGCTACTATGACTTTTCACAATCTTTGCCAATTTGATAGATTTATTTATTGCCTTCTCTGTTATTAGTATATCTTACTCCGTTTGTGGTTTGTTAACCTGGATTTTTTTTTTTTTTTTTTTAGCACAGGGATTTAGTCTTTTCCTTATTTCCTCCTTTTTGCACCTAAAGATTACCTAAAAGCTCCATGATTTTTCATAAACAAAATAAAATATTCTAACCATTCTTAGACTGACTGGGTGGAGAGCAGTAACCATTTCTGTGTGTTTATAAAACAAATATTCATTAACCAAGGACTGCCTTTATTATCTGTGGTTAATTTTGTGCAGCCTATGAGAATTTCCACCACTCTAAGAAATGTTTCCATCCCATGTTGGGAGGAGATTGTAGGACCTCTAGGCACATCTCATCATAGCTCTTCCTGCCTCAAAGGTGAAAGCAGGAATGCCTTGGTTTATGTTACGCACATGCAGACATGTGAACTTCTAAAGTCTAAGGTACAGAAAACAGCAGTTGTGACTCTGCCTTATTTTAGTGTTCACAAGACCAAAGTTCTCAGAAACCAAGGAGTAATTTGGACTGACCTAATGGATACCTCTCTCATCTTTATCATCCCCATTAGCCATTATGCAAATATTTTGAAGAAGGTAAAATCTAGTTTAGAATTTTTTTATGATTGCTAACTTGCTGATAAAAATCTCTTTTGAGCACAAGTCATTCAAAGCAACTCTAGCGATCTACTTGATGGCCTGGAATTTCCAGTTGCCCTGGGCTAGAAGGACAACTGATCTCATTTCCACCTGGCTCTTCCCAGGTAAAGACCTGTGACAGGATCTTCATTGCTTTGCAAAGTTCTTCATCCTGCACTTAGGAGATATTTGATACTTCTAAATTAGACAGGCAGATGCTTTGAGGTGAAATGCTTGGCACATACTAAACACTCAACAACATTAGCTATTATTATTAAGTGAGCAGAACTTCTTCCCAGTTAGTGCTACTTGGTAAAAGAGGTAACAAGGGTAGGTTGGGAAGGGAGGGCAAGGTTGACAGGTAAGAAGGCAAACGTGGTAACACGGCTGGTAAAGTGGCTCCTTTTTTTTTTTTTTTTTCAGAGGGATAATTCAATGCAATGTAAGAATGAAGACTTTTATAATGCTGAGTTATAAGTTATTTTGTAAAATTTATATTAAAAAAGAATAAAGAATTTATTTGATATTTGACAAAACGTAGGTGGCTAATCATTTGGAGTCTCCATTTATGTCATTTACCTAAAACTCATTTTCATATATACTTAGCCCTATTTCAAAAAGCTGGCATTGATCCATTCAGTTTGTGCTGGCCATTCTCATTCACTAATGCCTTTGTATTTCTGTATAATTCCAAATATCACTAAACTCAATGAGCACAAATTCAGACCAAAAAATGTCCTACAAATTTCCTAAAAATATAGTTGCTCCTAAAAGTTAAGAAACAGGGATTAATAAGTTGGTTTTATGTTCATTGACTTGTTTTCATTTCACTTGGAGAGAGCCACTGCTAATTAGTAGGTAAGTTAAAGTTCCAAGAGCAGAATGTAGAGCCACTTGTCCCCAAATCCTCCACTGCAGAGAATAGGACTCCTCTTCATTTCACTAAGAAAATGTACAAAGGCTTTCCAGATAATCTCACCCAATTAGGGAATGGAAAATTGCTTATTTTTAAGGCTGCTTTATTCTAGTAGTTGAGACGTAAACAAAGAGAACAGTAAAGGTCTGGGAATGTTTTCAGAGGTGACACATAACAAACAGGGAGAAAACAGGCCTTGAGGCAAAATCTGATTTAGCTGCGCAAGTGAGAAAAAAAAACACATACCACAATTCGTATCATTACTCCCAAGTTCTGCCACCACAAGCTGATGGCACTCTGACGTGAAAGGTGCTAGTGCCAAGAGTCAAATAAAGCTTTGGCAAAATTGAACACCACACAAAAAACAGAGTATCCAACTTTCACTGGCAGGGCATTCATGGGAAACAAATATGACAATCAATGTGAAATCTTATTTTCCAAAGTACAAAGGCTTCTATCTACAGAACTTCCTACTCATCCAAGCTATACTCCAACCTGCTGCAAAATGCCTTGTGGAGGCACCTCTTACTCTCCACTGGCACTGTTTACTGCAACACTTTTCAATCTCTATTTGCACCAATGCTGAGATCGAGTTTTCTACTATTGTTTCCTTTGCCCCAATATCTTGACAATACAGATGAGAGTTTCTCAGAAATGCTGAGATGTACACAAAGATGAGAGTATTTCAAAAATATTTACAACACAGAGAAGTTCAAGCAATGGAGAATAGCAACATATATTCATTTTACTCTAGATTCTGTGACATGTATAAAATCAGTCTTAAAAGTATAGCTTTAAAAAAGTTTTAAAGTTATAACTTTATTCTAAAATGCCCCCAAACCATATTAAAGACAGTACACAATATATTACTTAGGGAAGAAACTGATACCTGTTATGGCTTTGCTAGGCTTAAAAAAAAATAAGTTGATAAAACGATTGGGTCAATTCAGTGATGATTTGCCTTAAGGGAAACTCCTCCCACTTCCTACACAAAATAAGCAATTACATTGAAAAATACATAGAGTCAGAATTTTATGGAATCACATCAGTTTTTAATGCATGAATCAGAGAACATAATACTATAAATGTAGTGTGGTTATGTATTTTAAATCTCTAGTTCTATTTTCCTTAGCGTAGGCATAAAAGTTCTTAAAGGTTTGGAATTTACTCTTAAAATACTATAAAATATTACTATTTTCATGACAAAAACAATCTATGAATTTATGGGAAAGGGGCTAATATTTATAAAATATGTTAGTAAAAGCACTGTTTATGTTTGTATTGCAACATTTAAAAGTATTCAAAGGTCATTCATTGCTAAAAATATTTAAAGCAAAATAAAAGGGAAGTTAAAAACGGCTTTACTCAAACTTGCAGTTTCTAAAATTTATCAGGACCCATGAGCCTGAAGTATCAAAGGTTAAGTGGAAATCCATATTCAAAAGAGTTCCGTGGAATTCTCATAAAGAGAGAGCAGGCAAAGGTCATCAGAGGACATTATTTTAGCTGAAACTCTGAGTATCCATCAAACAGGGAAGCCAATGCTTGCTATTAACAAAATGCTGTTTTCTACTGCTGAGCTCAGATGACAGCCCACCCCCTATTTGCCAAAATTAGTGGATGAGAAATCATTTCATGAACCCATCCAAAAACATGAAATACACTACTAAAGCTTACTGCTATCCTTCAGTCATCACTTTGCTTGGCTAGGCTGGTGGCCAGCAGGAATATCTCTGCAAAACTGTTTCAAAGTAATGACTTGGAGGAAGTGGTGTGCTGATACCATGAAAAAAAAATCCCTCAAACACAAAGATAGTTCAAAAAGCGTCTGTATATGGCTCAGAGGAAACAAACAGCTCAGCTCATTTCAACTCAAAAGAAACCCAAGAGACCAGTTTACCTTGGCCATGGTTACACACATGCAGGAAAACTGAAGCCTGGTATTTATCCAGGGATTTTGATCTGTGCCAAAAGGGATGATAAGTTATCCATCCTGAGGTCAAGATGGAATAAAGAACATACACTAAAGAGAATGATGTGTCTATAAAAGGATTTCACACCTTCCTCTTCATGAGACGGGGGGCCTCAACCCCTGCTGAAATGGCAAGTCTGATGTCCCTTCCTGAAGCCAGTCCTAGAGCAGAAGCTCACTCTGAGCCTCCAACACATGGTCTCTCCCTTGCTGAGGCCTTTCCACAGTCTTCCTTCTCCACAGTGCTGTCCTTAAGGAGCTAAGGACGGAAGAGGATACCTAAAGCACTTGTTTGTCAAGCTTGGGCTGAAACATCTAGAATCTTTAAGATGATCAATATTGAATTTTCCAATTTTGAGCATTTAAAAATATTCTTCAAATTAAGGGAATACATAAGCAATAAAGACCATATTTTATTGGGTTTTGAAAATCATTTAGAATTTTCTGTAAAAGCAGTTACTTTTCTCAGAGAACAGGTGGCAACTGCTACCAACATTTCAAAAAGATCCTCATTTTTATTTTCAAGTGATTTTTATTTGAGAAGAACTTTGTCAGCAAAGGTCTTTAAATTCTTTTCAATCCTGGCTTTATATTGCTATTTTGACATGTTAAGGAAGCCCAAAGAGCCCTTTGGTTTTGGTCATCGCGGAAATTCATCTCACAACTGATGATCTACTTATTTGACTTTCTTTTCATTTTTTTTTTAAATAGGAAGACAGGAAAGAGCAATAAACCTTTAACATTTGAAACTTGTGTCATTGACCTTCAACTGGATAGTGAGGTTTTCAGTTCAAAACATTTAGGGCCCATATCACATGTGGGGATAATTAAAATGTTTTAAATGATGCTTTCTGTTCTTCAACTGATGGCCATAATATTCAAGCTGTGTACAAGAAGCAGAGATTTTTATCTCAGCTCAGTCCGAGCGCTGCAGTTTTTGCTGTTTGTCTTTCTAGGTGGCACACCAGTCAGTAATCCTCTGCAGCTTATGAAACCCACCATAACCTTTTGGGCTGCTCTGGAAAAAACACATTGAGCAATAAGGGTTAGAATACTTTGTGTTCAATGTTTCCAGTGCTACTCTCTGGCCAGGAGAAGTACCAAATCACAGGCATCTGGAAAAGAGAGACTGCCCAGAAAGAATGATGATGTTACAAAGCCTGCAAGCACAGACCCCTAGTACACATTCATCTATCTTCTGTCTGCTTAATACTGAGCTACAGGCATCGGAGCAAATGGTAATTTCTATCAGTTAGGACTCCAGAGCCAGTGTGGTCTTCAAGTAGCAATGGGTTGACTTCCAAGGGAGTGAGATGTTATTGTTCTGATCACCTTGTGGATACAGGGAGTGGTGAAAAATTGAGTCCACGGCAGCATCAAAGAAAGAAGGAAATGTGGTCCGTGGAAACATGCACCATGTGGTGGTGATAGTCCCCACTAGAGTTTCCCAAAGGTCTCACCCAGACACAGGAAATTAGAAGGCGCTCAGCATCTCTCTGTGTAGTTTAAATATCATGTTGTATTTTCTTGGCCAGTCCATGCATGGAAAGAAGTGAATCAAGATGTCAGAAAGTAGACAAACTGCAACGTGACCTGATGCAGAGGTGGAAAGGGCATGGCCTGGGAAGGCAGAGGTTCAACAAAGGCTTTTGAGGTTTCCTTTCATTTCCACAGTTGTTAGTCACACAATTTCCTTTGTGGATTTTAACGGTAACTAATAAGCCTTTGAAAGGGAATCAAATTGGTATGCTAGGTGGGAAATGCCAAAGGTCATCTTGCCATTTCAGCAGGGTTACTTATTTTAACCTTTCTTTTACACTCTTCAAGTCCTCTTTCCAAAATAATTTAAAATCCCATAATTACAAGAGCTTCCTTTGTGCCCACATTGCCCTTCTGAGATCAACTAGAACTGGGCTCACCCCAACCGTGGTCAACTGGAAAAGAGGCCAGCCAGGCTACGGGCTGGAAAGCACGCAGTGAGCTGATCCGTCCTGAAAAGCTTGGCACAGACAAGGAAAAGGTAACGCACAAGGCAACTCAGGTCCCTCCTTGACTAAGAAGTATGAACTGGATCAAGGAGGGGTAGGCAGTTAGCACCAGGGAAACAAGAGCAGGCAAAAATGGACAGCTGAGCCAGTCAATCAGTGGACTTAAGGGACGAGGGGGGCAGATTTGCCGACTCCTGGGACTGAGGGTGCACGGTGGCTTTTCCAGTACCTGAACCACATCCTAGTCCCAATAATTCTAATAATATTAACACTAACATAATAATAACAACAGTAAAAATGAACATTTATTGAGCTCTTTTTAGGTGTTAAGGAGCGTTCTAGGTGCTTTTGTAAGTATTATCAACTCATTAAATTCTCACAGCCCTGTAAGATAAATCTGATGCTGCTGATGCTGACAGGCAAATTAAGTTACTTGACCGAGGCCACAGAGCTTCTAAGTGGCAGAGACATAATCTGAGCTCAAGTGGTCTGGTTTCATGCTTCTACTCAGTCTGTGCCTCCCTGTGGGGCTAATCCTGAGTTTCCTGCCTCCTTTATTGTCCATCTTACAAATAAAGCCCCTCTTATTAAGCCCTACAGAAGGTGTTTTACTGTCCTATTGTCTCACAATTAGCATTTTCCTTGGTGCCACTCATTATGAATCTTATTAACTCACACACACACAGACACACACACACAGTTTTAGAGAAAGGGTCTCACTGTGACACACAGGCTCAGGTGCAATGGCGCAATCACTGCAACCTCAACCTCCTGGACTCAAGTGATCCTCCTACCTCAGCCTCCTGAGTAGCTGGGACCACAGACGCCTGTCACTGTACCCAGCTGTTTCTTTTCTTTAGATATGGGGTCACACTATGTTGCCCAGGCTGGTCTCAAACTCCTGAGCTCAAGCAATTCTGCCACCTCAGCCTCCAAAGCATGAATGTAGTTTCGAATTCAGCTTTTGTTATCCTTTCATGCCACTAAATATTCTTTGAAAGCATGACTTTTAACGACTGCATTATGTTCATTTCTGTATTTAACACTTACTTAATGTTCTCCTATTGTCAGTCATCTAGCTATCTCTTACTTTGCTTTTATAACTGTGCTAATGTCAATAGCCTTATGTACAAATCCTTGTGCTCAGGTAGAATTATGTTATAGAACAAATTATAGAAACACAAGTTTTGGATCAAAGAGTTTGAACAATTTAAGTTCACTTGATACACAGTGCAAATGGCCTTCAGGGAAGGCCCAGACTCCCTCTGGCTACATAAAAGCACAAGGGTCTGGGCATGGTGGCTCACACCTATAATCCCAGCATTTTGGGAGAAGGTGGGAGGATCACTTGAGCTCAGGAGTTTCAGACCAGCCTGGGCAATACAGTAAGACCTGTCTCTACAAAAAATTTAAAAATTAGCCAGGTGTGGTGGTGTGTGCCTGTAGCCCCAATTACTTGGGAAGCTGAGGCAGGAGGACCACTTGAGCCCAAGAGGTCGAGGTTGCAGGGAGCCATGACTGTGCCACTGTACTCCAGCCTGGGCCACAGAGCAAGATTCTGTCTCAAGAAAAAAAAAAAAAAGAAAGAAAGAAAGCTCCATTCACTATACCCTTGACAACACTGAATGCTGCAGTTTTAGAAAATCTTTATCTTGATTTGGTTTCTTGAATGTGTCAGAATAATGCATACATTTGAACTGTATGCTCCTAAGTAAAATTTCAAAGGGCCATGTACATATTTATTAAGAGCAAAACAAGCCTATGACCTACAGTCTCCAACACTGAGACCACTGAAGCCTTAAAATGCTTTAGAATTTCAGGAATGGAAATTGGAGATCACTGAGTAAACAGCTCCAGTGAATGTATCAGGTAACCAAAGCTCAGAGAAGTTAAGTGACCTGGGTAATATATTTGACTTGCAACTATAACCTAGGTGTCTTGCCCTGTGATTCATTTCTTTAGAACAAATTCCTCCATTAACCTAATGGAAGCAACAAGCCATTGTTACCAGAGTGAAAGTATAAGGAAAAAAACCCCACAAGAATATCTTTGAAAAAAGAAACTATAGTTGTTCTAAACTCTATTTTACCTTCATGGTACCAAGTTAGAAAAAGTTATTTTACAGGAAAAAGTAAAAATTCACACCTAGTTACTACTTTATTCTCAAGATTCTTGCTAGAATCTACAAATAATTTTTTTCCTGGGACAATTAAGATATTCAGCATGTACCCGTTATCCTCTCATCCAGCCGACATTTACTAGGTTTATACTATGCCAGACTCTGTGCTAGGTGCTGGAGTAAAAGGAGGAAGAGTACCAAGGTAAGAAACAAGGAATTCATTTGGGGGACATGTGAGCAAATCATTACAGTGAGTGTGACTGCGCAGTAACAGGGCTGCACACCATGCCATGGGAGTGGCAGAGCAATGAACACGGAAGGCTTCACAGAGGAGGGGGCATGTGAGCTGTGCCTGTGCTTGAAAGCAGCCTCTGGCCAGGGGAAGAAGAGCAGCCCCGCAGTGGAGGGGCAGGACCCAACTGGGGAAGGCTGCTGTCACACGTGGCTGAACACCGCAGCCTGGGAAAATAAGCACTGGTGGGAGATGAGGCTGGAAAGGTGGTCTGGGGTCAGGCAGTGTTCAGGTGTTTGGACTTTGCCTGAAGGTGTTAGACCCATGTAAGCTGCTTAAGCAGCAATGCCATGATCAAAGTGGTGCATTATCAAGCTCATTCTAATGGCAGTACGGGGAAGGACTGGAGACTGAAGACAGGAGCTTTATCTGTGCTGGTCCAGATAACAAGGTTGCAGGCTTCAATCAGGGAGAAGTGGAAGAAATATGAAAGAGAAGATGAGTTTGAGTAATATATATTAGAAAGAAATAATAAGACATAGAGATGAATTAGATGTGTGGGTGCCATCAATGAGAGAGGCAAGGAAGGAGGAAGACCAGGTTTTAGATGAAAAGGGTTTGTATACATGGAGCTTGAGATCCAGTGAGGTATCAGAAAGTGAATGAAATATCCAGAGAGTGAATAAAAATATAAAGCTGGAGATCAGGGGAGGTATAAACAGAGTCACAGATCCAAATAATCAGTATACAGCTACAACTCTCCTACCAATCTGCCCTGCCCCACCACCCACACACGCTTTGTACTTCCTCTTGTCTGTGTGTAGGTAGAGTGGCACTGTCCACTAAAAACACAACGCAAGCCCATGCATATTTTGCAATTTTCTGATGGCCACATTAAAAAAGTGATGTGGAAACAGGTGACATTAATTTTCAGAATATATTTTATTTAACCTAATGTATTTAAAATATCATTTCAACATTAACATAAAAATTACTAATGAGATATTTATGTTGTGTTTTCCTGTAAGTCTTAAAATCCAATGTGAATTTTCCACTCATGATCCAAGTCATCTCAATTTGGACTAGCCACGTTTCAAACGGCCCCTGCTTTGTACTATGCAGGACTAGACAGTGGCCTAACAGGGTGATTAGGCACCAACATGAACTGTTTTAGCCCTTGAAATTTGTGGAATTAAATGGAATTTAATTTTACTGATGAGAGAACAATGAGGAACCCTGCTGGGCCCTTCAAATCACTGCCCACCCCAACCTCCCTTCTCGTGCTCTCGGAAGGAGTGCAAAGCGGGCAGTGTTACATGCTGTTGGAAATGTGGGAGATATGAAGCACAGAAAATCATTTCCTTGAAATGCTGCCTTTTAGGTTATTAAATACCCTGACAGCAACCTGACTGAACTTGGAGCCATGAATTGGTTATCTCCTAATGTGGATATATATCTGGTCTCCTGATAAATTTCCTAAGGCAGTGGTTCCTGAACTTCAACTATTTGCAAACTAATTTCATATTTTGTAATGCCTGCATACCACCAAAACTATATGACTTGTTTAATATTTTTATTTAACTCAACTAACCTAAAAAATCTAAATGCATATTTAGTGTCATCCTAAGTAACTATATGCATTAAATCATAAATTTTGTATGTTGTACATTTTCTCCAGTACACATTTAAACAAATAAATATTTAAATAAAGAACGTTTATCCACGTCTCCTAAAATCACCTCACAAACCACCTGTGGTATGAAAATCAAACTTTGAAAACGCTGTCCTTGGGGAAGGGAAAGTAACACTATAGGATCCCCTCTCTATGCTGCCAGTGCTCAGTGGGGTGCGGGTATCTTAACTCACTGACTCCCCACTCTCCGATGAGCAGGCTGATGGTCACTGCTATCCACTGGTTGTCTTTCAGCCTTGGATTTATTCTGGCTAACTAGCATTTGTGTCTGCCTGCAGTCAGACATTTTATATGGCAATATGTATTAACTATAAGAAAATTATTAACAATTTTCATTTTTGTTTTTAATTTTTATGGGTACATAGAAATTATTATCTTTGTTGTAATTTTCCAGAGGTCATGGAGCTGACAAGTCTGGGATTTGAGCTTTTAACTACAAACATCACAAGACAGAGGCAACTACAAAACCTATCATAATGCCATCCTAAGAGGTGTTCTATTTCTTGTTGTTAGCAGAATGATTTTCAATTATGAATTAAAGGCCAGAGACTTTAAGAAATAAGAATTGGTAAATTTCAGTAATGGAGATGTGTAATACCAAAATGGTTTAAAATAAATGTGTTATAAATGAACATAAGTGCTTCTTAGTGTATTAAATAACAAGATCTAGTGGCTAGTATAATAATCACTGTAATTTCAAATGGTAATACATATAAACAACATTTAAAGATACAAATTACCCCAGAACTAAGTAGCTGAAACCAACAAACAGTTACTGTATCACAGTTTCTGTGGGTCAGAGGTTTGGGCACAGCTTAGCTGGTCCCTCCAGCTCAAGGTCTATCACAAGACTGCACTCGAGGTGTCAGCTGGGGCTGTGTTCCCATCTGAAAGTTTGGGGGAGAACCTGCTTCCAAGTTCACTCACATGCTGTTGGCAGGATTCATTTCCTCGTTGGCTGTTGGTTAAAGGTCTCCCTCAGTTCTCTGCATGTGGGTCTCTCTATAAGGTGGCTCTTAACTTGGTAGTTGGCTTCCCTGAGAGTGAGCAAGAGAGAGAAAGTTCCCAAGAAAAAAGCCACTGTCTTTTTATAACCAAATCTCAGAAGTGACATCCCATCTTCTCTGCCACATTTCATCCACCAAAAGTGAATTATTAAATTCAGTACATATTCAGGAGGAGGGATTTATGCCAAGGCATGAATTTCAGGAGGTGGGGATCATTGGGGCCCATGTTATAAGCTACCTGCCACAAAATGAAATAAAGTATCTATGAGATCTATTGATGATGGTGTCACAGTGCTGTTAATGTGACTGCAGTTCGTTGGCAACATTCATAATCAAAGAAATGCAAAATTTCAACTAGAGGTTAGTGAACATAAAGAGGTACTATTTTTCCCATCAAGTTCATAGGCTTCAGGTGTTAAAGGATACAGTGTATCTTGCACCATCTAAAAATCAGTCTGGTGCTCTGTGGATGGGCACAGGGCTTCCTCACATACCCCTGGAATGCACCATCTGTGGGCATTTACTGTGTTTGTGAAAGATTCTTGAAAAAAAACAACCATGTGGTACTGCTAGTGCAGCTCAGAAATAAATCAGCTTTGAAAACTTCCCTCACAGCTGCAAAAGGCAAGTGTTTGGCACTAATAAATCAGGATTAGTGGAGCTCGACTAATAATGAACCTTTCACCTCCCCTGGGCAGGTGGGCACCAACTGAACTATGTGAGCAAATAAGCCATGGTTAGAGATAATAACCACATTTCTAATGACAGGTAGGACTAGCACAGAAAGCGAGTGGAGAAGTCTTCCTGCAAAATTCAAATCTTCTTAAACTTGGGACCCTCAGAAAACATTAATCCAAACTGTGTTTCCAGGGGCTGGGCTGACCTCTGCTTATTACCTTTCCAGTCATAACCCACTGCAGGTATTTTTCTTCTCACTAATGAGAAACACCTTGGGATGCTATTGACAGGCTCCTATCAGAGAACCAGTGAACTAGGGACATAATTATAGGTTTCAATTTTGCTGTCCTGGACCCCAATTCAAATTTGTCGTCACCTGTTCACAGAAATGCCTCCCGTGTTTCATCTTACTGGTGTGGAACTAGGGTGTTATTCAAAATATTTAACAACCAGGGAGGCACAAGCACTAACTGATTAGGACAACATAAGATGATGGAGCAGGGCCCTGCTCTACCTGAGCTGTGCTGGCATTCTTCCTTTAGTTGTTGAATTATGGGAGAAGTCTTACGGGTTCTGGGGGTGTGCTCAGGGTGCTGAGGGTGATGACAATTCACCAACTGGTTTTTAGGCATCTCATTATTTTAATAATCAGGATGTCTGCACCAGTGCACACGAGATTGAATATTAACTGTGGAAGGGGGTTGGGGCTGCTTCTCCCAGGGGCCCCCAAGTAAGGCTACTGGTATGGAAGCTGACCCCATTGCCCTACAGCATTCTGAAAACTGGCACTATGGGGACAGAGCCCTGCCCATTTTTCTGAGCCCTGAGCTCAGGCCCCTTAAGGTCCTGAACCACTTCCAAGGCTTGCAGAACCCCTCACTTAGGTCTCCTCAGGGCGGCTGGCTGGCACTCTTCCAGTTACCAGGCACCTTCTGGGAGCAGCCAGGGACAGCTGCTGCTGGCTGGCACCAATGGGCTTCTGTGCAAGTGAGAGTTGAGTGTTTGAGTTCCCTTGTGGGTTTGATGGAGGCATGTTCTCAGTCCACGGTGTCACACCACCCAAGTAGCCTTACCACTGTACAGGATACAGGCCTAAGAAAAGACTTGGTTCATGAATCCTCCCACTTCAGGGATTGGTTTAGCAACTTCCTGAGCTTTCTGAATGAGGCCTCAGGTTTTAGGCTTATCCCAAAGGAGATCATTCTGCATGACCTCTTGGTCTGCATTATTTCACTGAAAGGCTCAGGTTTGTTTCACTTTACTCCATGCTTCTTGGAAGTAGTCTGGGCGGACCTGGGTCTGAATACCAGCTCTGTGGAATGCATCATCACTTCACCTCTCTGAGGCAATTTTCATCTCTGTCAATGGGGCTCATGGGAGTACCTGCTTCATAGGCTGGTGGAGGGTCTAATGAGATAGTTTAAAGAAATATTTGATAACTGTTTTCTTGTAAGTTTGAGAGAAAGATTGAGAATTCAAAACTTTTAGTCTCAGTTTGGGCTAGGGAATGCCAGTGTTATTCCAGTGTCCTAAAAAAGGTATTTTAAAAATAGATGCTTTTTGCTTTCACAAGTTAACTAAAAAGTAAGATAAAAAAGTGACTTCAGAAGTCAAATGTAACTCAATAGTCTTGCCTACTTAGATCCAACCCACAAGAACAAAGGGTTCTCCCCCCTGAATGAAGATAATATAAATTTGCATATTTTCTTCCACAGTTGGCTGAACCCACAGATGCACAGCTGTGAATATGGGGGGCCAGTGGTATGTCCTTTTCCACAGGAAGACAGCACAGATTAATTCATTAAAATTTGTATAAGTATATAATGTCTGTTATATACTTTTGTGACAAAAAGCAATTTCAATTGTATTTAAGATGACATTTATATAAACATAAAAATTATAACCATCTCACAATACTTTCAACTACTTAGACACAAAAGCAGAGGAAAGCTTGGTTTGTTCAGGTATTGCTTTTGCCCATTTTGTTTAAAAAAAGTTTTTTTCTTAAAATAAGAATTATGGCATCACTAGGGTTTAAGCAGTGAAAAACAAAGTTTGAAATGAGAGTCCTAATTTTTCCACTTCTGTTTACCCAAAAGAACATTCTCTGATTTCAGTGCCAGAAATCAACCACTGAACATATCACTATGCGGAGTCACATTCCATGTCTTTAATGGAAGTTTTAGAAGCTACAGATGAATTCAGGAATGATATTAAGCCAAAACCATTAAGAAAGATGACTTTTTTCTAGGATTCTAACTCCTATATCCAGACATGTATATCCAACTGCTCACTTGACATCTCTACGTGGCTGTCTCACAGATATTTCAAACTCACTATATCCCAAACAAAATCCTAATATCTCCCCTCCACTCCAAATTGCTGTACTCACAGCCCTCCCCATCTCAGTCTGATGACATTTCCATTCTTCCTGCACTTAGGCCAAAAACCTTGTAATCTTCCTTAACTCCTCTCTTCTGCTTATTATTGTTCAATTGCCAATCTTGTTGGTTCTACCTTCAAAGTAATCAGACTCTAATTATTCCTCACCACCTCTACTGCTAACCCTTGTCCATGGCACTGGCATGTCTCACTGGGGTATTGCAAAAGCCTCCTAACTCTTCCACTCTCGTGCTTCTACAGTCTATTCTCAATGCAGTGGGCAGAGGGAGCTGCTAAATTTAAAGTCAGATCATCACCTCTTTTTGGATCAAAGTCCTCCCCTCACTCCCACACTCTGGGGGAAAGCCAGAGTCCTACTATGGCCAACATGGCCCTCCAGGATCTTACCTCCAACTTACTGGCACCTTGTTACTCCTCGAACACGTCAGGCATGTTCCATTTCTGCATCCTCAGGCTTTCCCCATGTGTCTGCATGGTGAATTCTCTCACCATTTTCTCCATGACAGCAGCCCTCATCAGCCCACCTACACCCATCCTCCACCACTGTGCTCTGCTCCTTCTTACTCGGCTGGACTTCTTTCTTCACAGCAGGTATCCCTTCTAAATTCCTAATATACATCATCTAATATTTTTTAGGCTTATTGTTTTTTGTCCATGTCCCCTAACTAAAATATAAGATCCACATGGAAGGTGCTTAATAAACAAATCAGAATTAAGGACAATAAGAAAAACAGAGAGAAAAAAACTCTGAAAACATCCAGTGTCCAAAAAAGGTCTTATTATTTTTTTCTCTTTCTCTCTCTTTCTTTCTTTCCTTTCCTTTTCTTTCTCTCTCTCTCCCTCCCTCCTTCCTTCCCTCCCTCTTTCCCTCCCTCCCTCCTTCCCTTTCCTTCCCCTTCCCCTTCCTTCCTTCCTTCCGTCCGTCCGTCCTTCCTTCCTTCCTTCCTTCCTTCCTTCCTGTGTCCAAAAAAGACCTTATGATTTATTTCCTTCCCTCCCTGCCCCCCTTCCTTTTTTTTTTTTTTGAAAAAAAAAAAAAAAAAAAAAAAAAAAAGAAGGGTCTTATTCTGTTGCCCAGGCTGGAGTGCAGTGGTGTGATCATGGCTTATTGCAGCCTTGACCTTGACCTCCTCGGCTCAAATAATCCCATTGTCTCAGCTTCCAAGTAGCTATGACCACAAGTGAGTGCCACCAAGCATGGCTAATTTTTTATTTTTTGTAGGGATGGGGTCTTGCTATGTTGCCTAGGCTGGTTTTGAACTCTTGGCTCAAGCAATCCTCAAGGC
Organism: Sapajus apella; assembly: GCF_009761245.1. Classification (NCBI taxonomy): domain Eukaryota; kingdom Metazoa; phylum Chordata; class Mammalia; order Primates; family Cebidae; genus Sapajus; species Sapajus apella. Next base: position 20,117,341 of record NW_022436968.1, on the reverse strand, counting down.
CATCTTGGCCTCCTAGAGTCCTGGGATTACATGCATGAGCCATCACACCTGGCTGGGCCTTGTGATTTCTTATAGCAGGACCCATGTATTATATCTCATTTTCTTCTTTTAATAATGTCTGTGGCATTTTGAAGAGGAGCAACAATGAGGTATGCCTGACACTGAGAAGAGGCCACTGTTTACCCTGAAAAGACCCTTAAGAGTGGCATTCTTCGGGAGGGGTAGAACACTACATCAAGCACAGAGCATCATTATAGAGGTCCCCAAATCTCCGTTATCTGGGAGCCAGAGGGATCAGACTCAGAATGGTTGAGTAAAAATTCACAAGAGGCTACAAATAACACCACTTCTTTCTGGTGGCCATGTCCATTGTCCAGAATATACCTTTCTGAGATAATGGTACCCAGGAAGTTGACTTAGCATTCAGAAGGTGTTGGAATCAGTGTCAAGGATGGCTAACCCTTCCGAGGACTGCTTAATCCATGCCATGATGAGCCCTGATAATGCATCACAACAGATACTTCACGACAGAGCTTCATCCATACTTCTCAATCCACATTCATGTCCACAAGATTCAGGAACTCTTTTCCTGGCCAATCCTGGGCAACCACTGGAAATTTTTCCTCTCTGCTCCCTGAGGACCAGTTCATTGCTCACAACCTTTCTCCAGGTAGGTTGGATTAGCTTTCTACCCACAAAATTCCAACCATATGGCTGTGTTATGTTCCAGGAATTACACAGAGATCACTTTGCTGGAGTTTTGGAAGTTCCTCAAATCCTCAATCTGTTACTCTACTCCCATTAGGCACGGGTCTGACCTCTATAGATCTCAGAGGGGCACCTACATTCAGATTCCAAAGTCCTTGGGCCCCTCCAACATTTCCCCCTTGTGTCACCAGTATGTAGCCGGGGGCCTTGTTCCACACCCACTACCATCATAAATGAGCTACTTTGATCACAGACAATCACCTGACTTCTCTGGGCCTTAGTTTCCAAATCTAAAAATAAAAGGACACAACTCTCTAAGGTCCCTTCTAGTTCTAAAAAATCCAAGATTATTTTTGACCTACCTCTTTAAGTTTTAAATGATGACAACAGCATCTTTCCCAAACCTTTCCTGAGGCCAGATGTTCCTGGCACCGAAGTAGAGGAAAAAAATAGTTTTTGAATAACCTAACATTTTTGTCTTTTAGAGAAAATTATCCTCTGGCCTTTTCAGTTCCCCTTCCCTTATGGCTACCTCCTTATGGATCTTTAAAAGAAGTCTTTAAAACATAGAGAGGCTGAGGCAGGAGAAGCGCTTGAGTCCAGGGGTTTGAGACTGCAGTGTACCATGATTATACCTGTGACTAGCAACTGCACTCCAACTGGAGTTGAGCAACTAGTGAGTCTCTTTCTCTCTCTCTCTCAAAAAAAGTAAACTATTCATCCTTCCTGATTCATCACGATCTATCTTATAAAAAACATTGTTTTTTTCCAAATTATTTTTCTTATATAAAACCTCTTAAACAGTTTTATTCTGATAACTATGCTCATCAGCCTTGACTTTCCTCTGTTTTGCAGGGAAAGTTATTAAATGCTCTGGGGAAGAGGAATAAAAAGCTTAGAGACAGGGCCAAGGAAGGAAGCAGTCTGTCCACGTAGGTGAGTTCTGACCTGAGCTTTCAGAAGGTAATGGGCATGAAATGGCAGAGGGGAAAGTAGGGAGTAGAGAGAAGAGGAAAAGCAGAGGGAAGAGGAGAAAGACTGAAAGCATATATTTTTTGCTTAGAAAAAGGTTTTAGGAACTTCCTGGTGGCAGTTCAAGAATGTTTACTTAGTTAGATGACTTCTAAACTGGGACTTGCCTGAGAAGTCACACTGCATGAGAAGGTGGAGTTGGAACACCAGTTCTCCTCCTTTAGCAGCCCCTCCATCCAGCCTTCCGCATAGCAGGCTGGTGAGCTATTGGCCCCACACCCAGTTTTCAGGAGTTAAGTTCATTCTACCAGTCTCTAAAGCCTTTAAGGAAGACCAAATCTCTCCATTGCTGGCCTGGAAATCAAAGAAGATATTCCAAATCACCACCATTCAATAAAGCAGTGACTTACTGAAATAATTACAGTTTACTAGCAAACCCTCCTCTCTGTATAACACATGTATAATCTCCTAGTCTGAAGATAGATAGCAGTATTCCAAATAATTGTAAGCTCCAAGATATCACTTCTAATTTAGGAAACATATGCCCTAGAGAATTCCTCCCATTATGCACACACACATACACACATGTATATTTGTGTGTGCGAGCACATATCCTACTACAACAAATGACTCTTTTGTTTTTAAGCCACACTAGGTTACAAACCAATACAATGAGTTAACTTAAAATATGTCATATCTGGGCATGGACACAACTAGAAAGGAAGCCTAATTCATACCAGAAAATATCAAAACAAAGTCTGGTAAGTGTCTAGCTGGTGAGACAGTCTCAAAGCAGTAGCTTCTCATTAGCATTGAGAAATAATCCGAGTGGCATGTGAATACCTACTGTGGAACTGGCATTGGATGTTGTACAAGCTGGAAACAGGTGTCTCTTAAATTCAGTTTGTTGCACTATGACAGGGTTCTACTTCAAGGACTCATCTTTTCCCAGTTTATTCTTTTCCGGGAAAAGCTTTCTATGCACTTTCATAAACAAATACAACTCTTCTTGTCATTTTCTGTTGCCTTTTTTGGGAGAAGAGGACACTTAAAGCTTTTTTTTTTTTTTCTTTAAACAGAACCAACCTTCTGACTGATGAAGAAATAGAATTGAAATGGCAGAGTGAAAAATCAACCAGGCATATAGGCAATCCCTTCCCAGAGTATACATTAGTATTAATGATATTTTAGTCAGGAGACAACATCTCCAGCAAAAGAATCACCACACAGCATGGTGTCAGGCTGTCTATCATATCTTTCCTACCATTTCCTTGCATAGAATCATAGAATCTGTAATCTAACCACCTACCATGGCCAGCCCCCCAGAATAGCCACACTGGTCCTGCTACTTTTCCTGAGACAACAGCCCAAGTTCCCTCTGCATCCTTACTGCTCAGAAGCAAGACATGAACCTTTAGGCATTCTTGAAGAAAATTGATAATGATCTTGTAATATGAGGTATCTTCAAGTCTGTGTTTTGGGAGGGAGAGTGGTATAAAAAGACACAATTACTGGATAATTCTTAGAAGCCAAACATAGAATTACCATATGATCCAGGAATTTCACTTCTGGAGACATACCAAAGGAACTGAATGCAGGATCTCAAAGAGATATGCGCAAACCCACGTTGACAACATTAGTCACAATGGTGAAAAAGCAGAAGCAGCCCAAATGTCCACTGATGAATGAAAGGATAAAGAAAACGTGATACATACATACAAATATGTTTGGCCTTAAAAAGGAAGGAATATTCGACACGTGCTAATGAACCTTAAGGACATTAGGCTAAGTAAAATAAAGCAGTCACAGAAAGACAAATACTGTATAATTCGACCTATACAAGGTACCTAGAAAAGTCAATTTCATAAAGACAGAAGGTAGAATGGTGGCTGCCAAGAGTTGGGAAAGAGGGAATGGGGAGTTCTTGCTTAATGGGTATAAGTTTCAGTTTTGCAAAATAAAGAGTTCTGGAGACTGGCTGCATAATGCAAATATACTTAACGCTACTGAACTGTATGCTTAATGGTTAACATGGTAAATTTTGTTATGTGTCTTTTATCAAAATTAACACCTACCCCCCCACACACACACACAAACCCTATGGTTCTTAGTATTTCCCAATATGATGGTGATAACAGTAATACCTTACAAATGCCCAGGAACTTCCTCCTGAGAAATCCAGAGAGCTGGGCCTCCAGATTTGTTCATGCCAACTCAGAATGATACTAAGGATGAGTTCAGTTGTAAAAGTTGCACTTGCCAGAGCTTAACTTCCTTTTCCCCACTAGCATGAATGTTTGGTGTATATCACCATTTTATCCCTCTGAAACCAGAGTCACCCAGACATCTGTGGATGTCGACCCACAGCGCACTCTGGTATTATCTGGGATTCAGGTAGAAGAGGCCTGCCTATATTGGGTCTGAGGAAGAAGAGAGATTTGTGAAGTCAGCCTCATACCTCTTCTCTTTAGAGAGTTCAGGAATGTGCCCATACTGTTCCTCCCCACAAAATCCACCATGTTTTCTCCAGATTAAAGGTGACCATTTGTCTCTTTCCACTTTGACCTTTAAATTCAACTCAGTATTCAACTGGCAGTCATTCTTATCTAAAAATTACATGCAAGATTAACACTCCAGGTGCTACCACCCAACAGGATCTGTTACCTTCTGCCCTTCTGTGTTTCCACTGTTTTTTTCAGAACCTGGGTCAGAGGTAGTGTACAATGATGACACTTTATCAACCTTTTTTTGCATCTCAAACACAAAGGAACACAGTGTAGTGAAGTGGAAAGATGGGGAAGGGGCTGAGAAATAGGAGAGAATAAGGACCCCCAGAAGAAATACAAACAGCTTTTGGAAGGATGCATTTACAAAAATGACATCAGGAAGCTGGGTGCAGTGGATCACGCCTATAACCCCAGCACTTTGGGGGGCCAAGGAGGGTAGGTCACCTGAAGTCAGGAGTTTGAGACCAGCCTGACCAACATAGTGAAACCCCATCTCTACTAAAAATAAAAAATTAGCCATGCATGGTGACCCATGCCTGTAATCCCAGCTTCTTGGGAGGCTGAGACAGGAGAATCACTTGAACCCGGGAAGCGGGGGTTGCAGTGAGCCAATACAGTGCCATTGCACTCCAGTCTGGGTGACAAGAGCAAAACTCCATCTCAAAAAAAAAAAAGTGTTCCAACCACATAAAAAGTCCCTTTCCACTAAGAGCAGCAGATTTGCAGAATATAAAACTTCTGGAACAGGAAGGCTGTATAATCAACAAAGCGAAACAAAACTGAAAGGAGAGCTCCTTCGAGGGATGTACAGCCACTGCTAAGTTGTAAGCCTCTTCCTGGTGCTCAAGGGCAGGTGCAAGAGGCCTTCCTACTGCAGCTTCCATGTGCGTGTCTCCTACAGCATTTGTGCAAAGGGCCCCAGCCAGCGATTAATCCAATCTTCCCTCCAACCCCCCACACCCAATGATGTGGGCTGACACTGTCAGAGCGTGTACAGGATTTCTGAAACCACTAGGGCTCACACGTCCAGCTTAGAATCTTCCCTTATTCTCTGTCAGCTTTCTCTCCATCTTCTTGTTCAACTTGGTAGTAAAATATTTTTTAAAAAAATGTGGCAATTGGAGGACAGAATCAACCATGATTTTTCTCTTTCACCACTGCTCTAGTTATTTGGCGTTACTTGGATATAAACACGTGAGTCCACAAACAGCCCCTCACTCCTTCGTTGTTTTTCAGTACAGACACATTTTACAACACTTTGGGCTGGAATGAAGACATGAAACAGGAAGTTCCTGATCTTGATCTCCTGTCCTCATTATCCTCCCCATCTCAGTTAACACATTAACACAGTCAAAGCAACCATCTAGAATGTTTTCCAAAAACACCCAGAAAAAGCTCAGCAGCCTCTCTGGTTAGCCTGTCCTGGAGCTGAAAGACAGTAATGTTCCCACAATGTAGGAACTTCCTTCTCTTAACTCAGATTTGAGACGTTTTCTTTCTCTACATTAGGTCTGAAAGCAGCAGGCCACTGTGTAATTGAACTGTCCCTCATTGGCCATAGGAGGGATAATCCTGGGCCTTTTATGTTTCTGGGCTCCTGCTTCCCACTCCTCTAGACGTCTTTCTGGCTCTTTTGCAGACTTCTCTAGGAAGCACAAGGCTGAAGACAGAAAGCTCTGGCAACTATCACACCTCATGGTTTCTTCAGGGCCTGCTCGGCTTTTGCTCCGGGCGTGCCTGCTTCTTAAACTCTGGTACTGGGCAAAGGATTTCCTCGTCTCATATTCAAGCTGTCCCTACTGCTGCTTCTCTACTCCCATTTTGTGTTAGTAAGAGAGGGGAGGGGGGGAAAAAGGGGAAGGAGAAGAGTGAAAAAATAAAAAAGGAAACAAGGATTTACAATGACATGAGAAATTATTTTAACAAGAAATTCAAGCCAAAAGATGGGTTTTATGAGATAAAACCCCATAAAATAACAAACTTTTGCATATAACCTTACAAGCACATTTTTATGCATAATATTTCTATATTTTCAAACATCCTTTGAGTGCCCCACACGTCTGCAAACACAGGCTGATCTGTCCCGTTTCACATTTACATTAATAGGTAAAAATGACAAGAGGTCTAGCTGAATTCCACGAAATAAGTTATTTAAAGAATGTCTGAAGTTTCGTTCTTTCAGAGGCAGAGAAGTTCTAAACAGGGAAGCAAGAGATTCTGAGAATTTCATTTTCACCATAATGGCTCAATGTTTGTTCCTCTAACAACGTGCAGTTACTAGCTGTGCGCTGGCTCTTATATTCAAAGCCAAAAAGCAAGTTCTACACATTAGAGAAATTGTTAAAGACAGTTCAAGGAAAGAGAATTAGGTATTTTAGAGTGGCTATGAAAAGTTTTTCAGGTGGGGGAAAGCACTAACCTGTGTTGTTTTAATCCGCTGAAAACACCCAAGTTCTTGAGTTCCCCTGCTGTCTTCTAGCCAGTTTCCTGTAAATGTTGCATGTGACATTACACTTCCTCACTGCACCTTCTTGACTCGCCTCCCTAACCGGTCAGAGGCATGTGATAAGATCGATTTGCTGCTTGCTTCACATGGGGGTAACCCTGTGTCTGCAGAAATGATTGTCTCCTCCAGCTTGTTTTGGGTGTTCCCAGGACACAGGTAAAGAGGACATAAGCCAGGGGTAATCATGCCTAGATTCCAGGCACTCCTGACTAAAGAGGAAGGTGAAGGAGGAAGGGAGAGACAGTCTTCAGCCCCAGGGTCGCCCATCTTGAGGCTGGAGTTCAGCAGCTGAGAAAGGGCTGAGAGTTCACAGAGGAGTCCTGGGCTTGGGTCTCTGCTGTCATCAGGACAGCCCCTGGTACTGCCACCCTCGAGGCTGCTGAGGAAGGGCCCTCGATGCTGCTGCACCCAGGATGTCCCCACACTCCTCTCTGGAGGGCACCACCATCAAAGGAGGACACTCAGGCTTTTGTTCATATTTTTGGATCCTGCAGCAACCACGGCTACACACCCCAAATTTCCTGGAACTGTCTCAAGTTCACATGTGGTCATGCTGTCAGATAGTGTGCCCCAACTGTCGGTTCGGAAAACAAAACCACTTGATTCTCAGCCTTCCAGGGCTAAATAACTGGGAAACATTTCCCTCCTGCTGAGCTCCAACATGTGCCAGACTTTTAATTTCCTTTGAAAGGGCTGGGCATCATCTTCCTCCCGGACGGCGCTGGGTTCCTGGGAGCGTGTGAGTCCTGGCCATGGGGGCTGTGATGTAGGCCTGGCAAGAGCACCAGAAGAGTGCCGGCTGTGACCCTCTCTGCCCTGTACGGCTGGAGAGGCTGGAGGAGAGGTGGGGCAGGGACTAAGCCACAAGCCCAACGGCACCATGTCTAGCTTTCTTGTTCTGCTCGCTGGTGCCTTCCTGTTTCTTTTTGTGATTCCCTGAGACACCAGCAAGGTCCAAACATACTGGAATTTGTGGGTATAGGAAGTGGTGAGTGGGAGTAAAATGATGTCCTGGACCAAGGGGAATGTTCCACAATTTGTAAGACTTGACTCAGTGCAAAAACCCCAAAGTTGTTTCTGTTTGGCTACCCTGGCATAATTTTTTTTTTAAAAATGCTTTTAAAGGTCTTTTTTGTTTTTGTTTTTTAGAAAGGTAACTGTGAACAAGTTCCTAGTCTTGAAAATATTACCCTATAATTCCCCAATGAAGTTTTCCATGTGAGAGTACGGAGTAAGGAAACCAGTCCTGGGACTCAGCTGTGGACAACAGTAAAACCCTGCAGTCTCACCACATGACTGCACTTCTGGCTTTGAAAACACACATAACTCTTTTACCATCTGACAGCTGATGGCTGGTTTTCTGATTGAATTGACATTTAGCTTAGACAGTTGAGTCAAAATGGCTGTCCAAGCTATAGACATGGCATTAGCTTTAAAATAGGAATAATGGTAAAATTTTGCCATCTCAGAGTCAGAAATTGCAAGAACTTTGGAAAAACAAAATACTACGTAGATGAAAAATAATAATGACTCAATTTGAATGTATTTAGAAGTGTCAGATTCTGAGTAAAGCTGCCAGTTCCATTTTTCAACTAAGCAGCTGCATATGTTCTGCTTAAGCCGTGTTCTGTATGGAATTTTTAAAGGCCTTAATAAAATGCTTCATAATTTTCCATTAAAATCCCTAACCTGGCTTTCTGTCCATGATTTATTTTTTTTCTGTTTAGGCATTTAAAAATTTTAATACACTTTACATTTCAGAACAGTTAACAGATTTATAGAAAAATTGAGAGGGCAGTACAGAGTTCCCGTATATCCTATACCCAATCTTCCCTATTAAATACTTCTTATATTCAGTATGATACATAAGTAACAATTAATAAAGCAATAGTGATACATTATTATTAACTAAAGTCCACAGTTAATTCAGATGTCCTTGGTTCTTACCTAGTGTCCTTCATCTGTTCCAGGATCCCATGCAAGACTCCACATTACATTTAGTCATTGTGTCTTCTTATGCTACACTTGGTTGGGGCAGTTTCTCAGACTTTCCCTGTTTTTGAGGACAGTTTTGAGAAATACTAGTCCGGTATTTTGTAGACTGTGCTACAATTGGGATTTGTTTGGTGTTTTTCCCCTTAAGACTGGGGTTATGTGTTATTTGGAGGAGGGTCACACAGGTGAAGTGCCATTTTAATCACATCGCATCAGATGTATGTACTATTAACATGATTTAGTACTGTTGATGTTGGCCTTGATCACCTGGCTGAGGCAGTGGGTGTCGGGTTTCTCCATTGTAAAGTTGCTCCCTGCTCCTCCCCACCTTTCTATACCATACTCTTTGGAATAAAGTCCTTCAAGGTAGAGTGTTTATATAAATTATTTGGAATCCTTCTGCATGGAAGATTTGTCTCTTCTACAAATTTATTAATGTATTCGATCATTTATTCATACCAGTATGGCTGTGTGCATATTTACTTTAGGCTTTGCATTTTAATTCAACAGTACTCAAATTAAACTGTTGCGCAAACTCTTCCAGGTTTGGCCACTGGGAGTTCTTACCATTGGTTTCTGTGCTCCTCTCACATACTCCTATCAGTGCTTTTTGTTTGTTTATTTTTAAGTACTTCCTCACTTTCCAGCCCTACAAGATGCTCCAGGCTCACCATGTATAGTACCTCCCCAATTGTCCATGATTTTGGTTTCTTTTTTATTGTTTTGTTAAAGAATACAAAAATAAACTGATGGGCTTGAGAAAACATGTGTCTTCAATATTCACTAGTTCTGCCCATGTGCATTAATAAAAAATTTTGTTTAATTACATTAATAAAATTAGTCCTACCTAGCCTCCACCAGCTGCAAAACACCATAACACCCAGTGAGTGAAATTCTGCACTGGCTTAATCCCAAGATGCATGGTTGTACTGGTAGGGTTTTTTTCCCTACACATTTTAACATTCCTGGAATCAAAGTGTGCATTTAATGTCATGTCTTGTTTTTCCTCTTTACCTGTTAGTAATTTGATGTTACATCTTACAGTTGATGGTGTTTTGAGAAGGGAGGAAATAGATCAGTCAATTACTTTCTGTTTGGACTAAGAGATATAATTTATTTTCACTGATTTTTTTCCCACTGAACAAATATTTTGACTAAAGTGGTTTGATGTGTAGCATGTGCAGATATTAAAAAATCTCAAGATACATTCTACTCCAAATACATTCTAACTTTACCTCAAGCTACAAATTCTCATCAAGTCCTAAATATAGATAAAATACAGATATTGATATAAATTAAAAAGAGGGAGTCTATTTAATTTTACTTTTAAAATTGACATTGTAACTGCACATATTTATGGGGCACAATTTGATGTTTTGATACATATCTATGTTGTATAATGAGCCAATCAGGGTAGTTAGCATATCCATTAACTCATGTATTTATCATTTATTTGTGATAAGAACATTCAAACACCCGTCTCCTGGCTATTTTATAAAATACAGTATTTTACCATTAACCATAGCCTCCCTACTGTGCAACAGTGCACCAGAATTCACTCCTCCTGTCTCATTGTAGCTTTGTACCTGCTGACCCCATCTTCCCCTCCCTCCCCAGTCTCTGGTAACCATCTGTTCTATTCCCTGCTTCTATGATATCAGCCTTTTTTTTTTTTTTTTAAAGATTCCATATATAAGTGAGAGCATGTGGTATTTTGCCTTTCTGTGTCTGGCTTATTTCACTTAATATGAGTCTTCTGGGTTCACCCATGTTGTCACAAATGACAGAACTTTATTCATTTTTATGCCTGCATGGTATTCTATTGTGTATCTATACCACGTTTTATTTGTTGGACATTTACATTGATTCCTATATCTTGGCTATTGTAAATAGTGCTACAATAAATATGGAGGGCAGATACCGCTTCAACATAATGATCTCATTTCCTTTGAATATACATACCCAGTAGTGGGACTGCTGGACCATATGGTCGTTCTATTTTTAATATTTTTTTGAAATCTCCATACTACTTTCTTTTTTGTTCGTTTTTTCTTTTTTTTGCAAATTCTTCCAGATCCTGACCCATACTATTTTTCATAATGGCTGAACTAGTTTACAGTCCCACCAACAGCGATAATTGTCCCCTTTCTTCCACATCCTTGCCCAACACTTGTTTCCTTTTGTTCTTTTGATATTAGTCTTTCTGAATAGAGTGAGGCATATCTCACTGTGGTTTTGACTTGCATTTCTCTGATGAACAGTGATGCTAGACATTTGTATGTCTTCTTTGGAGAAATGTCTACCAAGGTCTTTTGTCCATTTTTATTTTTGAGACGGTCTCACTCTGTCATGCCCAAGCTGGAGTCTAGTGGCATGATCATAGCTCACTGCAGCCTCAATCTCTGAGGCTTAAGTGACCCTCCTGACTTGGCCTTTTGAGTAGCTAAGACTACAGGCATGCGTTATCACACCTGGCTAATTTTTAAATTTTTTGTAGAGACGGGGTCTCACTTTGTCACCTAGGGTGGTCTCGAACTCCTGGGCTCCTCCCACCTCATCCTGCCAATGTGCTAGGATTACAATTTTGTCCATTTTAAATCAAGTTACTTGGGTTTTTTCCCTCTCTCTTTTAGTTCCTTATATAGCCTGGATGTTAACCCCTTGTCAGATGTATGGTTTGCAAATATCTTCTTCCATTCAGTAGATGGTTTCTTCACTCTGAATAGTTTTCTTTGCTGTGCAAAAGTTTTTTAGTTTGATGTATTCCCATTTGTCTATTTTTGCTTTGTTGCCTGTGCTTTCGAGGTCTTATTTTTAAAATCTCTGTCCAGACCAATGTCAAGAAGCATTTTTCCTATGTTTTCTTCTAGTAGTTTTATAGTTTCAGGTTTTACACTTATGTTTTTAATCTACTTTGAGTTGATTTTTGTATATGATGAATGGCAGGGATTTAGCTTCATTCTTCTGCATGTCCTACCTAAAGCAATTAGGCAAGAGAAATAAATAGGCACATCCAAATTGGAAAAGAGAAAGTCACACTGTCCCTGTTTGCAGATGACATGACCTTAGATACAAAAAGCCCTAAAGGCTCCACCAAAAAACGATTAGTCCTAATAAACAAATTCAATAAAGTTGCAGGATACAAAATCAATGCATAAAAATCAGTAGCATTTCTAAGTGCTAATAGTGAGCTATATAAAAAAGAGATTAAAGGAGACAATTCTATTTACAATAGCTACAAAAAGAGATACCTAACAATGAACTTAACCAAGGCGGTAAAATATCTCTACACTAAAAACTATAAAACTTTGATGAAAGAAATTGAAGAGGACACAAATATATGAAAAGATATCCCATATTCATGGATTTGAAGAATTAATATTGTTAAAATGGCCAACCTACCCAAAGCAATCTACAGGTTTAATGCAATCCCTATCAATATACCAATGACATTCTTCACAGAAACAAGAAAAAAATCCTGAAATTCATATGAAACCATAAAAGATCCCAAATAGCAAAAGCAATCCTGAGCAAAGAGAACAAAGCTGAAGGCCTGCCTGCCTTCAAAATATACTACAAAGCTATAGTCAACAAAACTGCATGTACTGGAATAAAAACAGACACACAGACCAATGGAACAGAACAGATCCCAGAAATAAATTCATGCACTTACACCCAACTACCACTCAACAAAAGTGTCAAGAACACATACTGAGTAAGAGACAGTCTCTTCAATAAATGGTGTTGGGAACACTGGATATCCATGTGCAGAAGGATAAGGGAAGGTGTTAAATTCTTTTCTGGGTTTACTGACTCCTTCTGTGTTTACTCCATTATGTTTCCAAGATCTCAAGAGTCCATTATCATGCCTGCACAGCCTAATGTTGACACCGAATGGTTGTGAGAATGGAATTTCAGGCTGGCTGATGAGGAGCAAATGTGCTGACTGGTCAGCAGGCAGATCCAAAGGTCTCCTTGCTTCTGCTTTCTTACTGAGACAGACAAATAAGTGCAGAGTGGCAGGACTGGCCAGGAGTCCCCTCTGTTTCCAGGATTTTCTCTCCAACTAATGAACTACTGTTATCTTGGAGCATGATGCTTTACAGATTTTGTTTTTTCTTTTAATGGACAGAGACTAATTCAACCATTTCCCACTGGCGTATCTTACAAATGGTCACAGACAAAATGCTCAATCTTTTCATCCAGGTAGGCAGAACTTGGCTACTCTAAATACTATTTACTGTCCCACTCCTGTATAAAATGTACCAAAATACTGATAGTGCTTCAATCATCCCAGCAGTATCCAGAAGGGACTGGAAGAGATGCTGCACTGACTTTTTTCAGCAACCATTTACCAGGCCTGTACCACATGCCAGACATTGAGCTAAGTGCTTTACATACATATTTTCATTTAATTCTCATTATAATCCTGTGAGGTAGGTACCGTGATCTCTACTTTACAGATAGAGTAATCAAGCTTAATGAAGCTAACTAACCTCTCCAGAGTCTCTTGATAAGTTTGAAGCCAACATACAGATTCAGTTCTATCTGTGCAGAGACTTAAGGCCTAACTGCTACTTACCATGCCATAGATAGAATACCAACTGCTATACTCATAAATGACCACTTTATTGAATACAGTCCTATTCTCTATTTTCTGCACATGCTTTTCACCTCAACCAAACCTAAGCTGCAAGGAGGGCAGGGATAGTGTCTTATACCCCATTGTCTCAGCTTTCCATTCTCATTGCAGCAGCTCTCCTGGGGACCCTGCACTCTTGCTTTACTGTCAATTCTAATTTTCTTCTGCTTTATCTTCATTATTTCCCTCCTCTACTTTTATTTATTTTTTTTGAGACAGGGTCTCCCTCTGTCGCCCAGGCTGGAGTGCAGAGGCATGATCATAGCTTGTGGTAACCTTGAACTCCTGCCCTCAAATGATCCTCCTACCTCAGTCCCCCAAGGCACTGGGATTACAGGTGTGAGCCACTGTGCCTGGCGCCTCCTCCACATTTATTATTTCCTTCTCGCCACTTTATTTTGCTTTATTTTATTTTATTAGCTGCTTATGTCACAATATTTTTTTCCAGTCCTTTAAAATAAAAGCTTTGAATTATTTAAGTGTATTTTTAGTCCTATTCCATACATTTTGATGCATTATATTCTCATTGTTAATTTTTAAATAGTCTATACTTTCAGTACTGGTTTTCTTGACCCAAGGATTATTTAGAAGGATCATATCTTAACTTCTAAGTGCTTAGATAAAGGTGGAGGCAGGAACCATCTTGTATTAATTTTCAATGATACTGTATTATTATAGTGGCCAATACATGTCTACTTTTTGTTAACTGAACATTTTCTTTGTGGTTGAGTGTTTAATCAATTTTTGTAAATGATCCATGGTCTTTTAAAAAATTGTGTGTATTTCCTATGGGGTTAAGTCAATAATGATGATGATGCTATTCAAATATTCTGTTCTTATTTATTTTTGTCTACTTGATCAAATATTGAAAGCATTTTGTTAGTCTCCCACTATCATGAAAAACTTCATTTGTATTTAAACAATTTTTATTTTATTAATAGGTATTTTATTAATAGGTGTGTGTGTGTGTGTGTGTGTGTGAGAGAGAGAGAGAGAGAGAGAGAGAGAGAGAGAGAGAGACAGAGTCTCACTCCATTACCCAGGGTGGAGTGCAATGGTGCAATCTCAGCTCACTGCAGCCTCCACCTCCTTGGTTCAGGTGATTTTTAAGCCTCAGCTTCCCACGTAGCTGGAATTACAGGCACCCACTACCACATCCGGCTAATTTTTTGTATTTTTAGTAGAGACAGGGTTTCGCATGTTGGCTAGACTGGTCTTGAACTCCTGACCTCAAGTGATCCACCTGCCTCAGCCTCCCAAAGTGTTGGGATTATAGGCATGAGCCACCATACCTGGCCTATATTATTTTATTTGTATTTTTAACCGATTTTTCAGTGCTAGGATACTCAGTGCATAAAGGTTCATTATTGTTAAATCCTCTTGTTGGAGTTGTATTCCTTATTCTATGTCTCATTCAGTATTTTTTTTACATTCAATCCTACATTTTTTTTTTTTTTTTTTTTTTTTTTCGAGACGGAGTTTCGCTCTTGTTACCCAGGCTGGAGTGCAATGGCGCGATCTCGGCTCACTGCAACCTCCGCCTCCTGGGTTCAGGCAATTCTCCTGCCTCAGCCTCCTTAGTAGCTGGGATTACAGGCACGCGCCACCATGCCCAGCTAATTTTTTGTATTTTTTTTAGTAGAGATGGGGTTTCACTATGTTGACCAGGATGGTCTTGATCTCTTTACCTCGTGATCCACCCGCCTCGGCCTCCCAAAGTGCTGGGATTACAGACTTGAGCCACCGCGCCCGGCCTCAATCCTACATTTTTAAATATTAATATTACTGTCCTGATTTCTGTTTTGTTAGCATTCACTAACCTATCCCCTCTTTTGTGTTATTTTGCTATACATATGACTCCTAAAGACAGTATATAGTTAATCTTTTTAAACAATCTGAGAGTCACTAATTTTATTAGAAGAATTTAATCTAGTCATATTTATTTTTATCTTATTCCTGCAACTTTATCATGTGTTAAGTTATATTATTTTCTTTCTGTGTTTCCCCTCTTTTCTTGACTTTTGCTGACTGACCATGCTCTTAACTAGTATAGTACCCTCTACCCCAGCTATGTGTGTGTGTTTTAATATTTAATGGTTTAGAAATCCTAAACTTTTTTCAAGAGATCAAATACATGTGACCTTTCTTCATCAACATCAGAGAACTACACAGTAGGATTCTGTTAACTGGTAAAGTCATTCTATTGTTTTGAGAAATGTAATGGTAGGTT
Organism: Sapajus apella; assembly: GCF_009761245.1. NCBI lineage: Eukaryota > Metazoa > Chordata > Mammalia > Primates > Cebidae > Sapajus > Sapajus apella. The sequence continues at coordinate 20,101,781 of NW_022436968.1, read as the reverse complement.
CCTGTTAATAACAATAATTATATAGGAGGGTTTAATATTACACAGGCATCAGAAATCTTTCTAAAGGGGTATGCTGCTGGGTATCCATATTCATTCCCCCACCTACCTCCCTACATGGAGGACTAGCTACAGCTCTCACAAATCATGTGGGTAAGAGTGGGGCAGAGGCAGCAAGGAACCCACTGGCTGGGACGTAGCCAAAAACATCCTGGGACTGCTTCTGCAAAAAGATGTATCTGGAGAAGGGAGGCTGTCAGGGTGGGTTTCCTACCACCTCATTTACAGTCACTAAAAGCCATGATAACTGAGGAATCTGTTCTAGATTAAGTGACGTCACAAAAAATGTAAACATAATTGCTAAAGAGCTGAGGAACTCAACTGAGAAAATAATGTTGCTAGACCTGCTGAAAGGCTACAATTCTGAGTTTCCTAATGTCTAATTCAGGAGGCACAGTGATAAACAAGAATTCACAAACTTTTTTCTTCTCTTTTAAAAAATGAAGTAGTTTTCATTTTTGGTATCACTGGAGGGGCATGGGGGAAATTCTGGCCACAAAATACAAGTACTGTTTGCGTGGTTTTTTAATATGTGTATGAATTAAAGTTAACATTAAAATTCCTTATCTGATTTTTCATAGAGAAGCCGAGAGTAGAGAGGGGAAGTAATAGGAATAAAGGTATAGCAAGTAAGACCTGTCAATCACTCAATTTACTGGGCTGAAATCTTGGTTTGGACCACAAGAAAATGTGGTAAAATACCTTAAAATAGTGTTTCTGTTTAAATATTATGTTTAAAAAAAATCAATTTAGCCTAAAAATACACTTTGAGTGAAACATATTTAATCATTCTCATATTACAAATGAGGAAATTAAGGTTCCAAGAATTGAAGAGATTTGTTCAAATAAGTAAATAAGTGATAGAATTGGAATTTGAACCCGTTTCTAAACATAAGTCAAGTGTCATTTCCTGTACACAACATAACTGCCTTCTTGTTGTTCTATCTCTGAGAGAAATTTAAACCCATGCCCACCACTTGTGACTTGTGCAGCAGGTAACTGTGGCAAGGCGTGGTCTGTGCTTTACAATGGACGTCAAATGGTCCAGCCAGACCCCAGGGCAATTGTTTATAAAATGACCCTGGGGGGGCCGGGCGCGGTGGCTCAAGCCTGTAATCCCAGCACTTTGGGAGGCTGAGGCGGGTGGATCACGAGGTCAAGAGATCGAGACCATCCTGGTTAACACGGTGAAACCCCGTCTCTACTAAAAATACAAAAACTTAGCTGGACATGGTGGCGCATGCCTGTAATCCCAGCTACTCAGGAGGCTGAGGCAGGAGAATTGCCTGAACGCAGGAGGCGGAGGTTGCGGTGAGCCGAGATCACGCCATTGCACTCCAGCCTGGGTGGCAAGAGCGAAACTCCGTCCCAAAAAAAAAAAAAAAAAAAAGACCCTGGGGGATTTTTGGTGCATTACATCATGCAAAGCCTCTCCTCATTAGCAATCATGCAAAAAGACACCAAACACCAGGTTTCTGACCCTTGGAACAGCTAAAGGAAATTGAAAAGTCAAGAAAGTTCTCTTGCTGGTAGACTACACACTGGGTACATTGTTGATACCACTATGATGTGATCTAAGCCAAAATTATCGAGCCCTTTGACCAGCTGTCTTCAAAGCTATATAGCCCTACCTATCAGGGGTCATTCTTCTTTGGCATACCACAGGGCCTGATGCCAACAACCAAACTGACCCTTTCCAATGTTGTGCAATTGAATTCCAAATAACTAGGCCCTACGTTCATCTTTGTTGTTGATCAAAACACTGAAAGAAAATGGCAAATTCCCTTGTTCATAAAAAGACTGGCTAGGGACACATAGGAAAGCCTTGTCATTTATTCGGGATTAGTTTTAAGAAGGCTTATAAATACAGAACAACAGAGGTGGCAGAAGGACAGTACTGAGAAGCAAGACACCCCCTTACATTTGCTGCTCCTTTCTTTTGGGCTGCATAGTGAAGAGATTAACATAGGCAATGTAAACAATTCAACAGCGTGCCAAAAGTGTCAGGAGTGATCATGAACAGTTAAGGTGTCCCTCATTATGGAGATCCGTAGCTTTCAGAATTTGTGTTTTCCTCACATATATGTAACATGTGACCAAGAGAACACCTAATTAATGATCTATTTGTATATTCTTCTTACTCAGGAGCATCTCTCTCGTCCGTATTTAGGAGGACATCGAACAGGGCAAAATTGGTAAACAAGTTCATTATCACTCCCGAAAGAAAGCATTCTGAAATCAAACTGCCTGGGTTCAAATACCAAATCCATTACTTACTAGTTGCAATTAATTGCTTTATTCTTTAGGGTAACAGTCTTCTCATCTATAACATGGAGATAACTTTAGTATTATTCAATGTGTATTTAATGTGAGTGTTAAATGTGATGCTGCAAAGAGTTGAGCCACCACAGTGCGTAAATGGTGGGTACTGTTACTACTGCAGGTGAAAGGTTTCATTCTCAGGAAATCTATATTAGAATTTCTCACAAGAAAGACAACTAGAGTCCAGCGAAGAACAAACTTTTTCCTTTCTTTTCTCTCTCTCTCTTTTTTTCTTCTGATGGAGTCTCATTCTATTGTCCAAGCTGGAGTACAATGGCACAATCTCGACTCACTGCAACCTCTACCTCCCAGGCTGAAGCAATTCTCCCACCTCAGCTTTCTGAGTAGCTGGGACTACAGGAGCCTGCCACCGCACCCAGCTAATATTTTGTATTTTTAGTAGAGACAGGGTTTTGCCATGTTGCCCAGGCAAGTCTTGAAGTCCTTGTGATCTACCCACCTCGGCCTCTCAAAGTGCTGAAATCACAGGTGTGAGCCACCATGCTGAGCCATCAACTTTATTTCTGAGGGTGTTTTGCATGCAGGAAATAAAGGATATTCAGGAATCAAACGGAACAGAGCTGCAGATTATCCCAGAAAGGTACAGTCTAGCCAGAAAGCAGGAAAGGAAATTCATTAAAGGTACTTTGAGCCTGGAGGTGGTAAAACACTTGCTTTCCTAAATTTGGAAGAGTGAAGAGTATTTGTGTCTGATCAAAAATAAAGAGGAAAGCCGAGGCAGGAGGATAGCTTGAAACTAGGCGTTCAAGACTGGCCTGGGCAATATAGCAACATCCTATCTCCAAAACAATTTTTTTTAGGCTTGCTCAGGGGCACACACTTGTAGTCCTAGCTATCTGGAAGGAGGAGGCTGGAGTATCCCTTCAGGCCAGTAAGCAATGATTACACTCTAGCCTGGACAACAGAGAGAGACCCTGCCTTAAAAAACAAACAAACAAACAAACAAAAAACACAAAAAGCAGGGAAAGGGCATGAGAATTATATCTCCATAACAAAAAAAGAAAAAAATGAGGAAGGCCTCATGGCTAGTGAGAAAATATGTGGATAAGAGAGATAAAGAGAGGTGTGAGCAAAAACCATGAGGGTAGGTAGAGGAAAAGGTAGCTACAAAGAATTTTGGAGAAACTGTTTATGTAGCCTAATGCGTAAAACCCTTAAGTCATGCCTTTTAGAAAAACCTAGATTAAATATATTACTCTTCAACGCTTCTGGGATTGGGATATGTTTTGTCTGAAAGAGACTCCAGGCAGAACCTGGACCATGTGGGGGACTCAGGATTTATTCAGGTTACAATTAAGAGGGTGGGTTACATCCAGCTGAGCAACATCAAATCCAACCACATGTGTTCATCACATTTTTTCTGGATTATGATTCACGTTTTGACATGGCTGCAGAAAGGCTGAATTACATTATTCTGTGAAGGAAGTGGACTTACAAAACAGAAACATCTCTCGAGATTTTATTAATTTGTGACAGTTATAATGAATGGGGAACACTATATTTTGTATAGCAACATCTATTATTTTCTTTGCCTTCAGTCACCTTCCAGAAATAAAGTTGGTGCTCTGAGTGGTACCTAAAATAGAACAAGGATGCTATTTACTAAATTAATATTGCATAATTCTCGATGATATAAGCAAGGTACTGAAAGCAACATAATATCCACCAATTAACTTCCAAGGACAAATCTGCATATAGAAATGATCGGCCATCTCTGTGTCTAATAGCATAAGTATGTTTACTGAAATATGTCTCCTGAACATTTTGCATAAACTGCATTTTAACCTTTGGTGCACTGTGGAGCATTAATAACACTGATGCAAGTGGAGGGAGAAGAGGAGTTAATGGAATATTGCAGTGAGTTGATTATGGTTTTTGTTTTTAATAAACTCTACTTCCTTTATTATTAGAAAATTACCAACATGAACTGTAATATTCATCAAAGCATGTTAAGATTTCTAGTAACTAGGTTTTAAAGGCATGAAATCCTCTCAAAGTAATAAAGAATATGCAGGGGGAAAATAGGTTGTGACCAAGTCCGGTGTGCCACGGAATGTAGAACTAGATGCAAGAATTCAGCTTAAAAAAATGCATCTAGCCTGATTAAAAACAAGGATTTAGGTTTATAAGAACAAAAAACATATATTAATGACATTGTCATTAATGACAAACTGCCTTGGGCTATCCAAATTATTAAAAAAGAATGGTTAGGAATTCCCAACCAATGTTGAGATTACATTTCATATTTGTGTAGTTTACATAACAGGCATATTTAACTTATATAAAGCCAACTTTTAATGCTTGAGGGAGGAGAAAGTAATTTAAACAGTGATGGCCATTTCCCCCACCACTCCTCACAGTGAATATGTCCCCCAGATAATCATGAGATGACAGACATACATCTACAGTTTCTTCTTTGAGGCTCTCAGTGTTGTCATCATCAGGCCACACTGGCTGTGATTCCAAGCTTTAAAAATACATGCATGTCACATGCTGAGCCCATAAATGGCAGCTAGCTACTTAATCTGTGTGTTAGTTACACACACATATACATTTTCTGTGTTTTATTATTTTTGAGACAACTTTAAAACCTTTCTGGCTGAGGAGAGATTGCTCCTTCTGGGACTAGCCAATTCTCAGAGATAACAAGTCAGGAGCATGCTTTTGATATGCAAGCTAATCAATCCAGAGCCAGCTCTCCCCTATCTGGCCCATATAACCCAGGAGGCAATATCCTTCTGCCATGGTCATCCCAGTGCTAGGTATCATCCCTATAGTTTACAGCCCACTGAAGTTATTCAAGCTGGCCAACTCTAAACTGTTTTCATCCTGCCATGCTTTGCCTTTCCCAAGGAAACCCCAATAAAAGCTCTGGCCTAAATGTTGCCCTTGTTCCTGTTTTATGCCTCCTGACAACCCTGGTGTCTTTCCCTTGTGGCCCTATGTGGTGTGCTGTGCCTCCTATATGTAGGACTCATAAGTACAATGAATGTTGTTTTCCTGAGCCTCTCCTATGTCTTCTCCCAGGGATACTCCTGATTGACCATCACATCACATAAAAGAACACAAAACAATCTGAAAGTCAACCAAGGAAACAGTAATCAAGAATAATTCTGAGTAGATGCAATTTCTACTTTATGCATGACTGTAAACCTTCACTTCATTGAACTAGACCAGGTAAGACTTTATCTCCACATGGTTCCTTCAGCTCTGACAATAACACCGGAACCTGTGCTGTTGCAGTGACCTTAAGGCTAAGTTCTAAATCACCCTTCTTTCTGGGTAGCCCCTCCAATATGTCAATTCTCCTTATGCCAAGCTGATGAAATAAAGATGCATATTTGGGGTTTGGTCAGCACTTATGGCAGCGAGTACCTCAGAAAGAGGTGCTCTGTCTCTTGGCCTTGGTTCAGGGGACCTTCTTCCTTTTGGACCCTCCCAGGTAGAACTGTGTCCCCTTCCTCTACCACTGTGCCAGTATAGTCCACTAGAAATCCTCCTCTACATGTCTGTCTCCTTCTGGGGTTGGGGAGAAATGGTCTGGCACCTTGAAGGTGTTTCCTGAATGAATGAAAGATGACTGCCTCCCAGCAACAGAGAACAGAGGAATCCCTCATTCTCAAAATCTGCAGTTTAGTTGGCCAGCTGTATAAATGATCAGTTCACTCTGTGTACACACAACATATAAGAGCTTCAAATTTTTTAAATGCCAATTCAGTCTACATTAACCTGTTGTAAGGCAAACACTGGCATATGAAACCACCTTCGTTACTCCTTCTATAAACTCCTGTATATGGAGTTGTTTCCCGGACCTTCGACTTCTGCTGAATCTTAAGACCATCTGACTGTTCTTCTCCATGATGATGGACTCTCTTCAGCGTTTCAGTTTTCTTTTTAGTATTAAACAGTATATCTCTTGATAATATTTTAAACAGAGAAACAGGTGTCTAAACAAGATAGAAAGTCTTTGACAAAAAGGAAGCATCCAATCTATGTTTCTTCAGGCCTATGCTAGGGACCCTTGCTCTGATTCAATGTGCCCATGAGCTCTTTCAGAAGGCTGGGCAGTGAGGAATACCCAGGCAGGTGCCTGCCATGAGAACCTGCATGTGATCACCGCGCAACTTGGATGAGACCAACACCATGGTGAACTTATGTCTACAGAGATAGCCCTACAGACTGGCATCAGATGTGCTGTAGATTTGCCATCCCTAGTCTAGGAACATGACTTTTGACTCACAGGGAACTGGTTTCCATGTTGCTCGTTGGGCTTTTAAACCAGTGAATAGAAAGAATAAAAAGTTTTCTCCATACAACTTCTCAGAAGAGATCTGCCCTGTGATCTGCAATGCACTGATTTTCAAACTTGTAACTCAATCATCTGTGGAGACTGCTCAACTGATTCCAAGTGGAAGTACTAAGACTGTCATTTCAGGTCAGCTGCTTCTTAAGCACCAGCTACTTCAGGCCCTAAGAGCCTCATCTTCCTATATATGCCCACATTATTTTGCACATGTTCTTACTAGCACAAACTATTAGCATTATTCATTAACCTAAAAAAATTATTACATTAAGTATTTACACGAATCAACACTATTATCCTTTTTTTAAAAAAATAACAAAGTGGCCGGGTGCAGTGGCTCATGCCTGTAATCCCAGCACTTTGGGAGGCCAAGGCAGGTGGATCATGAGGTCAAGAGATCAAGACCATTTTGGCTAACAGAGTAAAACCCTGTCTCTACTAAAAATACAAAAAATTAGCCAGATGTGGTGGCAAGTGCCTATAGTCCCAGCTACTCAGGAGGCTGAAGCAGAAGAATCACTTGAACCTGGAAGGCAGACTTTGCAGTGAGTGAGCTGAGATCATGCCACTGTACTCTAGCCTGGGAGATAGAGAATGTCTCAAAAAAAAAAAAAGGTACTTTTTAATACACTAATTTATCATCACTGAGCGCAAGTGGTTGTTTCTACTTCAGAATGGTAACACTGAGTTACTGCCAAATGAAAAATAATAGTAACATACCTTTTCCAGCAAGCTATAAAATTGCAACCAGGTGGTTCTCACAATCAAGATCTTACAAACACAGTGATGTGATATATGGTAACTACCCAAACTATAAAGCCAGACAACTTTGTTGGATGAGTGCTTCAGCTATCTACTGCTGCATAACAAATGACCCCAAAACTCAGCTAGATAAAACCACTAGCATTCACTATTCTCATGGATTCTTGGCTCAAGAATTCAGAAATGGCACAGTGGAGACAGCTATTCTCTGCTCCATGACATCTGTGGTCTTGGCTGGGATCACCTGATGAATTGGGGGCTGGAACACGGGGGCTGTAGAATCCACTCCCAAGAGGGCTTCTTTGTGTATATGCCCAGTACAAAGCTAGGAAGGATAAGGGATAGATTCAACCAAGACTGTCATTCACAGCACTTACAAGAAGGCTTTATGGCATGTAGCTGGACTTCTTACGTGGTGGCTCTAGTCTCTAAATCCAGGTGTTTCCAATGAACGAGGCAGGAGTATGGCTTTTTATGTCTTAGCTTGGAAGTTACACAGGATCCTTTCTGCTGTACTCCATTGGTCAAAGCAGTCACCACCTCTCCCCCATCAGATTCAAGGGGAAGGGCCACAGACCTACCTCTCATTGTGAGGAGAGTAAACGTATTTACATTCAGGTTTTAAAATACCTACAGTATATTTTCAGCCTCTTCTTGTCTGGTACACCAACATTTTGAACTTGAAATTTTTATTGATAAGCCTGTGTGCTTCCAGAATATGAACCATTAAGTGTCTGCCATTATATTTCCAGATAATCAGTTTCTGAGTTGTGAGAGGCCACAGTCCCAGGGCAATATAAGGCCTATATGGGTGTTAGGTAAATATTAATTTGGAATAACTACAAAGGATACAACTGGTGGAAAATCTGTTGTCTAGCTTAGGCTTTTTAGTTTTTTCCTTTGGTGATTTTTCCCATCTCCATTAAGGCTACATAGTAATCAGATGCCTGAGGTTAAACTAAAGCATTTAAGGAGCTAGGAACCTTAGGGAGAAATGATTTAAATTTACAGAGCTAACCATTAGGCTTGAGGTAGTAAACTCCAACTCCTACCAGAGCAAGGCTGACAGAGGAGTTCAAGATGGCTGGGTTAGCCAGTGGAAGTACTGGGAACTAAAGTTCACTGGAAGCATATGCTTTTGCCTTAAGGTATGTAAATTCCATTAAAAAAAAAAAAAAAAAAACCACTTCATTTTCCAAAACTGGCCTTTGAACCATAGCTTATGGTCCTTAATTTAGATTAGGTGGTGGGTATTTCCAAGATTTATGGTTTTTTGCCCTGGTTTTCTGTTTTCCACTCCTCTGTGAGACTGGAAAATAAACATTCAATATATAATTCTATAGCTAATAACAAACATTTAACAAGAATTTACCACGTCCAGGCGTTGAGCTAAGTATTTTATTTAATGATCAGTAGTCTTTTGGGGTGGTTGGGCCCATTTTACAAATAAGGAAACTGGACTTCAGGAAGGTTAAATTAACCTGACAAACATCCTAAAGCTAGTAAGTAGCAGAGATTAGGTTCATACTGAGGTATGTTTGCCTCCAACACCTATGCTGTTAACCACTGCATGTTAGAATACGGTATTTTGGATGAATGTGGTTCCCCTAAGGTGAGTGGCCAACAAACAGGGGGCCTATCTTTGCTGACAGTTCTTTGGGTGTAATCCACCCAGCTACTCTAATTTTGGGATAGAAATGGAGTTTACCTGCATCAGTGAATATATAGGGATAGTACCTTTTACCTAGGAATCCTGTTCTGGAAGTCTAAGACTACATAAGAAACAGAGTTCACAGTACTTCTGACCTCTGACAAAGTTTCTCTGGATATGTGAAAAAAAAAACTCGGGTCTCAATCTTCTAGAAGATGGACAGTGCTTTGCCATTGATCACCTGACATAAAACCGTCCATCAGCAAGGTGCTATTCACATATTTATCAGAGAAAGCACAAGTTATGGACTGCGTAAGTCAGGCATTTCTGTACTCAGCAACCTCTCCTGGTAGACCACTGCAGATTCTCCCCTTAGTAAATCTATTTTGCAAAAGCTCCCTTTAAAAATCCTCCTCTATTTCCTTGAAGAGAAAATTCAAATAGAGTTCTCATACATCAAACATATGACAGAGGCAGTTTTTAATCATTTAAATTATTTATCCTTTATTGTTTAATGCTTTATATCATTCCTCCATGCATAATTTATTGTGCCATTTATGTTTATTAAAAATTGATAGTGGAGACATGCTCTCTCTCCATTCTCTGAGGCTACAGATATTTCTCTGTCAAATCATTTGGGAATAGACAACAAAGTATTCTACTGAATTCCTTTTTCATTCACCTTAACTGTTTGTATGTCTCCTTCTTTCCCTAGGAGTCCTTTTCTTCCACAAAAATCGAGTTTATCTTTGTGTGTTAACTGTTCAGTTTCTTTTCTATATAAGGAGAAAGTTTATCTGAAGGCCCCCATTTCTATTCATTAAAGCTTTCAGAAAAAAGGGCTTATTTCACTTTTTAAAATTTTGAACACAAATGTAAAAAGGAGGGACAAAAAACAAGATTCTAGAGTCTTCTGTGATACAGGCCATAGCTTGTGGAATCAACTCTTTCTCTTTGTCTTTTATATTTTATTCCTCCTCAGATGATTCATGCTTTCCTTGCCCTTATAAGTCTGCAGTCAGTTCTTAATTCTCTTCTAACTAGCTAGGTTTCTTTCCCTTCTCCATCTTCCAGTTGCTCCCAAATCCTCTTACCTTTGCACTTCTCAACCCTGTGTCCTGAGCTGTTCTCTGTAACCCAAAACCCCAATCCTGAACTGTGCATCACCAGGGTATCTGACCCACTGCCACAGACCTGGCCATTCTACCCTTCTCTTCCAGAGGACAGAAGAGAAGCAAAAAGGAGCAAAGTGTGTGAGAGAAGCATGGAAGCTAAGCAGAGCTAAGTATCTAAACGGCTCACAACATATTAGTCCTGAAAAAGGTTTGCAGTGGACCACTGAATTCAAAGGCATCTAACTTGGTACATCCATGCTGGCTTAGTATTTCAGTCCATTTCCAGAGGTCCAACCCTGTCCCACTTCCAGGGTTCCCTATTGCAGGATGAGACCATCACTGGCTGCCCAAGCCAGAAATCTGAGGATCACCCTTGCCCCTTCCCTTGTATTCACCCCCATAGTCCCCAACACTTTGCAAATATACTCCTACTAGTATCTCTGGAATCTATCCCGAGATCCATACTATTGGCCATCCACTTCCCTCCCTTGCCTAGCCTTCTGCAGCATTTTCCTTGGGGTCCCAGGCCCACCTCTCTCCATTCTCGGTCTGCTATAGCTAATATTGTGACTGCTCTGAAAGACAGACCTGCTTAAAATCCTCTTCCCATCATGACTGGGATCAAGTCCAATGTTCTTAACATGGCTTACCCAGCTCATAAACATGTGATGAGGCCCCTGCTTAATTCTCATTAATTCTCATGCCTTTTATTTGGCAAACCCTAGGTGTGACAGCTCCTCTCCTGACAGCTCTACTTTCTACCTCTACTCTCTACCAACACAAAACTTCTTTCAGTTCCATGAACAGGCCATGCTTTTCTTGTCTCTTGGCCTAGGAGCATGCTGTTCTTCTGCCAGCAACTTTCTTCACCCATCGCCACAGGATGGCTCCTCTACCTTTCCATGAAAAGTCCAGGCCTGGGTTACGTACCCTTCCCAAAGTGCACCCGAGACACCGAACAGTTCTTCCAGTCCAGACTCACGACACTGTGTGGTAACATCCTCATCGCTCAGTTGTGCTCCCGACAGACTATAAGCTCCAGGAGGGCAGAGGCCACACTTTACTTGTTCACTACTATATACTCAGTACCTGGGAAATATTAGTTGATGGAAGAATGACTGTGGTAATCTGTTCCATTGGTGGCTTCCAATTAACCATGTCTTCTGGCATTTACATCTTGTGTGGTCCCTTCCATTAAATTTGGGTTTTAACCAACAGAATGCTGCAGGAGTGACACCCTGCCACTTGTGCTTTTGTGATCCTAGCCACCAGTAAGAAGCCCTGTGACCTTGCTGAGACCCTGAAGAGACCACATGGAGGGGCCACTTGAAGGCAAGGGGTCCTGACTCTACAATGGAAAGAGAAGCCCAGTCATCCCTGTTTCCCAGCTGAGTCTTGACCAGATAACTTGCCACAAGACTGACTACAGGCGAGAATAGCAGAAGAGCTGCCCAGCTGAGCCCATCCTAGATTATAGAATTTCAAGCAAGTAAAATGACTCATGTTGTAAGCCACTAAAATTCTAGGGGGGTTCTTACATAGCAATATGTAACTGTGATAAACTAAATATATGAATAAAAGGGAATAAAGAATTACTTCACAGAATAAGTTTCATGCAAAGACACATCAATGTCTCTAAGAAACATTTCTAAGAAATAGCAGATTCAAGAAAATAGCAAAAGAACTAAAAGGAAATAGAGGAACTCATACCACCAGCTTTCATTTACATTACATCACATTTTTCCTCTGTCATTTTCTTTGGTTTTAAGACATTATCCAATGAAAATATATTCCTACTCTTTTGTGACAAAGAGATTCCAGGTTTGACATTAAAGTCGAGAATTCCAACAAAGGAGGGGATGTGAACATTAATACACAAATGGAAACTGCTTAGAATCCCATGGCCAACCTATCCCTGCTGTTCCATTTCCTTTTACTTGCCAACAGAGCAGACCTACAGCTGTGGATGAGGGGGGAACTGGAACACTGTTACTGGGCACCAAATGTTCAGTTCAGTGTGAAAAATCCATCACCATCTAAAGATGAGAATGGCTAATTTTTACACAGACAGTTAATGACTTGTTAGTGAACTAGTAAAAATAGACAGCTACTCAGTGCCTTTAACCCAGATATTCAATTAGTTACACTAAATATATATATGCATATACACTCCCTAGAGATAGCTGATACACAGTTACATAATCTAGAATATTTTCTGGATAGATTATATTTTGAATCCTAAATATTAGCTATCAACATTAGCATGCACATCTCAGAATGAGGAGAAACGCTGTTAAATTGATACTGGCTTGATGGAAACTTGGACTGCTCCTTCTAATAACTGCTTTTCTTTCAGCAAGAAAAAATCGTTATGTAAGAACTATGGCCTAAGCAAAGTATCTGTCTTTTGTAAAAACAAAAACAAAAACAAAAAAAAACCAAAAACCATAAAACAAAATGCCAAGAATATTTTTTAACAGATTATGCTGGACTAATAATGCTTTGAAATTTCTGAATGATGTTTAGTAGGTAAAATTATCAATGTATTTTTAGATTGATAAATTTTAATTAATAAATTTTATGTGTTGGATATTTAAAGTAGAGAAGTGAATTCAGGGACAAGCCAGGAGCTTGAATGCTGCATGCTTGGGAAGGGAAGAATCAGTTCCCAGGGTTTTCAAAGCTTCAGACACTAAGTGAGAGAAAAAGGGCCCACAGCATAAACAATGTCCTGTCCACTAGTGAAACTGAACATGAATCCTATTAAACATGGCTGAGAGCAAAAGTTAGACTTAAAAAATGAGAAATAGCTCCTATTTTTTTTCCTCCCTAGATGTGTTGGGTCTGCTGGGGAAACAGTTCCACCCTGTCTGCTCACTGCTTGAGGCACAGTGTGTCAAGCAGGGAGGGTGTGGTGTTCCTGGTGAGGGCAGCAGGCTGGCTGAGCAATCGGAAAAAGGGACCTAGTTCATGACTGTCAGGGGTGGGTGGGGAAAACCATTCCCAGTGCACCTATGGCAGTTCAGTGGTTGACAGAAGTGTATGAGGGTGGACTGGATCAGACTGTCTGCCTTGAATCTTGGCTCAACCATGTTCTAGCTGTGGACTGGAGTTGCTTACTCACTCTGTGTCTCAGTTTCCTCCACTCTAAAAGAAGGTTACCAGCAGTGCCAAGCAGTGCCACTTTCATAGCATCGTCAAAAGGACTGAGTGCAATACACATAAAGCCTGGGACAGAACAAGTGTGTGATATATACTGTTATTACAATCAGGCAACAACCAATGACACCTAGGGCTGGGGCTGGAAAACACCTGACAGAGGCTGGAACTGAAGTCAAGAGGGACAAGGGGCCTGTCCAAAGCCTCACAGTCTAGAAGGCATCTCACTCTCTTCCCTGCCTGGCACTGCAGTCCAGCTCACAGCAGACTGATTCATTCATCCTTTGAATCCCAAGGCATAACTGATCAGTTGGTGCTGGGGTTGCAGAAGTGACCTGAACTAGGACAGCTGCAGCAGGCAGGCCAGCGTTTGGCAGGCAGAACCACCTGAGGGGCAGCCTGACCCAGCAGGCCGGTGTGAGTTAGGGTAGGAGGCCATGAGCTCGGAGCTGGGCGGAGATGGGACTGAGGCAAGGGTAGTTTTATGAAAACATAAATCATATTCTATCACCCCACTGGCAAAAAGCCTATTATATTAAGATCCTCAGAGGCCTCAGGGAGCACCTGCCCTTGCCTACATCTCTGGCGGGGCCCCCACCTCTCTCCCCACAGCCACAATCCCCCTCTGTCTTTTCTGGGACTTGTCCAGCATGCTCTCCTCAGGGCCTCTGCACTGGGCCTGCCCTTGGCCTGACGCACACTTTGCCAGGTATCATGCATCTGTCTCCTTGTCATTCGCATCTCAGCTCTGGAAGCACTGCCCTCTCTTAACCACCATGTCTCAAGCGTATTCCCATCATTCTTCATCCCATCAGGCTGTCTGCTTTTTTCACAGCCCTCATCGCTATCTTAATTTATCTGCACAAGCATCTGTTTGTTTCCTGTGTGTTTCTCCCTTCCAGAACAGAAACTCCACTGAGACAAGGACCTTGCCTTAAGCAAGCCTCAACAGTGAGCACTTAATAAATGTTTGTTGAAAGAACAGATGAAGCAAAAACAGGTTGCAGAGGAGTGCGGACGAGCAAGGGTAACCACCTAGGAGAGCTGGGTTCAACTCCATGGTTCAGTGGGTGTGCGGTGTCTGGGTGGGTGCGGCTGCCTTAAAGATCAGAGGCGGGACATGGTGCTTATCCTGAAGCGGAGGAAAATCTCTGAAAGAAAAGAACAGATGAAGTGACTCTTCCTTCATCCTCCTGGGACAGCACAGGACTGTATTTCCACGGCTGCAGAGCACCTCCCCTTGCCCCAAGTTGATAGAGTCATCCCTCCAAACACATGTGGGGTTGGTTCCAGGATATCAAAATCCTTGGATGTTCAAGTCCCTTATAGAGAATGGTACAGTATTTGCATAAAGCCTACACATATCCTTCGGTATATTTTAAATCATCACTAGATTACTTGTAATACTTAATGTAAATGCTATGTGAATGGTTGTTATACTGTACTGTTCGGGGAATAAGGACTAAACAATGTCCGTACATGTTCAATACAGGCAATGATCATAGGCTTAACAACACTTTCTATCCTCCCCTGGTTGGATCTGCGGATGTAGTACAGGGTCAACTTTCCCCCACACATCAGTGAGGCCTGGATTCATAACTCTTTCCCTGGATTGGTGGTCTACACTGTTAGCCTCTAGAGGATATGGGTCAGCTGGACCTTTGATCAGTCCTGAAGGGAATCTAGCAGAGGCCTAGTCCTAGTCCTATAAACGGTTTAGTTTACTATGTACAGAATTATAACTATGTGCAACCAAGCAGAGCTAATCTGAGCGCCCTGAAATAAGGTGGCCAGACACACGGGGTTCCAATAAGTGTTTCTATCTTCATGTCATGTTTGATTTCCAGCCCGTCAGGGCAGCAACCCCAGATGAGTCAAACCAGAGTCATAAACATGCTTTCTCCAAAGGGAATGAGAGGGCTGCTTGGACCAGAAGCCTCTGCACAGGAGACCCAGAAGCAAAACAAATAAAGAATGTGGTCCCTGCTAAGACTCTTTTGGCATTCACCAGCCTACTGTCTTGATTTTGAAAGATTTTTCTAGAAAGTATTCGGAATATGAGAACACGAATGCAACACCTTTAACAAGTGTTGGTAAAACATTTATAGATTCCTAATTACTTAGATTTCATTTCTAGGAAAAATACCTCCGCTTTACAAAATTAATGTTTAAATTTTAACATCAGTGGGAGATTAGGCATAGAGAAGTTAGAGACAGACTGAAAGGGGAACAAAAATCATTTCTTTATGAACATGCCCTTTTCAATAATTTCCTTCTCCAAGAATTAAGGTCAGGAGTGAAGAGAGGGTGGGAGAAAACAAGGTCTAGGGAACCTTCTGTGGAGATTGGGGCCACAGTTGAGGCTTTGTGAGCAAGGTCGTGCTCTAGAAAAAGTCACTTTCCTGACCTGAATTTAGGAGTAAATGCCCTGTGCCTCCAGTTTACAAGTTACCAGATAACTGCGACCCAAACCTCCAGGGGTTACAGAGGAGAAACACAGGTAAAGGTTTCACTAGGCAGAGAAGAAACCAATACAACATTTTCCCTTCAAAGCTCTTGGCTGATGTTTCAGCCAGCCATTAACAGTCTTGATTTTAACAGACCAGAGAGAAAAATTACAATAAATGTGGGAACATTATGGTCCCCTCCACACCCCCAGCTCCCCCCCGCCCCCCGCCGTCTCCTCCCTCACCCCACCTCTCCGCCACAGTTTCCACAGGCTTGAAGCTTCCTGGGGAAAAGGACAAAGTGGCCTTTGGCCTCAGGAGAGAAGCACTTCACTTTATCAGGATTTTTCTGTGAAGTTCCCCAAACCCACTGACACGCCCTTGCCATAGCATGGAAAAGCAAATTGCATAAGGGATTCCAGATATGAAAGTCACCATGGGAGGAATACAGAGGAACACGCATGCAGATTTTTTCTCTTTTTCCATTTACCACTACCAAGCTCTTCTATTTTGGGTGAGCTCAGCAGCACAAGTGCCTTGGATAATCTAGAAATTGCTTCCATATGTGGGCACAGGAAAGAATGTACGCACTAGCTGCCTGAGAAGGAAGCTCTGGGCAGCCTCTTTTTCCTGCCAGAAAATGCTGCTCAGGCCTGACAGCCACAAGGCATCTGAGCCAAAGGATATCAGAGGAAGCGGCTCTAACTTCCCCAATACATGGATGAGGAAACCGAGGCCCAAGGTCTCACAGCAGTGACAGAACTGGCAGCAGAACCTGGAGCTCTCTGGCTCCATCCCAAGTCAGGTACTGTCTTTCCCTCTCCTCCCAGCAAATTCCTGCTTCCCTCTCCAACCAGAACACCCTTCTCTCTGCGCCCCACCCTCTCTCTCTCTCTCTCTCTCTCTCTCTCACTCTCTCTCTCTCTCACACACACACACACACACACACACACACACACACACAAGTACGCATGCTCGAAGTGCTTGAATGAAGGGCCTCAATCTAATTTAGTACAGCAGTAGCATGAGTAGTTGGGAGTCCGAAGTGCCAGCCCTTGGGGCAGGACAATCAGAACAGAGCTTGCTTTTGGGAAAGCCAGCTCAGAGGGTATGGAGGAGCTCATTCACTCTCTGCACTGGGACCTGCGCCAGGGTCTCCGGGGCCCCAAGACCACTCCTCAGCCGCAATGCCCCCTTAGTGCTGGGTTGGTCCAGGATTTGAAACAAAGACTCCATTTAGGATCCAACAGAGAGTGGTCTGCCAGCACCCTCATCTCTACAGAAACCTACCACACAGAAACTTGGGGTGACTTAAGCCTGAATCACATCATCTTGAACTGCTGACCCAAGTGGGAAAACTCATGCAGTTTCAAATGAGCAGTAGGGAAAAGCCAGAATGCCCTCTCTTGTGTTCCGCAGTGACCAGAGTTGGGCTCAGCCCACACTACTTTGACTTCTTGTCTCTAGGCCAGGAGCCAGGGCAAGCTGTCCCAGGGCCTACTTACAAGTCAAACCAGAAAAATCCCAACCTTTAAAGGCTTGCTCTGAGGAGGACCTGAAACCCAGATGCGGTCTGCAGTTCTGCTATATAACCTGAACTCTTCTGGGTCTTTCTTTTTCTTATTTTTAATTTTTAAATAGGGACAAGGTCTTGCTATGTTGCCCAGGCTGTTCTTAAATGCCTGGGCTCAAGTCTTCCTTTGGCCTTGGCCTCCTAAAGTGCTGGGATTACAGGCACGAGTCATCACGTCAGGCCTGGATCTTTCTTATCTATCCTGCCCTATCCTACATTACATTAATGTTTTATTAACATTAGTAATATTTTACTAACAATACCACTATAGATGATTGGATTATTACTAGTCTAGTTGCAGATACAAGTATTAATCAGGTAACATGGTCTTTCAATACAGATTTACTGCATATTCATCATAGAGGAGAGACAGACCTAGGATATAGTGTTGCATATATCCCTATAATATGGTTTCTCCTTTTAGAGCACTCAGAATGAAGGAGTCAAGGTTCCCTGCATGATTCTGATTTTTTGCTCCTATTTTGCTATGAAGCAAACAGCTCGACTCCGAGCAGCCATAGACCAGGGTCTGTGTCTCATTCGTGTCTGGACAATGCATCACAGACGCTCAACTGTTTTCTGTCTGAGCAGAGTTAAGACTCAGCCTCCTAATTTCTCCATCACCATCTCCTCTACTCTGTTCCTTGGCCTTCATCACCATTACCACCTCAACAACTCTGAGCGATTGAAAGAGTAAGAAAAACCATTTCTAGGATCACGAAACCTGTGTCACTGGATCTCCTGCAGAAATCTGCCAGCGCTACGGTGAGACTAGTTTCTACATGCCTGACACATTTCTATTTAAATAAGTATTTTTCAAAATGCAAACTGCTACCCATTCTTTGGCCATCAAATCACTTTAGTGGGTTGCAACCAGCTTTTTATTTTTTATAGAATAGAAGAGAAAATGTGTTGCATTTGGTAAACATGGAAATTGTTTTTAAAAAAACTTTTGTTTTTGTTTCTGTTTCTCTATCTTGTATGTACTGGGTCTCAATGAAAAATGTATTTCTTACTGCAGGTCATGACCAAAAAAGGTTTCAGAACCTGGGTTTAGACAATGTGTCTTTCTACAATGGACTCTGCTCAGAGAGTCTCCTTTCTAGATACTGCATGCAGACAAATTTTCACCCTTCATGTCTGTCATTTGAGTGGAGGAACAGGGCTCTTCTCTGAGCACACTTCTTTTGGTTGTTGTTTAAACTCTAACCCATTGTAGCTTCTTACATTTTCTCTTTTAAAAATATTTTGTGCGAAGTGCAGGGACTCATGCCTGTAATCCCAGCACTTTGGGAGGCTGAGGCAAGAAGATCACTTAAGCCCAAGAGTTTGAGACCAGGCTGGGCAGCACAGTAAGACCTCATCTCTGCAAAACTTAAAAACTTAGCTGGGCATGGTGGCATGTGCCTGTAGTCCTAGCTACTTGGGAAGCTGAGGCAGGATTCCTTAGCTGTAAGGGAGCCATGATTGTGCCACTGCACTCCAGCCTGAGTGATACAGTGAGATCTTGTCTCAAAAAAAAAAAAAAATTACTCTGGCAAGAGTTGAAGGTATCCACCATTGTCTGCTTTGCCAGCCCCAGGAATCTATACAATGCATGGTTCCTTGCTTGTGGACTGAGTTTATTCCTTACAGTTTTTCTGTCTTGGGCCCTTTTGATGTACCTCAGGGGGTAAAAAAGGAGGAACTCACTGGATGGTCTTACGCAACCAGGGTGAGTTACAGCACACCCTGCCCTCTAGTTCCTCAAGCAAGCAAGCCATTACTGGTTTCATGAGAGTCCATTTGTTTATGCTGGAGCTGGGACAGTAAGTTCAGAAGGTAAAGCCCATTCTGCACCCAGCTCAGTGCCTGGCCTACCTAATACAGGCTCCTCCACATTCCTTGACCACAAAGAAGGAGAGCTGGAGGCCACTTTCTGCGCCATCCAGGTTTAAGGCAATAGCCTGTACATGCCCAGGGGCCTGGCTTTGCAGGAAGCTGGCTAATGCTGGCATAGAATGCTCAATGGTGGGATGTGCCTCCAAAACTGCCATTTTAATCAAGGACAGGGCAGGGAGACCACAGACATGGGAATCAGAAACTTCTCAACTTGAATCCTAGATCTGCCTCCAGTTTCCTGTTTAATTCTAGAAGAATCCAGGCTCACATCGGAAAAACACAAAGAGATCCCTTTGCCCTCTGACCAAGAACAATGTTCCATGGATTTGTGGCTGAGTCTTGTGAGCAGCTGCACTCCCTGAAAACCTTGCTGTATCAGATCGGGTTTAAGAATGCAGTTGGTTTTTTTTTTTTTTTTTTTTTTTTTAGCTTCTGCTCCTCTAAGCTTTTTATTCTGTCCTTCTCTGGGCTTGAAAAGATGACCAGATAAACTGCCAGCAGAGAGCTCACCATGGAGACTGACAGTGAGTGAGGCCCAAAGGCAGGGAAGTAATAAAGCACTTCCCACTCACGAACAGTCTACCAAGTATGGCACACTCTTTTGGCGACTGGTCACTGTCTCTGCAGGAGTTGTGAAGAATTCCCCTCAAGTTTCTTCTCAGGCCTTACAGTTTCAGTTCCCCTAAAATGCTCTTCCTGTGGGTGGGATCATGCAAGATCAGGGCTGAAATTAGTCCCAGGCCAATGACACTTTACAGCCCCTCCCACCTCCACCCCCCTCCCTGAGCTGTTTTGAGACATGTAGCTCAGAGGTAGGAACACCACTCCAGGCTCCCTTCCAGCCCTAGGTTTCTGTCTCTATCTGATAAAGAGCTGATCTCATCTCCTCTTGCCTGTGAGGATCCCCAGTCATTGACTGCAGGTACAAAGGTTATCTGTGGTCAACCTGTGGCTCTGATCCTAGGGGGCAAATCCTGCCCAGGTTGCCGGTGATTCCCTCCATAGGATGGGGTGGGCGGGGGAGGGGGGAGGGGGTGGAGCGGGTGTAGGGCTTAAAGTCTCCCTCCCAGCAGCCTAGCAAGAGCCCTGCAGCTTGCCGGCCTCCAGGATGAGGCTAAGCTGCCTAAAGATTGCTCTCCGCAGCAGGTTTTGAGATATATTTTCTTTATGGAAAGGAAGTAGTCATTTCCCTCCTCTTCCTGCCCTCCTCTCCCTGAACTCTGCTATAAACTCAGCTAGTTTGATTCTCTCACCCCCAAAACTACTAGAGCCAGTAGTTACTGGAGACAGGTATCTGCTCTTTTACCTGGGACTGTCCCGAAGGCAGGGACTGTGCAGGGGAAACTCCACAGGACAGCTGCTCTTGGAACACCACCTTGCTAAGCACCCTCCCCAGCCTCTGTCTTGCTGTGTTTTGTGCCGGAAGGAGGTTTCCAGCTGCATCTCTCACCGCTTTGAGGCACTGTTAACCTTGGTCCTACCCAGTAAAGAAACAGATTGTTCTATGTTTTACCTACAATTTAGTAAGAAAATCATCTACGGAACATTTTATGGAATCTCAGGTGGGGAAGAGAACCAGACTGAAACCCAGCAGGCCTGTGTTCCTGTCTCATCTCTGCTATCAACTGGCCATTAGCCTTGGGCAAACCACCTGACTTCTCTGGGTTCTGTCTCTTTACCTACAAAATGCAAGGTTGGGCAAAATGATCTTCACTTTGCTTCCCTGCTCTAATGTTCTGGGATGTTAACATTTTTTTAGTTAAAAGAAAAAAGGGTGTGCATTTTTCAGTTGAGTATTATATTCCTTCTCTACCAGTTGAATGTAACTTATTATTATTCTTAAAAACATAATGTGACACTAGTCAGTGCCACCAGTTTTAGGCAGCATTTGTGACACTTGAGGAAGATTTTCTTCCTCATTAAAGACCACTGAAGTCTTAGGGGATATTTAGAATGTACATCTATGATGGGTATCAGGTGTCAGTGTGGATGATTCAAAGCAAAGTTAACACCAGACCCAAAATACCCCACAAAGAGCTGATGGATCAGCTCAGCCGTCACTGCTTCTTGCTGTCCTTTCCACAGCAGGTGGGTGGCCCTAACCAGAAGCTCGCATGCAACAAACAGAGGGACATGAAGAACATCTGGGTCAGTGGTCAGTCAGCTGCCTGAACAAAGCTGGGGCCACCTAGGTCCTTTTAACTGAACATCCTTGACCAAAGAAGCAGGAGGGCCTCATGGTTCAGAGGGGGCTGAAGCCACCCTCCCTGGACTGAATCTTGACCTTGCTGTGTGAAACTGGGCCAGCTGATTACCCTTAAATTCCTCACCTGTAATGGAAACAATAATGGTGCCTGCCTTAGAGGGTGGTTATGAGGGTTCAGTAAGTTCATTTAGAGCATTCAGAATTTCACCTGGTAAATAGTAAACAAAGTTGTTGTTATCATTAGTTCTCCAAAAATGATTACTGGAAATCTAAATAGGAATCATTCATCCCTGACTTCTGTGGCCATGGCAAAGTACTGCTGAGTGGTACCCAGGCAGACAAGAAATTAGGAAACAGCACCCGGACAGTGAATCCAGATGAAGATCCCTTACATTCCCATGCCTTCCTGAGAATTAAGTAAAATTTTGGTAAATTATTTTCAGAATTCCGTTGACCTCCAATATAAATGAAGAAGTGCTCTATTTCTAGACCTGTTTCACTGCGGTCAATAGTTACTAACATTTCAGTGTTCCAGAATTCTTAGGTAGTTAATAAACTATTAAAACAAAACTTGAGATGACTGCTCTAAAGGACACATGGTTTCATTCAGCTGGTGCTTCTTAGGCACCAGGTATTTGCCAAGCATACACTTGTCACTGGCAATAAAGAGGGTAAAATGCTGCATTTCTCTGCTATCAAACAGTTCACAATCTAATGGGGAGATGGATACTCAATACACCATTAAAGAAATTAATTGTTGGAGCTGGGCACAGTGGCTCACGCCTG
The DNA here is from genome assembly GCF_009761245.1 of Sapajus apella. Classification (NCBI taxonomy): domain Eukaryota; kingdom Metazoa; phylum Chordata; class Mammalia; order Primates; family Cebidae; genus Sapajus; species Sapajus apella. The sequence continues at coordinate 20,079,498 of NW_022436968.1, read as the reverse complement.
CAGTCCCAGCTATTTGGGAGGCTGAAGACTGCTTGAGGCCAGGCATTCATGATCAGCCTGCCCAATATAGAAAGACTCCATCTCCACAAAAATGAAAAATGTTAGCCGAGCATGGTGGCATGTGCCTGCAGTCCCAGCTGCTCAGGAAGCTGAGGGAAGAGGATCATTTGAGCCCAAGAGTTTGGGGCTGCAGTGAGTTATGATTGTGCCACTGCATTCCAGCCTGGGTGACAGTGTGAGACACTACTTCAAAAATAAATAAACTTTAAAAATAATTTTAAAAAGAAATGAACTGTCATGCTGGAGAGGAATGGGGAATGGTTTCAAAAAAGGTGACACGAACTAAGATGTAAGACATGACGAGGAGTTTTCAAGGTGGGGAGGGGAGAGCATTCTTGCAAGGGTAAGCATGAGATGGGCCTCCTCTTATCTCTGTTTCCTAATGCGTTTTCCTAAAGGCAGACCCTAGCTTAGTCCAGCTCACTGAGTTCCTGGCACCGCCAGGAGTCCAACCCAGCAGCCTCACAGAGGAAGATTAGGAGCCCTTGCTCTTCACTCCCTGCCCCCATCCCACTGATGGGGTCTCTCCCTGCAGCTCAGAACCACCAGATTCTTTTTCTTAATTCACTGCTGGCCTCTGCATCCTCCCCATCACCAGGAGCCTCCTCCCTTTTCCTCTCCCCATCTGTGTCGCTAGGACCAGTGCTGACAGGAAGCACAGGGAAAGCTTCTATTAGGATTCTGCTATGTTTTCTTGGGCATCTAAGCTAGAACCCAGAGAGCCCTTGTCACAATCCTGTCTACAAAGGGTAACTGGGTTGTCGAGGGCACTTGTCCTGAAGTTTAGCTTCCCAGGCAGACAAGTTGGTCTAATCTCTCTGCAAGGCAGAAAGTCCACAGGGGAACCATTGACCAGTGTGTTGGTCCAGGATCTTTCCATGCACAAATAGAGGCCTGTAATGTTAGTACCAATCTCGAGGAGCAAGAGCAGTGCACAGTTCCTGCTGGCTGGCTGCCATCCAGCATGGTCTGCTGCTGAGCCAAAACAGCAATGTGTTGTTCCTTAGACCACGACTAAGAATTACAAACAGGAGGCTCAACCAGCAATGGCCACAGCCACCAACACTCAGGTCAGAACTCTCAATGGCAAGGCCTTGCATTAAGTATTTGTACCCACCCTCAGGAATCACTGCCATCATAGTGAATGCCCTCCAAAGCACTTAGAGTCACCTGCTTAGGTACAGGGTGTTTTGTCTGAGACTAGACAAAGTGTTCATTAGTGAGTGATGACCTCTGCCTTCTATGAAGCTACAAAGGCTGACACATTAAATGAACAGCAATACATTGACTTTTCCAAGGAAGTATGGAATTGGTGCTTCCTGGTTATATCTGAAGTGCTCCTTAAAAGGGGTAAGTCAATGACATATGTGTACATGTGTGCAGATGCAACTGTGTGTGGTAGATGGTAAGGACAGATGGTTTCAGGGTTATGCACTAATACAGAATAAGAGTGAATATAAAGGATGCGTGTTTACATATAGTGAGGTAGTGTGATTTTTATTGGATGTAAATAAAACAAAATCTGCCCAGTGTACCTGCACAGCATCTAGCTCAAATTCCATTTCCAAAAATACTATTACCAAAAAAAAAACCTCAGTGCAATAGAAGAAGTTCAGTGTTTCAGCGAATATTTCTTCTTTAGCAGGTACAATGAGATTCAAGTATAAACAAAGAACTCCATGAGTTTGCTAAAATATAAATTGATCTTTATATATTTCACATACACTATTTCAGCTAAATGAGAAATGTGATGGAGATATACTTCTTTCCCTTATTAAATACTTAGTCAAAGACAGGGATGGTAAATTGTCAGGCTCTGGCTCCTCAGACCTCTAAATGACAGGTCACAACACTGAACATTGCATTGCTAAGATGGACCTTATGTGGAGCTGTTAATGGTGTGTCCCATCAGAGGCATCACAGACATGCTGGTCGCCATCTTCTCCCTGTTCCTGCAGATTCTCTACTTCAGCATACTGTTGTTGTCAAGGCCATCTGACTACTAGGCAACACAGCTGGGATTAGACTACAACTGGGGAACTCCTTGTTTACTGCCCTTTTCATGTTACCTTTCTGCCTTTAACAGAGCACACAGTGCACAAGAAATCCAGTAAACGAGCTGGTCAATATCAGGTCTTAACCTGAAAGTAACAATTTTTTAAGATGGTTTCACAATCTTAGAATTGATGGACATCCCAAACCAGGCACAGTGTGAAGGTGGGCGAGGGGAGATAGGCCTTCAGGGAGCAGCATATGGGGGCCTCAAAAAGATGCAAGTTTTTACAAATTCCAGTGCCAAAACCATGGTATGCAGCAAGAGAAAAGGTGCCAACTGGCCCTGGTTCCTCACTATGCCCCCTCACTGGCTAAAACATAATGCAGCTTCCTACCAAGGTGAGCTCTACATCACAGCAAGACAGGCACCTGGACTTGCTAGTTGAGGCAGGCAGATTTCTGGCCTTGAAAGTGATCTACCTGTATTTTTAAGTAGTGGAGCGTTCAGGATCCCTTAGAATTGGGTCCCATATGGGGACTCAGGGTCTACAGATTTTCCTGTTCTCATCAGACCTCCTGCTGCATCATACTGAAGTCTCCATAACACTGCCTGCTTAAATCTATACAAACAGGGCTTCATTCCATAAATTCAATCAGCTCCCATGGACCTCTGGGTTCTGCATAAAGACATAGCATCTCAAGGAACTCCTCTGACCACGCTATGTCAGAACTTCAGCTTCAGTCTCGCTTGGAACCTTCTGTCTTCTCTCTGATTCAGTGTGGCTCCCTCTAGTCAGACACATCCGTTTGCCTGCCTGGTCTGTGGCGTTCTTCCCAGCATGGGGCCTTTGGCTTGTTTCAATCCTGGACGTCTGGCAGAATGTACACACTTATCTTTCAGGGAACACTGATCTGGGCAATTCACCCTCATTCAAGGGACCCAGCCCTTAGAGGGTAAAATTCTGATAAATTCTTTTTAAAACAGGACTTCCTTTTGTGAATCTTCCTAACTTTGAAAACACTAACATTAAAAAAAGAATAACACTTTATTATGGCAAACATCAAGGACTCATAGGGTTTCTTAATTTTCAGTTCCAACTTCTGTTGCCCAAATGCAATCTTTTTTGACATCTGTGTCAGGTTAGTTACAAAGCTCTATTATTCTGGGCTGCACAATATTGGCCCGACCTACCCAAATACAAGAAATTTTGCTGATTGATTTAGTTATTCTGTTCCTATAAATGAATCCAGTTGTACAACTGTTTCTGATTAACCAAAGTACTGCTGGAGTTATATACAAATAATTTTATAATGAACTCAGCAATGGCAAGGACATGAGAAGCAGAATCTAAACTCACCTCCCAGAAAAACAAGCAGGGGCAATGAGCACAAGGGCTTTCAACAACAGTCCAGGTTTAAATTCCTATCTGCTATGATTCACTTTTTCCTCTATATGTAGTTCAGCATAATTTATAACTAATGCTCTCAAAGAACCTTTGTCTTCAGATTTTTGGATTCAAGAGAGTAACTCAGCTTTGCAGTCTTAAAACTCCTTTAAAATTTCCCGTCTTTGTATTTTGTAAGTTTCTGTTTTTCTCATTAAAACATTTATATTTCCTGAGACAATTTCTTAAATAATGCACTTTTAGAAGAGGAAAATTGGGATTGAAAGGTCTACATTTACTTTACTATAAATAGAAATCAAGTGTTTTGTTTCATTTCAATACAGAACAATCAAGCTCTGTGAGTCTAGCCATGAGCTTTTCTTTTTCACTTCTAGAAGACAAATCATATGTATTATGATTGAGAAATTCGAAAATTAAGGAAAAGACAGGCATGAATAATTCAAGTAAGTGAATTTTTTTAAATGTAGAGACAGTGACAAGTGCCCTCTAAAGAAAACTTGAAACAAAACAGGAAAAAGAGACTATAAAGTTTGTACTTCTAAAATGAATCATGCTGGCAAGGATATGGGGAAACAGATATTTTCAAATAGTGTCAGTGAGACTGGGAATTACTACAGCTTTTAGAAAGTAATACTACTTTAGAGACTCTGACAGACAAAAATAAAAGCGTCTGTAAGTTGGCAGGTTCAAATATACACATACACCCACGCACACACACACAGCAGGGATATTTCACGAAGAACTGCTATAGTAGAAGAAAACTTGAAACAATATGAACAGTTAAATAAATTGTAGAATATTAAGCAGCAATGCCATAAATGAGTTTTTTATTCTGGAGGGAATGTCTGTGATGCTTTATTATATTAAAGAAAATTGTGGCATAATGTATTAATATGTAATACAATTCTATTTTTAGGAGAAAAAAGCTATATATGTGCATATATACTTGTACATAGTTACATAAGCAAGGAGAAAGTTCAAGAATTGATAATATTGCTTACTTCAAAGGGTTAGAATTTAAGGGAGATAGGAGAAAATTTATTAACTTTTCTTTATATGTTTCCATTTTACTTGTCTTCTTTATAGCAAGTACATATACTTTTGTAATCTGAACAAATTTACAACTACAACATAATTTTTATTTTTATCTACTTATTTTTTTTAAGAGACAGGTTTCACTCTGTCACCCATGCTGGAGTGCAGTAGCATGATCATAGCTTACTATAATCTTAAACTCCTGGGCTCAAGTGATCCTTGCACCTCAGCCTCCCAAGTAGCTAGGACTACAGGCATACGCCACCATGCCTGGCTAATTTTTTAACTTGTATGTTGTTTGTAGAGACAGAGTCCACTATGTTGCCCAAGCTGGTCTCGACCTCCTGGGTTCGAGGGATCCTACTGCCTCAGCTTCTCAAAGTGCTGGGATTACAGGTGAGAGCCACCATTCTTGGTCAACAGTACAATATAATTTTTAGAGTGATAAAGGGTCACATTTTCAGCAAAGAAGCAAAGACTACAAATTACAAATACTGAACACCTGGACTTGTGGTTAATGAAAACCTTTTCCAATTTCTAAAAGACAATATGTTGTTTTTGTTTGTTTCTTCTGTGTGTTGGGGAGCGGGAAGCGGGGGCATGAAGGAAGGGGTGGAAGGGTGGGCCAGAAGAATGGGCATGAAGGAGTAGGGAAGTGATGTTACCTAATTTCTTTTTGGGTTCCCTTCTTTCCTTTCCCCTTCCCCCTTCCCGTTTACCCTTTTCCTTCTTTCCTTCCTTTCATTATTTTTTTGAAACAGAGTCTCACTCGGTCACTCAGGCTGGTTATTATTTTTTTGGAGACACGGTCTCACTCTGTCAGCCAGGCTGGAGTCCAGTGGCATGATCATGGCTCACTTGCAGCCTCAACCTCCCAGGCACAGCGATCCTCCCACCTCAGCCTCCTGAGTAGCTGGGCTACAGGCACACGGCACCATGCCTTCCCTTTTTTTTTTTTTTTTTTTTTTGGTATTTTTTGTAGCGATGGGGTCCCACTATGTTGCCCAGGCTGGTCTCAAATCCTGGGCTCAAGCAATCCTCAGCCTTCTGAAGTGCTGGGATTACAGGCATGAGCCATAACACCTGGCTACTTTTATTATTTTTAAGGAACATATAATAATTTTACATATTTATGGGATACAGTGTAATATTTTTCTTTCTTTTTTTTTTTTTTTTTTTGTTTTTGAAACAGGGTGTCACTCTGTTGCCCAGGCTGGAGTGTGCAATCACAGTTCAACTTCCCTGGGCTTGAGTGATCCACCTCAGTCTCCCAAATAGTTAGGATTATAGGTGTGCACCATAATATCCAGCTAATTTTTACATTTTGTGTAGAGACAGGGTTTTACTATGTTGCCCAAGCTGTTCTTGAACTCCTGGGCTCAAGCCATCGTCCCATCTTGGCCTCCCAAAGTGCTGCGATTACAGGAGTGAGCCACCACACCCGGTCTTGCTTAGACTTTCCTTGGGTTTTATACCTCTTCTCAGCCAAAGCAAAGGGTGCAAAACTCCTGGACAAAAGAGTTTCAACTTCCTTTATGTAGAAGTGAACCAGATACAGGTATTAGACCAGAAAATATCACTTCTTAGGTTCTACAATAATAATTTCTACCTTTCCCACGAGAATAAAAGACTCCCACTTCTTAATTATTAGAATCATGGTTATTTTTTAATTTGGAAGATATAAAAAACTAATTATATATATGAATTTTAAAAGTCATATTGTGGCCAGGCATGATGGCTCACACCTGTAATTCCAGCCCTTTGGGAGGCGAGGCAGAAGGATCGATTGAGCCCAGGAATTCAAGACCGGGGGCAACAAAGGAAGACCCCATCTCCACAACAAAACAAAACAAAACAAAACAGGGCTTGGTGGTGCACACCAGTAATCCCAGCTTACTTGGGAGGCTAAGGTAGGAGGATCACTTAGGCCCGGGAAGTCGAGGCTGCAGTGAGCTGATGGCACCACAGTACTCCAGCCTGGGTGACAGAATGAGAACCTGTCTCAAAAAGATCATACTATATATATATATATACACCTCAACAGAGTAGGCTTTATATGTGTGTGTGTGTGTGTGTGTGTGTGTATATGTTTTATATATATGAATTATATATACATCACTCATTATGAAGGACCACTCTTAGGATCAAATTTGTTTCCTAGCATCCTCAGAAACCAGATACACTTCTGCGAAACAAAGATCTGTTTGGCTTTCATGAAAAATTCACTCAAATCTTATAGAGTGGAAGAAATAAACCATCCTTTAACAAACATTGACAACCTACTATATAAGAATCTACTATTTTGAAACAATACAAAAATGATTTTCTAAAAAAAGTGATCGTCTTGAAAGAGCTTACAATCTAACAAGGAAGAAGAGATGCCTGCAAGTGACTGCAGTACAGGATGGGGTGAATTTCAAGCCACAGGTGAAGTCCAGAACAATGGCAATGCAAACTGACTAAGAGAAAGCAAAATCAGCAAATGTAGACAAGACATCTTGGCTCTTGTCAAGAAGCATGTTCTTATAATGTGAACCGTGCCTATCAAGCTTCTAAACTCGTGAAATTTGTAGGTAATTGTGTCTCCTGTTAATTTTAGCAACATTCTTCTTTTACTCTTAGTGAAGTCTATTATTTCGACTTTTCAGCAAGTAATCATGACCAATCTGAAGACTCTTATCAGATTCAACATACAAAGGAAGAGAAAGGGCACTGTGGAGGGGAGAAATGGCAATGCAACAGCATACGACAGGCAAATACAGTTTAGCTGGAACCCAGTATATGAATAGCAGTGCATAATAAGGCTGATGGTGAAATTAAAGCTTAAAGGTGTGATGTTTGGAATCGGACTGCTCCAAGTTTGAATACTAGCTCTGTCACTAACTGTGTGACCTTGGGAAAGTTACCTAACTTTTCTAAGCCTCAGGTTCCACATAAATAAATAGAACCTATCTCTCAGGGTTTGTGAATATCAAATGACTCAAATAACGTATCGTAAGTGATAATGTTAAACAAAGAAAGGGAAAGGGGGAGGGAGAATAAAAGAAAGAAAGAAAGGAAAGAAAGATATTTCTATATGCTTGGGCTACATCATAGAAAGCTTTGAAGAATTTCATTCACTTAAATTAATATAATTGAGAGAAAAGAAAATTAAAAGAAGAAATTTAGTTTTAGTTTTGCTGGAAAGATGGCTTATTAGAAGAGGAAATATATATATAACCATAGTAAGCAATGCTAAAATGTTACATAGCAACATGTTCCTTCATGGTAAACCCTGCTTATCAAGGCTAACAAAAATTGTAGCTGATTGTAACTCCTGTTCAGCTACATTTTTATTTTATTAACTACTAGCATAGTCTATTATTTTTGACTTCTCAACAAATATTTGTGACCTGCAGTCTATGTAATGCTGAGCATGCTTCCCAGGACTCAAAGTTTCTGTTCCCTGGCCACAAGAAGCAGCAGTTGTACCTCACCCCATGGCTTGGGTGCTGTAGTTGTGACCAAAGAAACTTGGCCTGGGACCAAGTGGTATTGGGTGTTTTACATCGACATCTCATGCAATCTAATCCACTGTCATCTCCACACTGATGATGGCCACTGTGTGACTGCCACAACACGTTAACCTGGTATTTCCCAGTGTCAAAGGGCCAGGAAAGTGACAAGTCTTGTGTCACCCTTTATCTGTCCTGACAACCTCACCAGAGTAAGTTTTACTAGGTAAGCAGATACTGCAGGCTGGCAGCCCCTCAATAACAAGATTCTTTTCAGTGAGATCTCTCCTTCTCGCGGGCTGTGAATACATGGGATGACTGCATGAAACACTTGGTAATTCTATGTTAATTTACATCAAAAGCAGTTTCTGTGTTTAGGCCTTTTTGGTATTTACCTATGGAGAAAGGAATATCCAACAGTATTTTGTTCAGGCTAACACTGATAGTAATAATATTAATGCTAATAATAAGAACAGTCCACCAAGACTGAGCAGCGACACAGTCCCAGATAATCTGCTAAATAATTAACATACATGACCTTACCTGACACTTAGAACAATCCTTCTATGGAAGGGTTGTTACTCTCATTTCAAAAGTGAAGACACAAAGAATTTGTAAGAGATAGTGTTGGGACAGGCCCATGCTTTACCCATTAGGAAACTCTGCCCTTGGGCAGCACATCAGCATCACCTGAGGAAGTCTTCAAAACACGGATTCCTGGGCCTCACCCCAGACTTATAGAATCAAGCTTTTATAAGCTTCTTATCACACCTGTGGCTAAGGATTAGCACACTAGTTAAGGTGTGTTAAGCAGAACAGCATCACTCAACTAACTGAGGATATTCTGGAGGCTTTGGTACACCTAGAGTTTTCATTACTCAAAACTAGACAAGGGACAGACAAGTTATTTTGACTTGACCTACATACCTATAACACCTACAGAGTGAGGAACAACTGACAAATGTCTGCCCTAGCAAACGAAAGTTAGGGCTCAGTGAGAACGTATTCATCTGTCACAGGGAGGTGAAACCTAAACTGTTCCTCAATTGAGGCAGAGATGGTGGGACACGATGTGAATGTGCTTATTAATCTTTTGATGCCTGGCACACAGTAAACACTTAATAAATATTTGTTAAGTGGACAAATGAATGAATGACTGCCTCCATCCAGCTGGACTCCTCTGAATTCCCTGTATTTGGTCTGTACCTTTTTCACCTTATTTACCAAATTCTGCCTACATTCCTGCTGTTTGAAACCGTGTGTCATCTCTACCAGAAAGTTAGCACTCAGGTGCAGACTTCTTCATCTCTTTCTGAGCTACATCTTCCTTTCTACCCCCTACCTAGCACAGAGTATAGCTACTACCTCTAGCAGGGACCTGAGATGCTCAGTGAGTATCTGGCTTGATTCCAACTGTGACCTGATTCTATGTGGGTCCCTGCTAGCCACAAGGCATAAATAAGCCTACCAAGCCTACAGGAACCATGGTATAATTGTGGATTGCTGGGAAACAGCAGCAGAGAGACCTCTGTGCGGAAACCATTAAGAATTCAGTAGACCGCATTGGAGGGAAGGCTTCAGGAAGACCACAGCCCTGGGAGGCAAAATGCCAAATATCAGATGCTTGAAAGTGAAGGGGTTATAGCAACAAATAAAAGGCACTTTTGTTTCATTTATTCTCTCAGTATGTGTTGTGGAAACCACCTATGTTCCTAAAATTACAACCATAGTTAGGAACACTTTGAAATAGGAAAGATAATGACACAGACCCAGTAATGAATACTGTCTCCTAAAAGAGGCCATAGCACCTGAGACAGTAAATGTACAAGGTCAGGGCATTCTACCCTCTCTTCACCACCCACCTTTCTGCCCATTATAGCTTTTGTCTTGGTGCTACACACCACATGGTATCTGGATGGCTCCTGTATCATGCTGCTTTTTGCTGCTTCCTTCACACTCCTTTATCCTACTTGATTCTTATACCCTGTAGTGGAAGAAGAGCAAAGATTATCAACCCCATGTCTTGAATGAGGTAAGTGAGGCTCAAGCTGCATGATATGCCTAAGGGCACCAGAAAGTTGGTTGAAGATATTAAAGACAATTTGTAAAATGAACATATCCCCCCAGCTGGCATGAATTTCCCCAGCTGGAAATAATCTCATTCTCTTTAAATATCCCAGAATTTGATCTTACCTTGCTTACAAATCTCTTTGCACTACATCACACAACCTAAAAGAGCTGATGTGTTTTCATGGAGCCAAAGTTATGACAGGGGTTGGGTAGGTCCCAGGAAGGAAGGTAATATTAACTGAACTAGTTTCATAACATCTACAGAGTTTAGTCTGAACATTTCTATTCAACAGGTAATAGGCTCTCACAGGTGGCTGGGGATTTAGACTATAGCACCTCCAGGTCTTGGAGAAACGCAGCCTCGTGGGGCTGACAGGGTCAGGTAGACACGCACAGTTATAGCAGAAGGCAGTGTTGTGTGTACTGGAAAGGGATTAAGAGGCAGAGTGCTGACAGTCTACCAAGGGGTTTCTTGTCTCAAGAAGTTATTACAAAAAGGTGATTTACAAACTAAAGTAGAACATTTCTTGGTGTTATTTTGTCCATTACAAAAATAAGCAGTTCTGAAGACGGAAAAATCTACCAACGACTCAAAATGAAGCTACAGTATTGTTTTGCAATTGCTTTGGGAAGCTGGCAAAAGAAAACCCACCCAGCGTGGAATCTGTTCACGGGCTCTGCGGCTGCACCCTCCTGGAGTCTGAGGCTACACGCAGCCAGGGATGAGGGAATGGGAGTGAGGCGGGGTCCATAGACATCCAGGGGGTAGAACGGACACACGCTTTTCAGTGAAAGGGACCAAGTCCACCTTGTCACTGAGCCAACTTGAGAGGCTTCCCAGAGAACCCAATAAGGCCAGGAGCCCGTGGCTGAAGAAGGAATATTCCATCGGGATTTAAGCAGGACCAGAAGACCTCGCCAGGGTGAGTTCCTCACACAGCCACACCCTTTGTTAATCGCAAAGAGCTCAAAGTCTAACCAACCACCAGTGATCTGACTTAGAGCTCTTAGCGATTAACAAAGGCTCACAGCGACTGGGTCAGCTGCTTTCCCTTACATTCGCAACGTTAACAGTTCTTTCTTTAAAAAGAAAAGTGTGTGTAGTAGAAAAAGGTAGAGGTCGCGAGACTGCAGTGAAGCTGTCTGGCGAGTTCGGGGGAGCACCCCCCCTTAACCCTCGTCCCCACTCGTGATGAAAAGCCCTGACGGGGACCGGCGGTGCCTCTGAGGTCGACGCAGACCCCTAACGCGCAAGTCTACGCGGACCTGGAGCAAGCGGGCAGCCCCGGAGCGCCGAGAGGGAGGCGGGCTGGAGCGCGGGAGAGGCACGGTTCCCACAGCGAGGCTGGCGGGCGGTGCCAGAGCTTGAGCCGGCCCCAGGGGATGCCCGAACGTCCCCCTCCGTCCTAGCTGGGGTGTAGGTGCGGCCCCAGGACATCGCCGCGAAGCCCCTGCTCGGGACCTACGGAAATAGTGGGTCCCGAGCCCCAACGGGCGGCCCGGGGTCTGCGGTGCCCAGCGGTGCGCCCAGCCCGAGGCGCGGGACCCCGGCCGTCCACCGTCCCTTCATCTCGGGGCCATCGGCCGGGGCAGGACGCGCGGGCCACGGGCCCGGAATCGCGCCCCTCCCCAGGCCGCGCGCCCGCGCCCACCGCTTGCAGGAGACGCGGCCTCGACGTCCCCCGCCGCCCCACCCGCATCACCGTTCCAAGCGGCGCTTCCGAGCCCCGCCGTCGAGCCCAGTCCCTCCCGGCGTCCCCCCAACCCCCGGGACCCGGGTCGCGCCAGAGGCGACACGTCCCTTACCGCACAGCGGCTCCGGACGACTCCACGGCCCCGCGCCGCGCGGGGCATTTTTTCTGGGAAACTTCTCCCGGAGTCCGCAGGGCTGAGCCGGGCGGGCAGGAAAAGCGCTCAGCGCCGGGAGGTTGCGACCATCCGGGAACTTCGCCGAGATGTGGGCCCTCCCCCTCGGCGCCCCGGCCCCCCCGCCGCCCCGCCACATGTGGACGCGCCGCGAGGCCCCGCCGGCCCGCGCCCTGCCCTCCGCCCGGCCGCCCGCAGTGGCGCTCCGCGCCCGCAGCCTCGGCCCGCAGAGGAGCGCGGCGGGGCGGGATTGTCGGGGCTGGAGCCAGCGGTTTCCCCCGTCCCGCTCCCCTGCGGGGCGAGGGGGCCGAGGCCAGGGCGCCTGGGACAGGAGTTTGCAGAGGAGCGGGAACTGGAAGGGGAGTCTAGCCCAGGGCCTTTCCCCTCAACCCTTGAATCCTCTCCACCTCCTAGTGGCTGCTGGCGTGGGGGGGTCCCCTCTCCCCCAGCCGTAGGGAACAGTTTTTCCCGCGCTTTCCCCTCTGCTCTCAAAAAAAGAGGGTCCAACTTTCAGATGTCTGAAAATCAAATTCATTTTTAAAGACGGATTTAAAATCTGAGTGAACCCCACAGAGGCCCATGGTCCGCATGCATCTGATTCCTGCCTACAGTGTGGGGACAACGTGCTGCTCTTCCCTCGGAAAGATGCTGCTTCTCCCTACCAGTCAGTTGGAATTGAGTCGTTTTGCTGCCGTGGGGATGGATTTATCATCAGCCACCCACATCCTTAAATACGGTAGGATTCACAGCAAACGTGGAGAAACGTGACGCTCTACTCCATTGCCAGAGCTATCTCCTGCTCATAAGGAGGCTCTGACCAGTTCAGAGAGCTGCCACCTCCAGGCCCCAAACAAAAGTTAAGATTCACTCACAAGACGATGCAGCTGCTGGGAGTGTGCATTTGAAAGGAACAACAACAAAAAGTTCTGGTCAGTATAGTAACAATCGGATCATATTGTTAAAATATCAAGGCTGTGTATCGCTTTGAATAAAAGCAGGAAGGTGGGAATATAAAAACACCTTTGCAAAATTATAACAGGAAATTGTGACAGTGAAAGAAATCAGACCTACAACCTACTCTATCTTGCTTCTAACCTTTAAAGTGTACTTGTTCACTCCTGGGTGTAGCTGTTGAGAAATAATTCAGTTTATGTTTTGACTGAAACAAAATTGGTAATATCCCTTTCCCAAAAAGATTCCCTTCTTGCCTGGTGACCAGTCTGCTTCACAAGACTAACAAATTAGCTATAAGATTAGAAATTACAGTTTAGGGTTCATGCAGCCTCTCTCCGGCTCTGAGAGTCTGAACCTCCCCAGATTACTGCTGGGGATAACACTATTGCAAAACCTACTATCAGTGCTTGAGATATTTTAAGACCCTGAACTCAGTTACCAGATACCACCCAGATAGGTAATCTGGCTTAACCAGTTCTGCCATCCCATCCAGGAACAGAAAAGAGCAAGAAAAACTCACTTCAACCCCGCCATGAGTCCATCTCCAATCTGACCAATCAGCACTCCCTACTTCCCAAGCTCCTACCTGCCAAATTATCTTTAAAAACTCATCCCAGAATGCCCAGAGAGACTGATCTTAGTAATAATAAAACTCTGGTCTCCCACACAGCTGGCTCTGCATGAATTCCTCTTTATCCATTGCAATTTCACCATCTTGATAAGTTGGCTCTGTCTAGGCAGCGGGCAAGTTGAACCCACTGGGCAGTTACAAATAGATGCACTTTGGAATCGTTACACTGTGCTGAGGGGGCTTCATGGGATCCTGGCTTTCTCTGCTCCTGTACCACTCCCATGTGCACATGTATATCTCGACATGCTTTTAAACAGATACAATGACGCTTCTGGGAAAGACATTTAGTAGCATGGGAAACTTCCCATTGGCAAATTTTTGTCTAAATGTACCCATCTTTTTAAGGTATATTAATCATTTGCTTTTCCTTTTAAACCATTTCTAAACCATTTCTATGGTAATGTTATATTTTATATAAAATGAAGACAAGCAGTTTAATATATAAATATATTACTCCAGACTTGAAAACAGATCAGTAGCCCTAACCACAGTGTAGCAAGGAAATTAAGCCCAGGAGCTGCCTGGTCCCCTTACTAGTTCTCTAAGCCTCATTTTTTGCTCCAATAAAATAGGGATAATAATATTTCCCGGCTCCTGGGATTGTTGTAAGGATTAAATGGGATAATCTCCCTAAAGATGAGCAGAGTATTGGCACACAAGTGAATAGGAATCTTATCTTTGATTCCCCAGTGTTCAGCAGAGCTCCGTACCTTGCAGGGACATGATTAAATGTTTGTGAGTTAAGAACTCTCTTGAGTTCATGTGTCTCAGGAATCTGTAGAAATTTCAGCATTGATATACACTAAAGAAAATTAAGAAGATAAAATTCTTCACACTTCATGTCATCATTGAAAGCCAAAAATAATTGTGTTCTGAATTGTCCACTGTTTTAAATCACTCATAAGGCCAGTAATCAGTTGTCCAAAATGGCCCTGGTTCTCTCCCTTCAAACTCTTAACAATTCTCTCAATTAGGTCAAAACTTAAATAATATTTTATCAGTGGTAGTATTCTGGTTTTGTTACAGGATAGGGGTTCCAATCCAGACCCCCAAAAGAGGATTCTTGGATCTCGTGGAAGAAAGAATTCAGGGCAAGTTCATAGGGCAAAGTGAAAGCAAGTTTTTTAAGAAAGTAAAGAAATAAAAGAATGGCTACTCCATAGACAGAGCAGCCTTGAGGGCTGTTGTTTGCCCATTTTCATGCTTATTTCTTGATGATATGCTAAACAAGGGGTGGATTATTCATGCCTCCCCTTTTTAGGCAGCACAGGGTAACCTCCTGTGGTTGCCATGGCATTTGTAAACTGTCATGGTGATGGTGGGAGTGTAGCATTGAGGACCACCAGAGGTCACTCTCGTGGCCATCTTGGTTTTGGTGGGTTTTAGCCGGCTTTTTTTACTGCAACCTGTTTATCAACAAGGTCTTTAGGACCTGTATCTTGTGCTGAACTCCTATCTTATTCCGTGAGTTGCAGTGCCTTAACTGTCTGGGAATGCAATCCAGACATTTTACCCAGCTCCTCCTATTTAAGATGGAGTTGCTCTGCTTCACATGCCTCTGACAGTTTCAATAAGTTACCTATGGTTATGCAAGATGTGAACATTTGAGGAAGCTGGATATATATGTATATGTATGTGGAAACATTTTTACTGTTTTTGCAACTTAATTGTAAGTCTGAAAAAAGTTAAAAAAAAAAAAGATAAAAAAATATCAAACCCTAAAATTCTTCCACAGATACCTTGTTCCTTTAGGTGATGCCAAATGTCAGCTTAAAATGAAGACATTGAAGTTAGTAGCATGCAAAGGTAGTATGCTAAACCTTTGTAGTCATGTGCACTTCAAAATGAATGAGTTGTTAAGAAAAAAATGATTTCTTATATGCTGCTGGAAGACTAAGCTAAGCTAGAAATGTTATAGTGATCTTGGGGAAAAAGAGAAGGGCGGTAGATAGAAGGATGTTGAGATGTAAAACTAGGACAAACTAACCAGGGCACAATATCATTAAATAAATGTATTTGCTTACCACTTCATAACTACCATTTTAGGACTTACTTTGACCTCTGAACTAGCTTAGCGGTGCCTTAGAACTTCCCTTCTTATAACAAGCACGTGTTTATTGTAATTACTTGTTCCCCAGTAGATTGTAGGCCCAGTCTCAGGGGAGAGAGTAGGCAAAGGGACCTGCCTACCTGGCTCACTGCAGTCTTCCCAGCACCAGCACATTTTCAGTATTCATTACCACTTGATGAATAAGTGAGATGCTTTTATAGACTACCTCACTGAATTCTCACAGTAACTTTGTGATTTAGATATTTGTCCTCATTTTACAGATGAGAAAACTGTGACTCAGAGCTTAGGTAACGTGCCCAAGATCACCCAGTTTGTGACTTTCCAAATCCAGACTATTTTGATGCGAACACCCTTGTTCTAACCACTATTTAATGCTGTCTCTTGGTTTTCCTATTTCTGTTCCCTCTTTTGAGCTTCTGCTGGTGTGAATGACCTGAATTGACTGGCATCCAGATTCCTTGGTGCCAAATAGCAAAAGAAGACAATGTTTTGCCTATTGTTGGAAAGAATTGTTGAGGTTCAGGTAGATCTGGCTAAAGGCTGTTTACTAGCTTGGTTTTTCTTTTCTGCATCAATGCAGGGAGAAAATGGAATGCTATGTGGCACAACAGCACCATGCTAGGCCAGGGATACTGTGAGGAATCAGGATGTGTTGGGGAGGAAGGAGGGAAGCTGCTTTGCTCATAAAAAATGCCCAGCCTGTATTTAATGAATATATCCAGAACTGAAAGGACTGAGCTCTTGAGAGCTAAATATTTTACTTATTTATGCTATACCTTATTCCAAAAAAGACTTCAGACAGTAAGAGTTGAACAAGATAAAATTTAAACATTGTCTGAGATAGCAAATTTAGTAAATATTTTCACTTTATCACTTCTTTCCTTACTAAAAATAGTTCTCATTCTAAACAACTCAAATATTTCATAAGCATAAAACATAGAAAGTGAGTCTCCTGCAATCCCATTCACCAGAGATAACCACTATTAATAGTAGGATATATTCTTCCTGTGTCTTTTTTTCTATATATTTTTATTTTTATTAATCAACAAATAATTAATGAAAGCCAGGTGAATGGGATAATATTGTACATCTTCTAATTTCCTTTCCTTTTTCTGCTAATCTGTTGCATTCACTTCCTGTTTCTGTGTAACAAATTACTATACATTTAGCAGCGCAAGACAGCATCCATTTATTATTTCACAGTTCTGTAGAAGTCGGGACATGGTATGATCTGGTTTTCTGTTCAAGATATCACAGGCAGGCTGAATTCTTATGTGGAGTTTCTGGAGAAAATAATCTACTTCCAAGCTCATTCAGGTCACTGGCCCCTGTGAATTCAATTCCATATGGTAGTGGGACTGAGGACCCTGTTACCTTGTTGGCTGTCACCTGTGGGACTGCTCTCAGCTCCTAGAAGCCACATGCATTCCTTGCAACATGGCTTTCATCTTCAAAGCCAACAACAGAGAATCTCCCTCATGTTGAATGTCTCTCATACTTCAAGTTTCTTTTGTCTGGAAGAGCCTAGTCCCTTTTAAGGTCTCAGCTGATTACACTAGGCCCATTGAGGATAATCTCCCTATCGTAAATGCAGCCCTAATCACATCTACAAATCCCTTCACAGCAGCATTTAGATCAGTGTTTGATTGAACAAGTGAGAGAAAGTGTGTGTATGCCAGGGGATGAAAATCTTAGAATTCTGCCTACCACAGATTACAAGTGTTATCTTTCCATTTCTTCAAATATAAACCAACCTCATTCTGTTTTAAGAACTACATAGTCTTTTACTGCAGAATGTATCGTAATTCAACCAAAGCCCCTCTTAGTGGACATTTATGTTACTTCCAGTTATTTGTATTTTAACAATGCACAATAAACATTCATGCTCTTAAATGCTCATGCATCTACATTCTTCTTAGTATCCTAATTCACAGAATTAACTTCCATTAGCTAGTCAGAAGTGCAAGATGGAAATGTTTTCACTTTTTGATAGATACTACTAAATTGCTCTCCAAAATGTTGGTACCAGTCTGTACTTCCAATGGCGATATATAAAAACGGAAGTAGCTAATTCTTATGAAGGAATTCCCTTATAGACTGTTTCATGTGCAATGGTTAATTGCAGAGGAATATTGCCTTTTGGGTGTATGCATCAACTCTCAGTGAGGTTGTCTGGCTACCAATCTCGCCTTTTTGATTTCCAGTGTGACCTAGGGCAGGTGTCTAAGCCTTGGTTTCTGTATCTGTAAAATGAGAACAATAATAATGGCAGCCCCTTTGTATTCATTTTTTGTTGCTGTGTAACAAACTACCCTAAAACTTGTGACTTACACATTTATTGTCTTCTAGTGTCTGTGGGTTAGGAATCTGATAACTAAGCTGGGTATTATTGGTTCAGGATCTCTCACAAGGCTGCAGTCGAGGTGCCAGCCAAGTCTCAAAGCTTGACCGGAGGACGAGCTACTTTCCAGTTCACTCACATGGCTGTTTCAAGATGCAGGTCTTCGCTGGCTGTTGGCTGGACACAGCAGTTCCTTGCCATGTGGGTGTCTCCCTGGGGCAGCTCACAACATGGCAACTGTTTTCCCTCAGAGTGACTGAGCAAGAGGGGACACTTGAGATGGAAGCCACAGTCCTTTTGTAACCAGACTTGAAAGGTATATTCTACTCATCAGAAGCAAGTCTCTAAATACAGTCCACACTTAAGAGTGTGACACATGAATGTGAATATCAGCTAGCACTGGTCATTGAGGTCATCTTAGAGGCTTCCTTCCTTGCTCTTCACTAAGGAGTTTGGGCTTAAAGTAAGTTAATGCATGTCAAATAATACAAATAGTGTCTGACTTTAATAAGCACTGGAGAAAAGTTCATTGTTTTTGTTGCTGTCATCACCGTCATCATCATTGTCCAGTACTTTCACCCATTTTCCTGTTAGACTCAGTATCACATTAGGAACCAAAAAGTGGCTAACTGAAGCTACTGTTTGTATTGTTTAACAGGCAGTCGCCATCAGGAAACAGAAAGCTTCTCAAATGAGGTGCTATAGGAAAGTTTAGTGAAGGAGTTGTTTACAAAGGAGTTTAGGAAAAAGAACAAAGACTGGTGCCATGCTACAGAGCTGGAACAGCAGGGGGCCATTACTACCATGGGCCTGAAGAGGAGGGAATGTGAGCCGGAACTTGGAGAGGGTAGCTTCAGCTCTAGGAATTGCAACCATAGATGATTCAAGAATAATGGCAAGCCCCAGTGACCTAGTGGGATGAGGGAAAGAGGAATATTGCCTTTTGGTTGTATGGCCAGGTAGATAAAGGTCTGTACTCCTCTCCTGCCAGCTCACCCATCATATGAGTCCACTCAAGAGCCAGAGGTTAGAAAGCCCACAATGCTGTCCATGCAAGTCAGCCTCCCTGGCCTACAGCAGGTGGGGAATGGTGGCAGTACACTGGAGGGTTGAGTGGAAAACATGGCATGGGCAGGCACCGCTCTTCCCTAATGCGTCTTTCCTGGGAACAGGACACCATGGTTCCTTCATATAAAAGAAGAACTGAAAAGCAGTTAATCCTGAGTTTCCAGGATCGTGGGCAGGGAGGGGTGGTGGCAGGAAGCACACCTCCAGAGGCGTTTGATCCAATCATTGGTTCTTGGTCCTCCTTACCTTTGGGCCAGTGAGAAAGGTACAGGGGTTTAAACTCATAACTGGCAGATCCAGGGTAGGTGTGTCAGGAAGCCTATGTGGGCTGTAGGTTTTATTTTTTCTGGAGAATGGACTTAATGGCATGAAAGGTGTCTGTTCTGCTCCTGTCTTCTGATGCCTGTCATTGTTCACTGATCAGAAATGAATGAAGGTGCCCGCTGAAGACCTGAGGGGCTGCCAAAGGCACAAGGTTTTCCAGAGGTTATTCTCCACCCATAACAAGGATCCATGAGCATCACTTCAGCAGAGAACACAGTGCAGCTGGAAGGCCCAAGGAGAAGTGGAAACAATACAATAGAAAAAATTAGGTGAACCCAGTCTTTTGGCTCAAGGCAGGCTTTTCCCTCCTGATGGCTATATCTGCAGGGCCTCCCCATGCAAATCAGAGTTTTTGAACAGTTGCTTTCATGCTTTAAGCCTGCTGGAGGGGGAGGCATGGGAGAGGTCAGGGAGGGTTACATTTACTTTCCTGTGCTAATTGATATTTATCTTTTTAAATGCTGAATAAAGTTGCAGTTAAAATATGAGTGATCTGGGGAAAACTCTTTTTTTGAAACAGAGTCTCACTCTGTCACCCAGGCTGGAGTGCAATGGCGCAATCTCAGCTCACTGCAACCTCTGCCTCCCAAGTTCAAGAGATTCTCCAGCCTCAGCCTCCTGAGTAGCTGGGACTACAGGTGTGCCCCACTGCTAATTTTTGAATTTTTAGTAGAGACGGGGTTTCACCATGTTGGCCAGGCTGGTCTCGAACTCCTGACCTCAGGTGATCCACCAACCTCAGCCTCCCAAAGTGCTGGGATTACAGGGAGAAGCCACAGGTCTGGCTGATGACACAACTCTTTAAAAGGTAATGGGGACACTAGTTAAACCATCCAAGAGTATTTTGAAGAGCCAGGGATAATAGGAAATTGAGAGAGGAGAAATGGAATAGGATAAAAGATGTACACACACAAAAAGAAGACTATCCATTAACATTGACTTAGATGAACTCATCCTCAGGAAGGTTCTCAACATAAATATTAATATATTCCTTATGGTGGACATTTAGAAGATAAAAAATTAAAATTTATAGTAAAGAAACATGGGACAAATCCTCTTTAAAAAATTACTTATTGCAATGTAAATGCACCCACAGGATTAGTACCTCTTAATGGATAGTCCTCTTAAGAAGCAAACA
Organism: Sapajus apella; assembly: GCF_009761245.1. Classification (NCBI taxonomy): domain Eukaryota; kingdom Metazoa; phylum Chordata; class Mammalia; order Primates; family Cebidae; genus Sapajus; species Sapajus apella. Next base: position 20,059,045 of record NW_022436968.1, on the reverse strand, counting down.
CACGTTGGTTTATTTTTGTTGAAGTTAACACTCAATAGTCCAAGGACAGAAAGCCCCTTGTCCTTCTTCTTCCTTCTGGTAACTTCCTTTTCTCATTTTTAGGGCAAATTATCAGCTGCACCAGCCCAGGGAAAGCCCAAGAAGGAGACTGTTTTGTGTTCTTTTAGGTGACGGTCAGTCAGGTGGGGCCACAAGAGGAGACCCAGGAGAAGTTCAGAGGAAAAGTTTACCATGATCTCACATCCTAGAAACAGGGGGCACGGCAGGACCACGTGAGCAAGCACCAGAGTGGGTCAGGGTCCGAAGGGACAGGAGGGGTGGGAGAGCCTAGGCCATTACCTTTTTTGCAGTTTTTGTGGGAAAGGCAGGGTGGTGCAGGGGAAACAGTTTAAGCCTGGCTAGTTTGAATAATTTCCAAGGGCTCTGAGCTATAGGGATGGTTCCTAGTTGCCTGGTACCTGTCCCTAGGATGACTAAGGCAGAGGAATATTGCCTTTTGGGTGTATGGCCAGATAGAGGAGACATTGTGCTGGATTAGTTAGTTTGCATATCACAGGGTTGTTGCCAGCTGAGTGTTTTGCTGTCTATAATAACTGGTTATCCCCACGAGGAGGAGCAGCCTGTCCTCAGCCAAAAAGGTTTTTAAGATGTCAAAGCATCATCGTGTACAGAAAATTAAAAATATAAACAATATGGAGATGGAGATAAGTATGGACAGAAGATGGTCTTCAGAGAGTGAGTAAGAAGGAAGAAAGTATACACTTGGGCCTCAAACAGGAAGGGGCTAGAAAAAACTTGTGAAGTAACTGAGGCCCTGAGGGAGTGGACTACTGATTTCAAAAAAGGCCATTACCTTTTTTGAAAGCAAAAGGTGGCCTGTATTGTATTGGCTCATGCACCTGAAAAGTCTAGAGGCAAAGGTCAGATGGGGCTGGACCCCTCGCTTATGTGACCTCATCACCCAGCTCACTGATCCCTGCTCTCCATTCTGCTTGTCTCTGAATGGGCCCCACTGTCAGACAGACCCTCTCCTTGTGGTGACCTCAGCAACTCGGGCTTATGTTATGCTGTTATCTCAGTGGAGAGAGGTTCTCTTTCCTGGCCCCAGTCCTGGACTGAGTCACACTGGACCTTGTGTCCATTCCAGAACCTATCCGTGAGACAGGAAGAATGCAATATGCTGATTGGCCAGCCCAGTCATGTGGCCACTAGAACTATGGGGAGCGTCTGCCCCACTCGAACATATGCACTGAGACAGGGGCAGAAGAAGTTCCAAAGGAAGTCACAGATGCTGTTTCCACAGGAATGGAACCCATCTTGCCTGCCACCATGCAGATGAGCACCTCAGCAAGCTCATGACAGAGCTGGGTTCCACCTTTCTGGGATTCTCTGCATACAAAGCGTCCTCTTCCATAGCAGACCTGTTGCAAAGCAGCAAAACTGCATTTATCCAAAGTCACCCAGACAAAGAACACAGATGCTGTGGTCTTCAGAGTAAGATGTCTGCTCCCTAGATGTTCAAAATGATGCTTTAGGGTAAAGAAAGAAAATATTGTCATTTCCATATGTAATTATCTTTTATCTAAAACATATGAAAGCTTTACTAATAGGTAATAGATTGACAGAGGCGCTCTCCATGTAGCTTGAGGGAGCCAGGGACAGGTAGGAGCCCTACCCACTTCCAAGTTGGTGGCATGGGAGCCCTGCACTCCTGGGTGCAGCTGCAGCTGCCCAGCCACAGTTGCAGACCTGGGCATCCCTGTGCTCTTGGGGGCCCAGGAAGCTCCTTCCCCCTGCAGGTTTGAAAGAGCCTCCTCCTGCTGTTTGGTCTCTCCCTGCTTCTGGCACCTGCTCCAATTTCGGAGCAAAGTTGTGGCCAAGCCCAGGAGCTATAATGACCTGGCCGGGTATGTGCATACTTGGGGCAGCGCTGACATATGAGCCTCCTGCCGCCTTTACCCCCTCCAAACACTGACAAGAGTGGGAGGGAGGCTGAGCGGGGAGGTGAAGGCATCTCAGCACAGGCTTGCAGGTGCCCCTCAGCATGAGCAGCCTGGTGCCTCCGGCACTGTGGATGGTAGGGTGATGGTGGCAGGAGGCAGACAGGCTTCTGGGAGGAAAGGAGCAGGTGCCCAGTGAGGCTCCACCTTTAAGCCATGGGGCTGGGCTACCAGATCTGTGGATTGGAGTGAGAACTTACGGGGCTTTTACTGGGCCCATGGCCGCCCATAGACTAATCAGCAGGCACTCCCTCCCCTATGAAGCCCATAAAAACCCTGGATTCAGCCAGACTTGGCCAGACTGGACAGGACGACTACCTGCGGATAGGAACTACCCACTTTGTGTCTCCTGAGAGCTATACTGTAACTAAATAAAGCACCTCTTCGTCTTGCTCACCCTCAGTTGTCCACTTACCTCATTCTTCCCAGATGTGGGACAAGAACTCGGGACCCCCTGAGTGATGGGACTGAAAGAGGTGTAACACAAACAGGGCTGAAACATGACCCCCTACTCACCACGTTGCTGGCAATGAGAAGGAAAGAAGATAGAAGGAGAGAAGAGATTCAGCCCTTAGGGGAGCCCAGACATAAGAGCTACCTGAGCCAGGGCTGTGATCCCCTTTTTGGGGCTCTGCAGGTCCTAGCATCTCCAAGCTTCCAGGCACCACTACGTTCCCTTGTGCCCACAGTGGAAGCCATTTGCAGTACACCTGGTCCAGCCACAGCCTCGCAGGGAGCCACAGGCACCCATGCCAGCTCCTGGAGCTGTGTGCCGCACCTCAGTGGCTGGATCCTGCACTTGCTCACTCACATACCCCTCGCTGCTCTACACCTGGCTTGCCCCTGGCAGGCCTGGGATCTGGGCCAGTAGCATAAGCCAAGCACAACCTGCCAGGTCAAGTGGGTGGAATGAGCCCAGCAGGCCCAAGCAAAACTTGGATAAAGGTGCCACTGGGCACAGAAGTTTCTGGTTAGTGAGGCAACACCCCAAGGATCCCATGACAACATCACCTGCAGTACAAGAAATATCACGAGAGAGGAAGGGACGTGCACAACATGGAGGAACTGATGGGGGCACCAACACTCCTTGGTTCTTTCTCTGTGTACTCTGACATAGGGCTGTGCGTGGAACCTTTACAGGCTGTCTTCAATGTAGCTTTTTAAAAAAGTATCTTCAGGCTGGGCATGGTGGCTCATGCCTGTAATGCCAGCACTTTGGGGAGGCCAAGGCAGGTGGATCATGAGGTCAGGAGATCAAGATCATCCTGGCTAACAGAGTGAAATCCTGTCTCTACTAAAAGTACAAAAAATTAGCCAGGCATGGCAGCATGCGCCTGTAGTCCCAGTTACTCGGGAAGCTGAGGCAGGAGAATCACTTGAACCCGGGAGGCGGAGGTTGCAGTGAGCTGAGATCTCGCCATTGCACTCCAGCCTGGGCGACAGAGCAAAACTCTGTCTCAAAAAAAAAAAAAGTGTCTTCAAACAAGTCCATAAAGTGACCTGTATGACAACATTTGCTGCAGCATTATTTGTGGTGGGTCCCATCCCTGGGAGAATGGAAAGGCAAAGAGTAGCAGGCGCACATGGGAGGGTGCTGCAGTAGAGCTGTGCATGAGACACCCACAGAGCACCCTGGATGGAATTCAGACACAGGAAATTGCTGGGAAAAGTAAGAAATAAAATGTGATACATAATCCAAGAGCGTTTACACAAAGTAAAGATACTTGTATACAAAATTATAAGACCCATTTTCAAGAACATGTGCAAACAAAAAGTACATTACACCACCAGAAGGGTTACTTGTGTCAGAAGAGGGATAAAAGACAACCAATACATGCTCACTACAAAAAGAAGGTGCTTACAGGAAACCACAGTGATCATGTCTCATGGACCTGGGAGAGCAATGAACTCCACCCTTTGCAATGAGTTTTAAAAATCACAGATGTTAAATATATATTAAATATAAAAAATCAAAATATGTGTAACAAAATACTAAACAGTAAGATCTGTGAGATAGGATTAACTATGAATATATTCTGTAATTTGCAAATATTTATCATCTGGGTTCAAGCACTTACAAATATTACTCATCCAAAAAAATTTTTGTAAACTTAAAAACATATATGCTATTTTTTTCAAAAAGTGTCCTAAAGTTGCTGTTCTTTTTTGAGAGGGAGTCTTGCTCTGTTGCTTAGGCTGGAGTGTAATGGTGTGATCTCGGCTCACTGCAACCTCCATCTCCCAGGTTCAAGCGATTCTCCTGCCTCAGCCTCAGCCTCCTGAATAGCTGGGATTACAGTCATGTGCCACCACACTCAGCTAATTTTTATTTTTAGTAGAGATGGGGTTCTACCATGTTGGCCAGGCTGGTTTAAAACTCCTGACCTCAGGTAAACTGCCTGCCTTGGCTTCCCACAATGCTGGGATTACAGGTGTGAGCCTCCGTGCCTAGCCAAAGTTGCTGTTCTTTCCTGTGATTATAAATGGCTATCAGCAGTGTGCCACCTATTCAATAGTTTAGAAAAGAATAGCTTCCCTTTATCTATTCCTTTAATGTACAGTGACATTTTAGCAATGAGAGAGAAATGGCTTTTGAAAAGAAATTTGTACTATGGAGAGGGTATTTTTGAAAACATGTGTTTAAAAATGTTCCCATTATCCTGTGGTTTTGTTTCAAAAAATAAAGAAGCTTACTATCTATAAAAACTCTTATATCTCTATAGTCTAAAAACTCAGGGAAGGATTTTGGATCTGTTTAAAAATCTCCCAAAGAAGCCAGGTGCAGTGGCTTAAGCCTGTAATACTAGCACTTTGGGAGGCTGAGGCAGGAGGATCACTTGAGCCCAGGAGTTCAAACCCAGCCTGAGCAATACAGTGAGACCTTGTCTCTACAGAAAATATATAAAAGCGAGGTGTGGTGGTGTGCACCTGTAGTCCCAGTTACTCAGGAGGCTGAGGAGGGAAGATCGCTTTAGCCCAGGAGCTCAGGGCTGCAGTGAGCCATGATTGTGCCACTGCAGTTTAGCCTGGGCAACAAAATGAGATCCTGTCTGTTGAATTGTAGCTCCCATAATTCTCATGTGTTGTGGGAGGGACCCAGTGAGAGATAATTGAATCATGGGGGTAGTTTCCCCCATACTGTTCTCTTGGTAGTGAATAAGTCTCATGAGGCCTGATGATTTCATAAGGAGTTTCCCCTTTTACTTGGCTCTCATTCTCTCTTGTCTGCTGCCATGTAAGATGTGCCCTTTGCCTTCCACCATGATTGTGAGGCCTCCCCAGCCACGTGGAACTGTGAGTCTGTTAAACCTCTGTTTCTTTATAAGTTACCAGTCTTGGGTGTGTCTTTATCAGCAGCATGAAAACAGACTTATACACTGTCCCAAAAAAAAAAAAAAAAGAAGAAGAAAAGAAAGAAATAAAAGAAAGGGAGGGAGGGAGGGAGGGAGGGAGGGAGGGAAGGAAGGAAGGAAGGAAGGAAGGAAGGAAGGAAGGAAGGAAGGAAGGGAGAGAGAGAGAAAGAAAGAAAGAAAGAAAGAGAGAGAAAAAGAAAGAAAAGAAGGAAAGAAAGATCTTCCAAAGCATTTTAGAAAGGGTGGTGTCTGAGCCACGTGTAAAAGGTATAAACTGCATGAGCTGCTAATAAGCTTGCAAGAACAAAGATTGACTTCAGAGAAGAGAAAATTTCAATAAAGACCTTTAGATAATTGGTGGTTGGGATGAAAAATGACTGTGATTTCCTACATGCCCTCAGTGCTGCTCTTCCTCTTTGGAGCTATGAGCCTCTGTGAGGGCTCTTCCACTGGGTCAGGGTGGTTCAAAAGCAAGTAGCAAACTTAGAATTGGACCTTGATATCCCTTTACAACATAGGTTTAAGCCAAGGTTTTAAAACATAATGAAGCTGTTGCTTCCCGGGGTTCATGGGAGGGAATGAAGGAGGGATGAATAGGGGAGCCCAGGGGGTTTGGGGCAGTGGAAGCAGGCTGTTTGATGCTATAATGGTAAATGTATGTCTCCTACATTTGTCAAAACACATGGAATGTGCAACACCAAGAGTGAACCAGAATGTAAATTATGGACTTTAGTTAATAATAACATATCAATATTGGCTCATCAATTGCAACAAATGTGCCACACTCATATGAGACATTATTAATAAGGGAAATGGGGGGTGGTGATAAGGGGGTGTTTGGGAACTCTTTGTACTTTCTGTTGGATTTTTTTGTAAACCTAAAACTACCTCACAAAATAAAGTGTATTAATTTTTTAAACAGAAACATATTCAATTATAGTCCCCTTAGGATATTTTCATTGCATTTTCTTTTTTTTCCCCCCCCCAAGACAGAGTCTTGCTCTGTTGCTCAGGCTAGAACTCACTGCAAAGTCCGCCTCCTGGCTTCAAGCATTCTCCTGCCTCGGCCTCCTGAGTAGCTGGGACTACAGGCATGCACCCTAATGCTGGGCTATTTTTGTATTTTTAGTAGAGACAGGGTTTCACTGTGTTGGCCAGGCTGGTCTCAAACTCCTGACCTCAGGTGATCTGCCCGCCACAGCCTCCCAAAGTGCTGGGATTACAGGGATTATAGGCATAAGCCACCACGCCTGTCAGATTATTTCATTGCCCTTTTTTCATTTAAAAAATGAGAGCATTTTTATACCATTAATAAATATAACATCTAAAAACATCATTTATCTTTGTTTTAATTTGTATTTTTGTGTATGTTTAACAAACAAAATGGATTATGACAGTAATATATGATTATTTATAAATACATCAATATCAATCCATTAAAGGTGCATTCTCAAAAATTTTTATTGGTGCCATGCACATTCAGAATGTTTAGAGCTCTCTGGACTAGTGTTTTCCTATAGAGGAAAAAAAAAGTAGACTCCCTATGGCTCAGTGATCCCACAGGCATTGCAGTGATGGGCGCCCTCAGAAGGTGGTGCTGGAGGATGAATTACTGAGGCTGCCTTCCTGGACCTCTCAGCCAGGCAGGGTGAGAGGAAGGGGTGGGGCAGAGCAGCAGTCCTGATGGATGGGGGCCGAGGGACTTGGTTTCTGTGGAGGGCTTATATGAACTGGACATTTTGCAACCTGATCAAGTGACAGGCAGGCGAGGGAGGCAGGTGTGGAGAGCTGGGAGCAAGGTCCTCTCGCAGGAGAGGAAGAAAAGAATGGCTTAAACAGGCAATTAGTAAAAGAAGTAAGGCGTGGTGGGCAAATGGGAAGCCCAGCAAGCTTTAAAACAGATAGATGTCAGCAGCAAGTTCAGTTCTACGGCACAGTGTGGGCTGTCAATACCTATAAGCCCGGCTTCTTGTTAAGGATCACCAGAGTGATAAGATCTGAGGGCTAAACTGGAGAGAACAGACCCAGAGGGGCTGAAGGGAGCAGGTGGGCCAGGGCACTGACTTCCCACTCATCTCAGAATGGAACTGGGAAATGAAATGGCCACTTCTGGGTCTGTAAAGAGTGAATGCTCCCCATGGCACCTACCTAGAGAGAGAAAACCCCCAATGCAAACTCTCCCTGATCCCTGAAATCCTGAGTTCCTTTGACATCGTGTCCCATCAGGTACAACAGTGGTTCCACATGTCTTTTGGCCACAGGAAACTTTCTTAACACAATATGATGTAGAGCACCCGATACCTAAAGCAGATGTAGGCAGAGCTGCTCTTGGAAGGGCAGAGAGGGCTGGAGATGGGAGCTCAAATGCCTGGCTTTCCACAGTGGACCCTGAGGCATGGTTTGAGAACAAATGCCAGGAGAAGCAAGCCCATGCCCCTTGATGTGGCGTTCACGGCCTTCCTTGGCCCTGTTTTGTTCTCCCAGCTTGTACTCAGCCAAGTATGGAACTATACTTACAACCCCCAGTACAGAACGGCTTCTACACATCCAAAGCTGTTTTCATGCCTCTGTGCTTTTGCTCATGCTGTTCCTTCTGCTTGGAATGCCTTTCCCACTGGCTGCCTCTGACCCAATCTTCAGAATTCATCTGCGACGTCATCTCTTCTGAGAAGCCCTCTGGGCTCCTGTAGTGCTACTGACGTGCCTACGGTCTGAGAAGCTACCTCTCTCTACTGAAATTCTTTCCACATCTATGACCCCCACTAAACTATAAGCTCCCCAAGAGCAGGAATTTTTTAGTCTGAGTCATCCATTCCCATTCACAGTACCTGGCTTAATTGAGGCTCTCTTGTTAATTGATGCTCTCTTGTTAATTGATGCTCTTGCTCATGGGCTTAGTATACAAGAGATCCTTTCCGGAAAGCAAGTTTGAGGAATGAAGAGAGGAGTGTGGGATAGAGAGGGAGTGGCACAGTACCTGAGAAGAGTGGGGGAAGAGAGGAATAAGGGGCAGGAAAACAAGTCATGCCTTGTGGATTTTTGCACAGAATTATTGAGAGTTCAAATCAGGTCTCAGACTTGACATACCTGGCACACAGCCACTGATTAAGTTGGTGATAAGTATCTCTGGGGATTTGCTCTCCCTCTGCAATAGAGGCGTCTTTCTAGGAGCAGGGCAGGCTTCTGATTACGCCCTGAGATGCTGCAGGCCTCCAGGGATTCTAACCAGCATAATGGACTTTCAAAAGGGGGCAGCTTTGCTAAGAAAGTTAGTTCAAGTCCCTGGGGATGATGATGGATTGGCTAAGGACTCTGTCAGATCTGTCTGAGAATACTAGCTTGGGAAGACATCTCTCTTACTGGAATCATTTGCTCATGGTTAGGGAGGGAAAGACAGAAAAAGTTTTGTGTTAGGAGAACCAGAGGGATTCCAGGCCTTGCCTTAAAACGTCGAGTACTCTCTCCACCTAGTTATTATTCACATACAAAATGAGCTAGCAATGCCCTACTTCCCTGCAAAGATAAATGGAGCCAGCCCTGCCTCCTGCTGGCTTTGAGACCTTGAGCAATTTCTTTGAATTCTCTGAGCCTCAGTTTCTCCATGCGTAAAATGGAGACAATGCCAGTATTCACCGAGTAATGGTTAATCTTCAGTATAATATCATACCGCTATATTAAATAAGCTGACTACTTGACACCAAGACTAAATGTGAAGCTGCTTTTCTATAACCAACATTTTAGGAAGTGAAAAATGGGAAAAACTAAAATGGGGACAATAACTGTATCCTACCTCATTTAATCAAATAGAGAATCCATATAAAGCTCTTAATACGGGGCCTAATATTTGGTAAGCACTTGATAAATATTAGCTCAAATTATGACTGCTAACACACGGATCCATTTGGGAAAGCCTAATTGAGGATAAAAGGCAGCTGAACTACCAAGAGGCAAAGATAGGGTAAAGCCTGACTGCCTGACTCTTGGCCCACAAACCAGCAGCATCGGCATCACCAGGAAGCTTGGTAGAAATGCAGGGTCTTGGGCGATACCCCAGATTGACTGAGCCTGGATCTGCAATTTAACAAGATCCCTAGGTGATCACACATGTGCACATTAAAGGTCAAGAGGTGCTGACGAAGACGCACTGACAGCTCTAGCATTACTGTGTCACTTTGGGCAAGTCACTTAACCTCCCTATGCTTATTTTGTCATCTGTAAACCCTGACCTCGTAGGGTCATGGTGTGCTTAAGTGCCTCGGGTGGTAAGTGCTATTCAGCGCTTGCTACCTGTGCTCTCCAGCCCAGCCTTGGGCCATGGAGGGCCCCTCACAGCCTCACACCTTGGGCCATAGTTCAGCAGGAGCCGGACTGCCGGGTTCACACCCTGCCTCTCTCACCTGCAGCAAGGTGTGGCTGTGCGACCTGCAGTCACCTAACTCTTCCAAGCCTAGTTTCTCATCTGTTAAAATTGAAACAATGGCTGTGCCTATTGTTCCAATAGGCATGCTGAAGCGTGGCATGAGATGTGCTGCAAATGGCCAGGCCAAGGCTGTGCTCAAAGCGCGTTTTAGCCTCATCAACGGGCTGTGTTGAGCAGAGTCCACGCTGTGAGCCGAGCGAGTCCCTGTTCTGCAGAGCCTGCATGCCTCTTGCTGCCTGACCGATAGCTGCAGGAACTCCCTGGGGCTAGAACTTGGGTACACAGCGGACAGGGCCCAAACCCTTACAGGCCAAGGAGGACTTGTATCCTTTCTAATATTAGTCCTGGAGCAAGAGGAAGCGAATTCCAACACTGGCCTCTTCCGGAAATCAGAGGGCTTGGTTGTGTGGAGAATGACAGTGTAGAAGAGGCAGTTGGAAAGCTTTGGAAAAAGTCAAGCATGAGACAATTGCAGGCTCTTGTTTTGTGTTGCCCACCTTGTGGCCAGGAGGGAAGAGCAGTGCGGCTCTCAGCAAGGAGGGTCTGTTCCCTGATCCCTCGCTCCCCTTTCTCCCTCCGACACCACAAGGCCAATGCTGCAAACTCCCCTACTGCCCAACCAACCAAGCCACGTGGCTGGGTCCAGGAGAGGGAGAAAGAGAGTAAAGGGTGGACAAGAGGCACGCGCTGGACGCCTCTCTTCTGTCCACCTTTTCCCTCTGCTGGATGCGAGAGTTCTTTTTCACCCTGTAATTCCCTCCCACGGGTTTGGGCATCAGGCAGTTTCACTCTGACCCTTGACTCCGGGGGACCTGATTTCTTGATCATCCTCACATACTATGAGACAAAAAAAGATTACTTGTTCAAGGCCGTTTTAACATCCTGGGCAGGACAATTCTTGGTTGTGGCTCTGTCCCGTGCGTCGCAGGATGTTTAGCAGCATCCCTGGCCTCTGCCCACTAGATGTCAGTAACGCTCCCAGCCCTCAATAGCTTGTGACAACCAAATCACTCTGAGGAGAGGACCTCTGGTGTAGGGTCTGGTCACAGCGGACTTTAAAGCTCTATGATGGCTTCCAAAGGCTCCAGCATCTCCCAGGTAATCTCTAAGCAGCTTTATTTTCCAGCATTTTGCTCATTCCCCTAACCAAGCACAGAATTTTGTGCTTGCGTATTCAGAATTCTGTGACATATATTCACGATGCAGAATATATATCAGCTTTGCTGAGCCAGGGCCTACACAGAATCTTGTAAAAGTACAGCTTGCCCTCAGATAGGCAGGCAAGTCCAGTGAGGCCAGCTACTGTATAATATATATTTCTTCTGGCCTGGTGCGGTGGCTCATGCCTGTAATCCCAGCACTTTGGGAGGCCTAGGCGGGCAGATCATTGGGTCGAGAAATCGAGACCATCCTGGCCACCATGGTGAAATCCCTTTTCTACTAAAAATACAAAAATTAACCAGGCGTGATGGTGCATGCCTGTAGTCCCAGCTATTTGGGAGGCTGAGGCAGGAGAATCACTTCAACCCAGGAGGCAGCGGTTCCATTGAGCTGCAACACTGCACTGCAGCCTGGCTACAAAGCGAGACTCGGTCTCAAAAAAAAAGAAATTTTATTTCTTCTAAGGAGGGGAGGTGCATTATCACAGCCAGATCCTAAAAGGAGGCCCTGCATGTGGCCTGGTGGTGGGCAGTGGCAGGCAAGAAGGTTACAGGTGCTTGCCGGGGTTCTTGGCTCTGCCTGGTTGGTTGTTAGAATGAGTCAGGACAAGCCACTTACCTACCTTTAGAGATAAATAGCTTGCCTTGGTTTACACATTTCAGCCCCAGGCTCTTTTCTGTAAATGAGGGGTCTAATTTGAAACAATCTCTGAGATTCTATAAGTGATCTAGAATTAGTTAATATGCATTCAATTGAAAGCACTGTTTTTATTCAAGATTATGACCTTCCTACTTTTTGGTGTTAAAATTTCATCTTTTTTTAATAAAGTAACGGTGATAATAAATGATGATTTAAGAAACTGTTTCTACTTAACAAAGTAAGACATTGGCAACCTCATGTTTGTACAGGAAAACGTTATTTTAAATATTTTACCTAAAATCTCCATGTCTGAGAGTCACTGATGAGAAGCTTGTCATCCCACATGTGGAACGGGCAGGACAGTGGCTCAGCCAGGACACACATTTGCATTCCAATGCCTGGCACGGCGTCCACCATCCTTTGATGACAGGCAGGATTTCTCCAACACCATGGTTTCTAGGATAAAATAAATCTTACCTTCCACATGGGTCATTATGTTATCACTTAAACGTATGAGAAAAATTCAACATACATTTTGGTGATGCAAAAATCTCAGGACCTCGAAATCACAAAGCTAAGGGAAAAGTCCAGCTGGGAACTAAATCAGGCAAACCTGTCTCCCATTTTAATTTCTAAATAAGATAGCCAACAGAGATTAGAGCGCTACCTCCCTCCCACCCTCACAATTTGCCCACAGAGAAATTCCATATGGGCCTCAAGATTTTCACCTTAAAACAGTTGTGTTGAATTTCACCCTGGCAATGTAGACTAATATAATAGCCAATCTTCACAGGTGCTAGATGGAAAGTCCTCCCTCTGCTCACCGGAGACAAATGCATACCTGATTGCTTCCTCTGCCCTGTTGTCTATGTAAAAGCAGATTCGCTGAGCCAGACTCAGTGAGATGCTGATCAAGGGCTCAAAAGAATGCAGTTTTACGTCTCTTATCTACCTACGACCTGGAAGACACCCCTCCACCCCTGCCTGCCTACGACCTGGAAGACACCCCTCCACCCCTGCCTGCCTACGACCTGGAAGACACCCTCCACCCCTGCCTGCCTCTCTTTCTAGTTGTTCCACTTTACTGGACTGAACCAATATACGTCTTACACATATTGATTGATGTCTCATGTCTCCCTAAAATGTGTAAAAGCAAGCCGTACCCCAACCATTTTGGGCACATGTTGTCAGGACCTCCTGAGGCTGTGTCATGGGCTCATCCTTAGCCTTGGTAACATAAACTTTCTAAATTGGTTGAGACCTGTCTCAGATATTTTAGGTCCACGGCAGCAGCAAAACAATAGCTACACTTTTGTTATACATGCAAAGAGGTCAGATACAGTTCTCTATTAAAACCCTTTTTAAACTATTCATAGCTGTGAGGCTCTGTTGTTTTTCATTTGTTTGAATTAAATTAAATGGAATAAATATGCATTTGAATACGAAGTGGACTAATGCTGAACGAGAGGCTGTGGGAAAACTGAGGCTGGATGACCCTGGGCTGCTGCTTTCAAGGAGTTACTACAGGAGGGTGACAAGACAAGAAAACAACTGGTCCTCCAAGGGGAGGCAGCGGGAACAGGCCTGAGCGGGACTCAGTCCTGGGGTGGGGGGTGGGGGGTGGGAGGTGGGAGAGGAAGGGGGCAGTTCAGAGCATAGGTCACCATTGACAGGGGATCAGCATTATGAGAAAAGGTGGCATCAGATGGACCAGACCGTGTGAACAATTTGGGCCCTGAAGCTGTGTCATCACCCTAATGTCTCTGCTTCCTAGCAGCCAGTGAATGCTCCTCAAATGTTGGAAAAATTAATTAAATAAAAATGAATGGCAGCAGATGGTGCTATTAGAATCAAGAGTTGGCCGAGCATGGTGGTTCACACCTGGAATTCCAGCACATTGCAGGGCCGAGGAGGGCAGACCCCTGAGCTGAGGAGTTCAAGACCAGCCTAGGAAACTTAGAGAGACCCCCGTCTCTACAAAAAATACAAAAATTAACCCAGCATGGTGGCACGTACTCGTAGCCCCGGCTACTCAGGTGGCTGAGGTTGGGAGGATCTGCTTGGGTCCAGGAGATTGAGGCTGGAGCACGCCAAGGCACTCCAGCCTAGGCGACAGAGCAAGATCTTGTCTCAAAAACATAAAAATAAAGTAAAATAAAGAGTTACTGAGCACTATACTTTTATTGGACTTAAAACTACTGGAAAAATCTCAGTTATGTGTACAAAGGGATGCTTTCCCATACTTTAATTAAGTGTCTGTAGTACTTACTTTTCAACACAAGAGGGAGCTGCTGCCTAGTTTATTCAACTAAAATATTTTTACGTTTGCATCATTTCTTCTCAAACTACAGTAGTGTATAGTATACTGTGCTATCTAACCACCCTCCCCAAATGTAGCCCACCAACCAAAAATATCCCATCACAATTCAACAAAAGTATTATCAGCAGCACATTATTTTCCAAAATGAATGTCTCCCAAATTATATGATTAGTAGGGGGAAAAAAGATAACATTTTTAATGTTTTGTGAACAGATAGCTGAGGCCAGTATGGAGTGTTCTTCAGATCCTTAAATAAACCCAGGATTTTCCAGTGATGAAAGCTATGCCTATAAAAATGTCTCGGGACCTCAAATGAGGGCAGCAAGGCCGAGATGAGTCATTTCTAAGTGCCCAGGTTTTCATGAGGGTCAAAGTCTCCCTAAGACATTGGCTGAGTCCAGGCCTCAAAAGTGACATGTGCAATTTATTTTGCAAAGAGCTGCAAAGAATAGATTATGAAATAGCCAAAATTCAGATGTGCCTTGAGTCAAGATCATCTGATATATACATTAGAACTTAGGGGAAAGAATAAGCAAATCATACTCATGATTTTCTAAAATTTCTTGCTTTACTAAAGTATTCACTTCAGAAGTTTTTTCATAGCAAGCTCCCTAGTATTGTACATTTTAAGAAAACTTCAATTAGGCTGGGTGTGGTGGCTTATGCCTGTAATCCCAGCACTTTGGGAGGCCAAGGTGGGCGGATCACAAGGTCAGGAGTTCAAGATCAGCCTGGCCAACATGATGAAACCCTGTCTCTACTAAAAATACAAAAATTAGCTGGATGTGGTGCTGTGTGCCTGTAGTCCCAGCTACTCGGGAGGCTGAGGCAGGAGAATCATTTGAACCCGGGAGGCAGAGGTTGTGGTGAGCCGAGATTGTGCCACTGCACTCCAGCCTGGAGAAACCATAAAAAAAAAAAAAAAAAGTCATTTACCAAATTTGAATCTCCATACTATTTTTCAGAGTTAACATTTCTAGCAAATAAAGTGTGCTGTTACCATCTGAAAGCAGCTACTATAAATAAACGCCAGTGTATAGTTCATCTAAATGTGGGAGGCAGCAGTACTAAGGTCAACAGAGAGCAATGTGTTTTCAGTGACCTGAGAACAAAACCAAGAAAAGAAGAAGGGTAAAGTGAGAGAACATTTCCCCAAATCACAACCAAATTCAGTCTTTGTTAAGAAGTCCATTTTTCATCTTAAAGAATGAAAGCAATTTCTTCGGTCTCCCTAGAATGGTATCATTATTAATGATTCTTTTTAGAACAAGTCACAGCTGTCTGCTCTCCCCCTTGGCCAGACAGACCCTCCTGTGTCTGGATGTCCATGTTTGTGCAACACCTTCTCTCCCTTGCATTGATGTTTCATACTCTTCACTTCCTGGGAGGCAAGGACCATGCCTTCTTGACTTCTGTGTCACCAACAGAGCCTAGTCCAGGCCAGCAGTGAGCAGTTCATTTGTGTTTAGAAAAAAATCACAGCCAGGCTGGGCGTGGTGGCTCATGCTTGTAATCTCAGCGTTTTGGAAGGCCACGGTGGGTGGATCACTGAGGCCAGGAGTTCGAGACCAGCCTGACCAACATGGTGAGACACCCCCCCCGTCTCTACTAAAAATACAAAAATTAGCCAGGCATGGCGGCATGCACCTGTAATCCCAGCTACTCGTGAGGCTGAGGCAGGAGAATCACTTGAACCCCCAGGAGATGGAGGTTGCAGTGAACTGAGATCATACCATTGCACTCCAGTCTGGGTGATATAGTGAAACTCTGAAAAAAAAAAAAATCGCACAGCTGAGGGGAGAGTGACTGATAAATAAAAAAGGAAGAAAACGGGATATTTCTTTTTTATTTTCTTCTACGAGCCAAATAAACTTCTTTTCTTTATAAATAACCCAGTCCCAGGTATTTCTTTCTTTCTTTCTTTTTTAAGAAAGAAAAAAAAAAGAATGAAGGAGAGGAAGAAAGAGGAAGAGGGAGAGAGAATGGAAGTGTTGCTTTATTGCCCAGGCTAAAATGCAGTCTAAAAATGGGTATTGAAAGCCTCTTTTATACCAATAATTGTGCTTAAAAATGGAGACAGGAAAAAAATGAGGGAAGAAAATAACAAACACACAGCCAACCAATATTTCATTTAAACCTGTAAGTAGGTGTGATGTGGTGCTTATAAGTGTATATTTTGTGTATTTAAAGTGGAGAGTTCTATAAATGTTTATTAAATTTAGTTGTTCCGGATCTGAGTTCAAGTTCTGGATATCCTTGTGAATTTCCTGTCTCATTGATCTGTCTAATAGTGATGTTGAAGTCTCCCACTATTATTGTGTGGGAGTCTAAGTCTCTTTATAAGTCTTACGTATCTGGGTGTTCCTGATTTGGGTGCATATATATTTAGGATCGTTCGCTCTTCTTGTTGCATTGATCCTTTTACCATTATGTAATGTCCTTCTTTGCCTCTTTTGATCTTTGTTGCTTTAAAATCTATGTTATCAGAGGCGAGAATTGCAACTCCTGCTTTTTATTTGTTTATTTTTGCTCTCCATTTGGTTGGTAAATCTTTCTCCATCCCTTTGTTTTGAGTCTTTGTGTATAGATGGGTCTGGATGCAGCATACCGATGGGTTTTGGCTGTGTCTTTTGATTGGGGGATTTAGTCGAGTTTAATACTGCCATTTGATGTTAGCTGGCTGTTTTGCCCATTAGTTGATGTAAATTCTTCATTATGTTGATGCTCTTTACTTTTTGGTATATTTGGAAAGGCTGATACTGGTTGTTCCTTTCTACGTGTAGTGCTTCTTTCAGAAGCTATTGTAAAGCAGGCCTGGTGGTGATGAAATCTCTGAGTGCTTGCTTGTTCACAAAAAATTTTATTTTTCCTTCGCTTATGAAGCTTAGTTTGGCTGGATATGTAATTCTGGGTTGAAAGTTCTTTTCTTTAAGGATGTTGAATATTGGCCCCCACTCTCTTCTGGCTTGTAGGGTTTCTGCTGAGAGATCTGCTGTGAGTCTGATAGGCTTCCCTCTGTGGGTAACCTGACCTTTCTTTCTGGCTGCCCTTAGTATTTTCTCCTTCATTTCAACCCTGGTGAATCTGATGATTATGTGCCTTGAGGTTGGTCTTCTTGAGGAATATCTTTGAGGTGTTCTCTGTATTACCTGGAGTTGAATATTGTCCTGCATTGCTAGGTTGGGAAAGTTTTCCTGAATAATATCCTGAAGCGTATTTTCCAGCTTGGATTGATTCTCTTCATCACATTCAGGTACACCTATCAAGCGTAGATTAGGTCTTTTCACATAGTCCCATATTTCTTGGAGATTTTGCTCATTCCTTTTTATCCTTTTTTCTCTAATCTTGTCTTCTCGTTTTATTTCATTAAGTTGGTCTTCAATCTCTGATATCCTTTCTTCTGCTTGATCAATTTGGCTGTTAAAACTTGGGCATACTTCGCGAAGTTCTCATGTTGTATTTTTCAGCTCTATTAATTCACTTATATTCCTCTCTAAATTGTCTATTCTCATTAGCAGTTGGTCAAACCTTTTTTCAAAGTTCTTAGCTTTTTGCATTGGGTTAGAACAAGTTCTTTTAACTCACAGAAGTTTCTTATCATCCTCCTTTTGAAGCTTGCTTCTGTTAATGGAAAACACTCGTTCTCCATCAGGCCTTGTTCTGTTGCCGATGAGGAACTGTGATGCCCTGTAGAGGGAGAGGCGTTCTGATTTTGGGTATCCTCAGCCTTTTTAGGCTGGTTTCTTCCCTTTGTTATAAATGTATCCATCTGTCGTCTTTGTAATTACCAACTTTCCAATTAGGTTTCTGAGTGGACGTCCAACTTGTTGGTTCCCAGTGCCGGAATCTGAGCAACCCACTGCACCTGCCAAAACAGCAGCGTTAAGATTGATGGCACTTTTCTGACTCTGCACCAAGAACTGCCGCGCTAAGGCACCGGCAAAACCACCACGCAGGCCACGAGAGTCACGCTGGCGACCCGTGGGGCTCCTCCACTGGGAATCTCCTGGTCCATGAGCAACAAAAATTCGTCTGAAAGTGTGGCATCCTCTCATTCTCTGTGCTTTCACTGGGAGCTACAATCCCGAGCTGGTAGTGATCAGTCATCTTGGATCTCTCTCCCAGGTATTTCTTTGAAGGGATATTTCATACTAGTACTTAAAGGTTGTGTGTTTTTGTTTGTTTCTGTTGGTTGGTTATTAAATTTTAATTCTATGCTCAAGAGGTAGCAGAAAGTGGTGAGGAGCGTGGACTCAGACATCTGGGGTTCAAATCCTAGCTCTGCCATTTCTAGCTGTGTGTGGTCTTGGGCAAGATTCTTGTCTTCTCCATGCCTCAGTTTCTTCATCAATAACTTGCAGCTGCTGATGATGATGATGCTAAGACTTTTCATGTGGGGTTTATAATTTATAAAGTACTCAGAACAGTGTCTGACACAAAGTTAACACTATTAGCGTTTATAAAACAGAATAATTATGTTTAATGGGATGTAGTCAAGTGTACTTTGATTCATTAAAAGCTGAATAAAGCTTTAACAAATGTAACAGGCTGAGATGATGAAAATGTTCTGGAGTTATACAGTGAATATGCTAAAAACCACTGAATTGTAAATTTTTTAATGGTGAATTTTATGGTATGTGAATTAGATCACAACAAAAATGTGATAGAGAAAAATTCAATTCAACAAATATTTGTAAATACATAAAGGGATTCAATCCTCTCCTGGATATAAAAAAAGTTTAGAATGTCATGCATGCTTTGAAGGGTATTATTAAAGGAGTATCTGGAGAGGAGAGTGTCAGTCACTTTTCCCAGCTCACTGGGGAAGATGCTGCTATCCATATTTTTCACTCTAAGACTTAGAAGCCTTCTATGGTCCCACAGAAAGCATGGGTAGCAGGAAGCAGTCAGCTAGTTCCACCAACTTACCCTCCTCAGGTAGGGAGAGTCTTGTTGAGGACAGAGCATTTACATCTGTAAGGTAATTAGCGAAGTAGACATCTCAGGAGGCTTTTGGGGCCAGTTTGTGTGGTAAGGAAGAACAAGAAGCGTGCAGATGCTGAGCAGCCAGCCGGTGGTTGGGGAAGGTTTTCTGGAGGCAGTGACCTTGGAAAGGGACCTTTACAGATGGGTCAGGTTTTAGCTCTGCAGGTCAGTTGCAGTGAGAGTAGCTGTCTTTAGAGATGTGTAAAAAGGGCTTGAAAAACCACTTTTCCTAGGATCATGCATATTCTTAGGTTGAAAAGTCTCACACTGACCATATTAACAAACATGGATGCATATGAATTTCATATTCATATCAGAAACTTATATCAACATAGCTGAAGCCATAGGCATTTGTTTTGACCAATTATACAAGGTAGGATGTTAATGAGAGAATGAAGGCACTTTAAAGACAACTAGGTTGCTTAACCACCCATTCACCTTTTTCTTCATTTATTCAACCAACTTTTTTTTTGAGACAGAGTCTCACTCTATCGCCCAGGCTGGAGTACAGTGGCTTGATCTCGGCTCACTGCAACCTCCGCCTAACAGGTTCAAGTGATTCTTCTGCCTCAGCCTCTTGTGCAGCTGGGAATACAGGCGCGTGCTACCATGCCTGGCAATTTTTATATTTTTGGTAAAGACGGGATTTCACCATATTGGTCAGGCTGGTCTCGTACTCTTGACCTCGTAATCTGTGCGCCTCAGCTTCCCAAAGTGTTGGATTGCAGGTGTAAGCCACCGTGCCCAGCCTCAACAAACTTTTTTTTCAGCACCTACCTCACTAGTACCTGATAATATAAATATAATGAAATGCAGTCTCTGTGCTTTGAGAAGACTCCAAGCTAGAAACTGAAATCAGATACATGAAAATACTGTAAAATGATCATTGGTATAGCAAAGGGTAATAGAAGGGAGAAGGGAAACCCAGGCTTAAAAACACTACCTTAGATTGATGTTCAAAAATTAAGATTATTCCAGAGATTTCTTTTTCTGGCTAAAAACAAAGCACTCTTACAAAGTACTTTAGACTTTTAGCAGAGCCATCACCAGCTGACATAAGAGGAAGAAAGAATTAGGGAAAGGATAAGGAGACATTCTGCCCCGCTCTTTCCCCTCGCTATAGGCTCCCTGGGTGGCGGGTCAGCCACTTGCCTAAAAGTGAGTTGAAATTTGAAGTGGGATGACTTCCCTGTTCTACACTTCCAAGCCGACTTTCAGGGCAAACGTGTTGGGGTTTGAGGAAGAAGCCGGACTTCTTTAAGGATACCTGGAGAGAGAGAGAGGATCATTTCCCCCCCAGAGGAAATTGGTTTCTCCACCAGTGCTCCATTTCGACCCAATTCTCACCCAACAACCATTTTAGAAGATAAGAAAACAGTTTGAAATTAAAAAGAAAAGAAACCCTTTTTGCTGTGTAAAATGCAGGCAACATAAAATTTACCATTTTAACAATTTTTAAGTGTATTTCAGTGGCATTATATATATTCACAATGGTGTGCAACCAGCACCACTATCCACCTCCAGAACTTTTTCATCAACCCAGATTGAAACTGTACCCATTCAGCAATAACTCACCCCCACCTCCAAACCCTGGTAACCTCTATTCTGCTTTCTGTTTCTATGAATCTGCCTATTTGAGGTACCTCATACAAGTGGAATCATACCATATTTCACTTAGCTCAGTGTTTCTCAGG
The DNA here is from genome assembly GCF_009761245.1 of Sapajus apella. Classification (NCBI taxonomy): domain Eukaryota; kingdom Metazoa; phylum Chordata; class Mammalia; order Primates; family Cebidae; genus Sapajus; species Sapajus apella. Next base: position 20,038,472 of record NW_022436968.1, on the reverse strand, counting down.
TTCAGCTGCATTTCAGAATTTCATTCCTTTTTAAGTCAGAGGGATATTCCACCCTATGTATCTATCACCCTTGGTTTATCCATGTATCTTCTTATGGGCCCTTGCACTGTTTCCAGCTTCCGGCAATTGTGCTTCATGCTGCAATTGTGAACATAGGCATACAAGAATCCGTTCAAGTCCCTGCTTCCAATTCCTTTGGGTATATACCTAGGAATGGAATTGCTGAAGTGTATGGCAATTCTATATTTAGCTTCTCAGGGAACTGTTTTCCACAGCTGCTGCACCATTTTATATTCCCACCAGCCATGCACAAGGGTTGCAATTTCTCAACACCTTCCGCAACAGCAGCTGCAAGAGTTTGGGAAGAGTTCTCAACTTTGAGTTGGAAGAGGTTTATCTGAATTAAATTGGTAAATGCTCCAGGTAAAAAAAAAAAAAAAATCAGATGGAATATTCCTATTCATACACTCTGTGGAGGGGGAGAGAGAAAGAGCAAGAGTCAACCAGCTCAGAAGCTCGTACAGGCAAAGATATGGGGACCCCAGGCCTGATCATGCCCCACTGTGACCACCAGCAACAGTTTTGGGGTTACTTCCAGAAATTTCACGTAAGAGAATTACCCCCTGCTATTGATATTTTGAGCAAGAATTTCCTTGCTGTGGGGACTGTCTATCTTCATGCCCAGCCCACCCCGACATAGTGACAGTGGTGCCTCCTTCCGCAGTCCATGACTGTCTAGGATGCAGCCCCATCCTGACATTTGCAGACACTTTTGTGGGGGGCTGCTCCCAAAGCCTGGTGGTGTTTCCAAACCGTCATTGAAACATTCTAAGGGGTCTTCCTGCCAGTGTCTGCAGAGGATGTCCTCTGTGTTCATGGCCAGGGCTGCTGTGCCTTACAGACCCGCCTGGCTGCCCACTGCTGATACAGCTGGTGCTCGGGCACCATCCTTAGACATACATCTTGAAATGTTTTTCAACAGTTACTGTAAAGAAAGTCTAAGCAGGTCAAAGGTATGGTGTCATTCCCACTGCAGCAAAAAGAGCTCTACTAGAGCTGGGCTGGAAGGTGCCTTGGGTGAAAAAATATGGCCTGGCACCCATGTCTCCAGATTCCAGCTGGAGTTTCCCCGCTATCCAGGAATGGGTGACCCCTTGTTGTGCTCAGGCATGGCAACATCTCTTCCCCTCTGTCCCCCTTGGAGGATCCTGTCCTCATACTTGTCCAATATCATAAAAGTTTGTAAGTGAAAAGGAAGGTAGAGAGTGAATTCCTAGAAGGTTGCAGGGATGCTCCTGTGGAGGGATGTTGGGGTGTAGCCCACTGTGAGGGCTATTCCTGGGGTCCTGCCCCGCTGCTCCAGGCTCCTTGTGCTGTCTGTGGGAGACAGACCACGGCATACCTGAACATGCTCCTGGACTGTGCTGGGACATGTGCTTTCTAAGTTTGCAGCGTTCATAATCCTTGGTTTCGAAAGGCTGTTCTATGATGCTAATCTGTCTCCTGTGAATTCGTGGAAAAATTCCTAAATTATATTGTTGAAAGGTGGAGACCAAAGAGAAGTGTATCCTGTCATCTAAACTTTTGAATGATACTACAATGAGGCTGCGCTTAATACCAGCAGGAAACTAATGACCTCATCTAAAAATATATGCACCAGGCCGGGGGCAGTGGCTCATGCCTATAATCCAGCACATTGGGAGGCTGAGGCCGGCAGATTACTTGAGGTCAGGAGTTCCAGACCAGCCCAGTGAACATGGTGAAACCTCGTCTCTACTAAAAATACAAAAATTAGGTGGATGTGGTGGCAGGCGTCCATAATCCCAGCTACTTGGGAGGCTGAGGCAGGAGAATGACTTGAACGCGGGAGGTGGAGTTGCAGTGAGCCAAGATCACATCACTGCACTCTCCAGCTTGGGTGACAGAATGAGACTGTTAAAAAAAAAAAATATATATATATATATATTTGCTATATATATATGCTATATGCACCAAATATCATTTTATAGACGTAGATGATGAAACTCAGAGCTGAAGAAATAAACCTTGTATAGCAACAACCTGCAGTTTCCTTCAGGCTTTGAAGAAGTGAGTTTTGAGAACAAATGCTAATTTGGGGATTTGGTGCAGGCTTTTCTTTTGCCTGCTCTCAAAAACAGACAATTTTACATTTGAGATTAAAAGGGTAGTAAATTTAGTCCACTCAGGTTTCAGTATTGAATATATATGAAGACGTGCTTGCTTATATGATAGGCTCTATATTTCAGAATGAATTTTTTTCTACATGGGATGAAGTTGGAGACTCTCTGAGATGATCTTAAAAATCAGAAAATTACAGCTTAATTAAGTGTTGCCCCTAAAACTTCTTGCTTTAAAAGAAATATTATATGGGCATCTGGTATAAAACTCAGAAGGTTAAAATTATATATATTTTTTCTCACATAATCAGGTCTTTTTCAGCTTGCTAGCTCAAATACTTTTGGTATTTGAAAAAATGATTGCTATTATAAAACATTTAGAAACTTCACCTTTGGTGCTGACGCATAGCTTGACTTGAAATGTGATTGCTAGACGCTCTTTGGCTAAGCCTTTCCTCACATAAATGACTTTTTAAAAGCTCCTCACTCTGGGTATTTAAAAAATTCTGTTATTTTTCATTGTAGAACAATTAGAAAATTCATATTTGGAATTGATACTTAGCTTGACTCGCTGCATAGGTTTTCGATGTTTGTTATAAGGGTTTAGATTTCTCAAGTTTTGCTCAGAGAGAGAATGGGCAACAATGGCTTAGAGTGCATGTTGAGGTGGCTCAGAATAGGGTAGAGAGGTCAGTATTAGCTGGATTAGAAGTTGGACTAGATGGCCTCTCACCCCGGGGCACCTTCTACTCAAATGATTTTAATTACTAAGGTATTGGCCATAAACTACCACTGATTCTGTATCTATGTACACACCGCAGGGCCTGGAAAAGCGTCAGCCTTTGGTAAATCTGCACTGGCTGAGATTCCTGCAGGGTCTTGACTCTGCTTTAGGCTTCGTGTGCTGATGATCATAATGGCTTTCCAGCTGTTGCACAGTTCACGGACTCTATTCAGATGTGCTGCAGAAAATTTTGAGACTCCAGCATGAAGAGTTGTATCTACTTCTTTTTGTCACAATTACTGGAACTTAAAACTCTGTTCATCAAAATCCTGTTTTCATATGATCTAGTTTCAAAGGAAATTCTGGTTTGATGGGATGAAACCACTGTGTGTCCCCTGTGGTTGTAAGAGCTAAGACACAGCATCTTTTCACACAGGTGCGTGCACTGTGCACCCTGGCTCCCTTTAAATATCATTGGGCTTAATAGCTGGGTAAAGGGATGATCTGTGCAGCAAACCAGCATGGCACACATTTCCCAGTGTAACAAACCTGCACATCCTGCACACAAAACCCTGAACTTAAAGTAAACATTGGAAATAAATAATGAATAAATAACATATCACCTGGGGTCTTATAAGAGGTCGTATGAGCAGCTCTGCTACAGGATGAACAAAAAGGTAACTAGAAACTCAAACAGGGAAGCCCCAGAATCTGACATTTCCAGACCTTTCCCCAAGCTCTGTCCTGCCTGTCTTCCGCTCTAGATGTGTGTCTGGATGTCTCTCCCACCTAGGTGACAGGTGTGCTATGCACTCCTCCATGGTTTGTCCTGCAGAGGAAATTTAGTCATTCCCAGGTTTACTCTGTGGGCCTGCAGTCTTTTCTCAGTGAAAACTTTTGTCTTTTTTTTTTTTTTTTTTTTTAAATCAAGCGTTCCTGTGTTGCCCAGGCTGCACTGGAGTGCAGTGGCGCAATCTCGGCTCACTGCAACCTCTGCCTCCCGGGTTCAAGTGATTCTCCTGACTCAGCCTCCCCAGTAGCTGGGATTTATAGGCACATGCCACATGCCCGGCTAATTTTTGTATTTTGTGTAGAGATGGGGTTTCAGCATGTTGTCCAGGCTGGTCTTAAACTCCTGACCTCAAGTGATCGGCCTGCCCTGGCCTCCCAAAGTGCTGGGATTACAGGCGTTTGCCACTGTGCCAGGCCTGTTTTTGTCTTTTTGAATGGTCCCCATGTGCTGGTCTGTTACTCCAATAGGCTTTTCTGTCACAATAACTTTCTGATTAACCATTTAGTAGAATTTTCACAAGAAAACATTTTGAAGTATTAAAAACAATTCAAGTAATATTTCTTCTGATTATAAAACTAATCATTTGTAGAAAATTTAGAAAATTTAGAAAATTCTAGGGAAGCAAAAGGGAGAAAATGAAATCATCTATTAGTTCATAGCTGAGAGAAATTGTTAGGATTTAGTAGTGCCATTTTGTTGACTTTCTATTTAATCATAAATAATAAAGACATACTTTAAAAAGATGGGAATATACTATCCATGCCATTTCTTTTTTTTTTTTTTTTTTTTTTTTACTGAGACAGAGTTTTGCTCTTGTTGCACAGGTTGGTGTACAGTGGCGTGATCTTGGCTCACTGCAACCTCTGCCTCCCCGGTTCAAGCAATTCTCCTGCCTCAGCCTCCCGAGTAGCTGGGACTACAGGCATGCACCAGCACAGCCAGCTAAGTTTTGTATTTTTAGTAGAGATGAGGTTTCGCCATGTTGGGCAGGCTGGTCTCGTACTCCTGACCTCAGATGATCCACCCACCTCAGCTTCCCAAAGTGCTGGGATTACAGGCGTAAGCCACCGTGCTCAGCCTCTTTTTTCTTTTCTATTTTTTTTTCTGACACAGGGTCTCACTCTGCCACCCAGGTTGGAGTGCAGTGGCTCAACCATGGTTCACTGAAGCCATGAACTCCCAGGTTCAAGTGATCCTCCCATCTCAGCCTCCCGAGTAGCTAGGACTACAGAAGTGCACCACCATGCCTGGCTCCTTTTTTGTTTATGTGTTTGTTTTATAGAGACAGGGTCTTACTATGTTGCTAGGGCTGGTCTTAAGCTCCTGGGCTCAAGCAATCCTCCCACCTTTGCCTCCCAAAGTGCTGGGATTATAGGTGTACATTCCATTTCGAAGCTTCCCTTTCACTTCAGTGTACTGTCAGTACTTCCCTGTAACAGTCATTTTTTTTCTACCATGCTTTTAGCAGCTGTATGTTTATTTGACAAGGGGGATTATAAATGATCAGTTATTAAAAAAGTGAGTTAACATGGGCGATAATAAAAATGACACGTACCTACGTGCTTAATTTTAAACTAAACAAATGTACATCCCTTCCTCAATCGTTTGGCTATAGACTGAAAGCCCTTTCTTGGTGAGTGGGTTCACAGATTCAACATATGATTATGTATTTCTTGCATAAACCATATCCATAATATCCAGTTTTGATCTCGGTAGGATGGATGGAGAATGTAAAAAATTTAAAGACACTCAATGCAACCTCCTAGATTGTTTGCAAATTTTTCCAGGTTCTTGCTAACAAATACAGCTGGCATAAATAGGTGTGTAGAATGAATGTATGTAAGTCTTGGACAGACAAAGCTCAGATATGCTGCTGAACTTTTCAGAGAACAAATATGCAGATTGTCCAAAACAGTCCTGTCTGTTACTAGGGTTTTATGGGAAAGTAGAGAATGTCAGTGGATTCAGTTAGTGGGGCTAGAAGAGCATCTGCCCTTTCCTTTTAATGGATGTGAAATAAGTCATTACCTAGTCCCTTGTGGTTGGGGATTCTGGTGGCTTCCAGTTAAGTCTTCTCAATTTTGAACAAATCCATGATGATCCTTAGGATGTATCCCTGGAGGCGTAATGGTGCCTGTACGTGCATGAATGTGCATGCACACACATGTTATGCCTTTGAGACATATTGTCAGATTACGTTCCCAAATGATTGTACCAGTTTATACTTACTGCCATCAGATTATAAGAAAGTGCCATTTCAATGCTCCCTTTTCAACATTGAGCTCTATGATATGATTAAAAAACTCATAAAACTTGTTCAGTTTATTGCATCTTGTTTTGGTTTGCATTTTTAAATTAGATATGAATGTTTTCCATTTAAAACACTATTTTTTTTGTGAATTGATGAAAATATCCTATGCTCATTTTTCAGTTCAGATGTTTGTCTTTTTCTTGTTGATTTGCATCCACTCTTTATAAGTTAAGGATATTAAACCTTTCTCCATCATTTACACCAAAATGGTAACATTATGTTTACTTCCATCATTCAGCAAGAGTTGGAAATATAAATTCATTTAAATATAAGCCTAAGGAAAACTTACCTTGAATTTTAACATTAATTACAGATACTGTTTAGATAGTTAAAAAATTTTTTTAACTCATTTGGTGAATTAGTATGAGACCCAAGTTCACAATAGTTTGTATATTCTTGGAACTTCTTGGGTAAATGATTACGGCAAAGCATAAAGTATATTTAGCCTATCAGATCTTTTCAGTGATTGCATAATAGTTTACTTCTTCTGCTTAAAAGTATTAATGACTTGGAGCACTTTTTATGAGTCTTATTTTCAGACTCTGCTGTTTCTTTTGTATTTCAGAAAAATCAGGGTTGAATTTAAACATCTTATGCCATGTCTATTTACAGACTCTAAATCATATTTTGCAGGGAAGAAGGATGAAGAGGGAGATATTTATGGTTAGAGTTCAACCTCTAAATTTGTCTGCATGGCTGAGTTTGAGGATCAGTTATAAAGTGATATGTGTCTTTGTCTAGTGTACTTTTAGGTTATTCCACATATTTATTAATCCAGTTATTCTTGGAGGTTATTATCTTACAGCTTCTTTTGAAACTCTGTCATTAAAAAAAAATTAGACACCTTGTTTGAAACAATGTGTAACATAAAAGACAAATGTTTCCCTTAACATTGTCCAAATAAGTAGCCTGAGAATTAAGATGGGTATGGATTAGGGATCGTTTCAGCCTTGTTTTGTGATATCTTGGATGTTCCTGCTTTCCCCAACATACACACAGCTTGGGTATTGTAAAATTAAACAATATCACAGAGTTTTGCAACTCCAGACAGCTTTGAAATCCTAATCTGTAGACTTGTAGTAGTAGCTGAGGTCGTCCAGCCTGGCAGTGGAATCTGCCAGGGAGAACTTCTTCACATGAATTTGACCTTTTCTTTTGTTAACAAATGAAAAAATGACTCCCGTTGAAGCTGCAAGACCAAATCTTATTTTGGAGAGTGGAAAGAAAGGGAGAAGGAATCACTGGCATAGAGGTTGATTTCTTTACCTGCAGAATGACACCCGTCTGTATCTTCAGCCTCTGTGTTTAGCATCGTTGGCTCATATACGGTGGTGGCAGCTCTGCTTTCCCAGACTCATAGACCATCAATTGCGTGGGATTGAACTTATGTGGGCCACAATCCTAGAAACTCTATTTTGTCTGTATCAGTTGAGCATTCCTTCCCTTGGGCCCCTGTTTTTGTGCACTGTTCAGTGTGGAAGGTGAATGGGGAGAATACTGTGCATTCCTTCACATTGTCCTTTCCTAAGCTTCCACATGCCACATCATCGTACATTGTCATAGGGTCCCACCACAGAGTCCACTGCCAACAGCACACTGTATATCTGCCTGAGGTCCCATGGCCAGCTGGACACCACCCACCTGGGCAGGATTGCTGTTCTGCACTGACCCCAGACCACCTAACTTCAGGAGGCCCCTGGAGGAGGGTTTTTGAGGAGTGCTGCTTGGTCATTCTGTCAAAGTGCTCATCCTGGGACCACTTAGTTTTTGTTAAAATGGAAATTCAAATTATTTCTAAAAAAGGAAGAAAGCATCCTATCCTGTAATTACTTTTCTGAAAGAGACATAAGATGACTGTATTGTTATTTTTAAAGTTAACTAATAAAGAGGGTAGATGAATAGAGACTGTCTTTACCTCTGAAGGGTTGCTGGTGCTCTTGGTTGAGGGTTGTGGGGACAGCTTTTCTCCAAGGCCCCAGGTCTGGGCTCCTCCATCATGGCATTAGGGCAGCATATGCTATTTTCCTGGAAGAACGATTTTCATATTAGTACAAACATGGCTTGTTTGTGGAGGAAGAAGCTGCATTGGGCATAGGGTTCCAAGTAGTATTTCAGGGCTCAGGTTTAAGTCTCAGCTCTGCCATGTGCTAGGGCTATGACCGTAGGCAAAGATTTCTGTGCCTCAGTTTACTCATCTGTAAAATGAGGGTAACAAGACTACCCTCTGCATGGGAAAGTAAAGGTTAAAGGAAGTATTGCCTTAGATGCGTGGCCTTATCGCTGGCTAGACTTTGTTGGATTCAAGAGGGAAATGTAAGACTTTGAATAAATTGGGGCTGGGTGCCGTGGCTCATGCCTGAAATCCTAGCACTCTGGGAGGCCGAGGCAGGTGGATCACTTGAGGCTAGGAGTTGGAGACCAGCCTGGCCAACATGGCCAAACCCCATCTCTACTAAAATACAAAAATTAGCCAGGCATTGTGGCTTGTGCCTGTAATCCTAGCTACTCAGGAGGCTGAGTCAGGAGAATCGCTCGAATCCGGAAAGTGGAGGTTTCAGAGAGTTGAGCTCATGCCACTGCACTGCAGCCTGGGCAACAGAGCAGGACTGCCAAAAAAAAAAGGCGAGGGGGAGCTCATCACAGACCGGGGCCTCTGCGAGAACTGCTTCTCAGCCATTTCTCGGACATTAGAGGTCTGGTTTTCCCAGCGCTGTGAGTCTAATCTCCGTGTATCAGCTCCTCGGCTGCTGGTTTGGAGTTGGTGAGCTCAGGGGATGGAGGAGCAGCCAGGCTCACAAGCCTCCGTTCCTTACTAGAAGTCAGTCTTGGCTCTTTAGGTTTCCCTGCCTTAGGAGTGCCCGGATCTCCTTACACAGATTTAAATGTACAGCAGGTACTTGAATGACTTTGTCTTGCTATAACATTGATGAGAAAAAACTAATTGATTTCTCCTGGGGGCCGTTGTCTGTGTGAAGTTTGCACTTTCCCCTTGTCTGTGTGGGTTTTCTTTTGGTGAGGGCTGTTGTTTGTAGGACTGGCTTCTTTCTTCCTCAGCCCTCTTCAAAAAGCTCTTGTTTTTCAGCTCCTAAAGATCATGACCAAAACGTGTGACTGATTAAACTTGTATTTACGATGCAGTTTAATTTGCAATATTAGTCTTTTCTGCCCCATTACATGGCATGCCTTTATTCCAGTCATCATATGTATTCCTCGGTGAAGTTAGGTCGCTTCTTCCTGGCTCTGCATACTTTGTAGATTAAGATTGTTCCTGGTATTTTACATTTTTGTGGCTTTTCTGAAAGGGACTTAATTTTTATCTTTTCTGCCATGTTATTGATATAAAGGGAAGTTATTGATATCATAATAGTTTTTCTAACAGTTTTCATGAAGGCACATAAGGATGAATTTATGTCTTTTTGTTACCTTGTTTAATGCAGGCCCGTCTGGCAGCATTAACGTTCTTCAGTGTGGTCCACAGATTGCATCAGCCTTTAACTCACAGCCACGATGCTGGTTATGAGCTGAGATGCACGTGTGTGTGTGTCTCTCGTTCAGTTGGAGTGGACGCTGACCTTATGAAGTGTGGTCCTGACGCAGCGAGGTGAGTCGTACATGCAGATTTCTAGGGTTTACGCTGTGGCCTTGTCTCCCGTTGGCCATTGTGAACTGTTTCCGCACGCCTGGTAAATATCTGCAAGGGAGATGCATTGTAGTTTTCTTATTCTGCGGCATTGTTTTCAGGTTTCTGTGTGTACTTTGAAAAATCTCTACTCTTCCGTCCTTTTACTCGGCCCCCTCTCTTGGTGTTCTCTTACTTCTCTACTTGAATGTCATCTGCATTTCAGTGGACAAACAGCCGCCTGGGGGCCAAATCCCACCCAGTGCCTGCTTTTCTATTAAAGTTGTGCTGCGACAGAGGCCTGATCGCTTGGTGATAGATCATCTGTGGCTGCTTTCTCACCACAGTGGCAGAGTGGAGTAGTTGTGACAGACTGGGTGACCCTCCAGCCTGAATTATGCACTGGGCGGACCCCCACATTCTTCTCCTTGACTGCCCCCCTGCCCCACCTCTTCTGGGCCTGGCCTGTGAATCTCTTCAATCTCAATGGCAGGACCCTTGCTTTAGCAGTTTTCTTACCAGGCAAAATTCCAGCCCTTACAGGGGGTACACTCTAATTGGAAGAGAGAGGCAATGGAAAACAAGTTAGTAAATGAGAAGTGGGGAGAGAAGAGTCCAGCAAGAAGGGCTGAGAGGAGGCGGGAGGGTGCACAGGCCGCACTGAGGTTCCTCTGGGTTTGTGCCCAGCCTGGCGGCTCCTCCTCCTAGGGGCTGACCCCTATCCCTTCCTCATGGGGACTTGACTGTCTGCACCCCTCCTTCCTTCATCTCCCTAGACAGACCTGGTGCCTGACTTGGTCTCCATGATCCCGGGGACCCCAGGGGAAGAGTCGACTTGGACTGAGTCCTAGGAGGTACAGCTGGAGGTGGGACAGGGATGTGTGGCTGGGGGTGTTGAGGGGCTGGGACAGGAAGCTGGAAGGAAAGTGGTGTAAGGTGGCGCACGGGGGGTGGCATTTCCTTTCTGAGCCATCTCTGTCTAGTCTAGGGGTTTGCACTTGATCTGTGGGTGATGCAGACAGCACCAGAATCCTGAGAATTGTGGTCACTTGTGCATTTTTAAAAATGATGGTCCAGGTGTGGTGGCTCATGCCTATAATCCCAGCACTTTAGGAGGCTGAGAGGGGAGGATCATTTGAGCCCAGGAGGACAAGATTAGCCTGGGCAATATAGTGAGACCCCATCTCTTAAAAAAAAAAAACAAAAAAAAAAAACTAGCCAGGCATGGTGGCATGCACCTGTAGTCCTAGCTACTTGGGAGGCTGAGGTGGGAGGATTGCTTGAGTCCAGGAGGTTGAGACTACAGTGAGCTATGATCCTGCCACTGCACTGCAGCCTGGTGACACAGACCTTGTCTCAAGAAAAAAAAATGGCAGTAATAGGACCCCTCTTAGAGCTGTTATGGAAGTGAAATCAGTTAAATCAGTTGCATTTGTAAAACCTGGTGCATGGTGAGCACTCGTAAGGATTGCTAAATGAAGTAAAATCATTCTATTCAATTTTATAGTTTTCATTTTTAATTAGTTCAGCCTTCTCTAGCAGCACAATGTGTTTTGGAAACGTGTTTTACTGTTATTGCTGCTACTAATAGTACAGCTTCATCTAGTATAAGGCAGAAGAGAATAATCAACTTTCATTTCCATTAACTAGAAACTCATATGGTTGGACATAGTTTTTCTAAGAAAAATTAAGATTAGCTGTAGCCAAGGAGTACATTTGCTATTGGTTTATTTGTCAATATACTTAGCAACTTGACATTTCCTTGCTGGGAGGTAAGTTTGTGTCTTGAGTGTGATGACTTCACAGGTAAATAAGTCCAGTGCACTTATTTCAAAACTAATAGCAACTTCAGTAATTAATGCATTTGAAAAAATAAAACAGTTTGCGTTTTGAAGCTTTTCATAGGTTCCTCTAGGTTATAGTTTACATGCTATGAAATATAAGGAAGAAGCACTCGTGTGAATGGTGTATTTTGGGAGGTATAACAAATAATTTATTCAAGTCAATTTTTTTGTGTGTAATATTGAGGGTTTTTTTTGTTTGTTTGTTTTTGAGACAGGGGCTCACTCTGTTACCCAGTCTGGAGTGCCGTGGCATGATCGTGGCTTACTGCAGCCTTGACCTCCTGGGCATAAGAGATCTGCTTGCCTCAGCTTTCCAAGTAGCTGGGACCAAGTGTGTGCCACCATGCCTGGCTAATTAAAAAAAAAAATCTTTTAGTAGAGACAAGGTCTCACTATGTTGCCCAGGTTGGTCTTGAACTCCTGGCCTCAAGCGATTCTCCCAGCCTCATCCTCTCAAGGTGCTGGGATTACAGGTGTGAGCCACTGCACCTGGCTGAGGTTTTATAGTATTCACTAAATATTAACCTTTAAGAATATCTTTATATTTTAAAAAACACAAGATTTTTAGAGGTTATAACTGAATCTATTTTCATATATTCTTGTACAGATAATTATGTCTGATGATGTAATTTGTTGCATGACCTTGGACTGCCTTAATGTCTTAAGTGTTAGTGGAGACCCAAACATACATAGCGCAGGATGTGGGGGAGGTTACACACAGGGGTGTGTTTTGAGATGAAAACTAGCAAGGTCCCTCGACTGAAGACTGGCATGCTGGCCCTCTGCCTGGGAGAGCGGGGACTTGGATCCTGAGACTTTGCTGCAAGAAGCTTGAACACAGGTAGAAGGTGGCTCCCATCAGGCTTATATGCACCCTTTGTACATAATGTTGACACCGACGCCTGCATTAGCAGACAGATCCTGGATGGTGTTACTATTAACAGCTCCCGTTGACCAGCCTGCACTTTACAGGTAGCCTGGGACTTGCCTGAGTTGAGCCCTGGAATTTCAGCAACCTAAGAGTCCCTGTTTGTCCCCAAAAGACCTAACCCAGATGATCGGTCATCCCATGTACAGGGTTTTGAATGTTCAAATATTGCACTGTAATTTTCATGGGGCAGGGGTTAGTGTGCTGTCCCATTCTTCAGGTGGGAATGGAAGCCTAGGGTCTCCATATTACTGCTCTGCTTGGGAAGGAAGTGGAGCAGTTAGTGGTTCTTTTCAAAGGTGAACAGCAGTGAGGATGGAATGACAAGCAAGTGCTAGGTTTTAGTCTGGGGCATGGCTGACAAAACTGCACTGTGGTTGTAGAACTTCAGTGGGGTGTGGTGGTTGCCCACAGTTTGAAATTAAATCAGCGACATTAGTGATTTTCTTTTTCAAGGAAGACTAAAACAACTTCCTGCTATCTTGGTTCTTGCTGTACTTCACCATTGTCAGCCAGTGAGGTCTTTATTAAAGTATTTCTTTGCCCTTTGGGATTAGCTTCCGGGGGTAGGGGGTGGGCAGAATTTTAGGAAAGCGAGCAGTTACGAGGAGGCTGGAGGGGCACTGTTGTTGGGGAGGAGGGTAGGATCATAGGTGACAATGCCAATGATCATTCCATATGGAGTGAAATTAGTTTATTTAAGATTCATGATCCCTTCAAAAATATATTCATTACTAACATTGTTCATGAAAAGCAGCAATTTTTTATGTTCTAGAGAAAATTCTAACTACTATATTACTTATCTATTACTATGAATTAAACAACCTCAAAATTTAGTGGCTTACAGTGACAATAAACATTTATTATCCCACACAGTTTCCATGGGTCAGGAATTTGGAAGTGACTTGGTTTGGGTACGTCTGTCCCCCAGAATGTCTCATGGTTGCAGTTAGGACGTCGCCCAGATCTGCAGTGATCAGAAAGCTTGATGGGGGCTGGAGGGTCTGCTTCCAAGATGACTCTCCCACATGGCATGGGCAGGAGGCCTCCATTCCTCACCATCAGGGCCTCTCCACAGGGCTGCTTGAGTGTCCTCACAACACGGCTGCCAGCTTTCCATGGAGTGAGTGATCCAAGAGAACAGGAGCTATCCTAACTTCAGAAGCCACACTCCATCATTTCCAGTCTCCTATGAGTTACAGATGTTAGTTCTGTGAGGCGAGGATGACACAGGTGCAAATATCAGGTAGGCCTTACAGACCTGGTCTTTTTCACCGGGCCTTACCCACCTGACCTCACCCATCTGACATGAAACTTCTGTTTTTAACATCCTGACATTACCAGCCTGGCTTACCCACCTGCCTTAATCCCTTGGCTTTAACTACGTGGACTTATTAAACTCTTGACCTGAACCTCTTGGCTCCACCCACTTGATGTTATCTATGTGGCTTTATTCACCAGGCCTTAACACACTGGCTGTAACCTCCTGGCCTTACTCATTTGTCGTTACCCAATTGGCCTATCCATTGGGTCTTACTCACCTGGTCTTAACCGTTTGACCTTACCCACCTGTTGTTGACTACCTAGCTTTATTCAGCTGGCCTTAATCTCCTGACCTTACTCAGTCTTAACTTCATGTTTTTTTCCACCTGGCCTCATTCACCTGGTTTTACTCATCTGGAATTAACTTCCTGGTCTAACCTCTTGGTATGTTACCCCCCAGCCACCACCATAACCCTCCCGGCCATACCCCCCTACAAGCTGTATCACCATCTTTCCCTGTCGTGCCCTCCCTGGTGGGTTCACTGCATGAGTAACCAGCATGATGGGCGCGTTGCTGCCTCTGTCTGAGATGATGCTCTGCATTGCTCCAAGACTAAGCCAGGCCCAGGATTGGGTTCCCACCTCACCCCTCCTGTAGTGTTCCTGTGAAACTCTGTCTTCCTGTGCTCCTGCCATGAGTCTGGGCTGCTGTTGACCCATCAGGGTCCTGGTCCTGGTCCTCTCAATTCTATTCTACCTCACGCCTCCCAGCACTGCAGGCAGCTCTGGGCCATTTGTTTCTCCTCCTCCTCCTCCTCCTTCTGCTACTGTGGATGGTCCATTTCCAGATTTCCCCCATATCCATCAGGGTTCTCCAGAGAAGCAGAGTCAGTGGGAGATATGTAATGCATGCCAAAGAGATTCATTTCAAGAAATTGGCCTACATGATTGTGAAAGCTGGCAAGTCTGAAATTGGTAGGGCAGGCTGGAAACAGGTAGGAATTGATGCTGAAGTCTTGAAGCAGAATTCCTTTATCAGGAAACATCCGTTTTTGCTCTTAGAGCCTTCAGCTGGTTAGATGAGGCTCACTCACATGATCAAGAGTAATCTCCTTTACTTACTTAAAGTCAACTAACTATAGTTATTAACCTCATCTACAAAAGAGCTCCATAGCCACTCCAAGACTAGTGTTTAGTTGAACAGTAGAGCCTCATCAAATTGACACGTAAAACTGACCACCATACCCTTTGAGATTCAAAAACCTTCTTGGCCCCAGAAAAATGCACCAAACTTAACATTTTGCATCCACAGACCCACTCAGGGACTAGAGCCCATGATGCAGCTTTAGACAATAAATTTCCACATGGGTCATTTAAATTGTGGTAGCCATTGGGTTGCTTCTGATTTTTTTTTTTTACTAGTAGCAAAATGCTGGTATAAATATTTGGATATGCATTTGTGTGTGGGCATGTGTGTTTTTTGCTTTGGGGCAGATACTTAGGTTTGGAATTGCTGGGTCATACAGCCAATATCAGTGGCTGTACAATTTTACATTCCTATCCAGCAACATATGAGATTTCCAGTTGTTCCACATTTTCACCAACACTTGGTATTGTCAGTTTTTTAGATTTTATTTCTGTGCCTTCATTGGGTCCTTTTCTCTTACTCATATCACTTCTGTGGCCCTGCAGTGCTTTGCCTGTCATTGAATTTCCTGCCTGTTCCACTCCCACACCCCCATTCCAGGGTGATCTCCTTGTCCCATACTGCCTTCTCTGACCTGCTCAGAGTGCTCTACCATCCTTTCTGATGGGTCTAATCCTTCCCATCCCTTGGCCCCATGTTCCCAGGGATACCAACCCTGGAGACCACAGCTGGAAGTGTGCTCATCTTTCTCTGATCTCAGAGGTATCTCTCTGTCAGTACTTACTCATACTTAAAATAATACATGCTCACTGAAAAACAATCCAAACTGTACCTAAGAATACAAATAGAAGTATAGGCACATATTTTAACATGAATTCAGTATTTTGGTGAACCCTTTTCTAACACAAGTCCATGTATGTGTAATGTGTTTGTGACATGCAATAACCATTTCCATACTGTATGGTGACTCAGTTTTCCAGTCATTGGGGTCCTTCCTGTCCTAGTTTTTAATGGCTATATGACGTTATTTGACATGTATCTATATATCTCTCATTTCTCCTAGTTGACTATTAATATAAATCTGTGTTTTTCTTGGAAAGCTCTAAGACACCCAACCAGGGATTGTGAGTAATGTAGTGTGGCCTGCCCAGTCTGCTAGAGGGCAGAGCTGGGGGTCCATCCTGTGGTTCCCGGCTAATTTGCACACGTGGTCACTTGATTTTCTTTTCTCCATGCACTATTGATTTAATCAGAATCATTGTTTCCTATGTCGTCCTCATCTAACTTATGAGAAAGCATCCTCCTTTGTTATGTTTTTGTTTTCCTTCTGCTTCACTATTGTGTCTTTCACCTTTAGAATAGGATTCTAAGGAAAAAGAGAGGAAATTTAGCAATGATGTGTCACAGAAAACTTAGTGTTGTTTACATAATTCTTGACATGTGGTAAGAATTGACTGCTTCTTGTGAACTGTACCCTCCCAAACACACATATACACACACAGCCTGGGCAACAGAGTGAAACGCCATAACTACACAAAATTTTTTCAAAAAATTAGCCAGGCATGGCAGCGTGCACCTGAATTTAACTGAGAATTACCTGTGAAGTCCATTTCTTCTAAGTCTCCTAATGGCTGTATGATGTTATCTGCTACCTTTTGTTATTGGACATCTTTTTCCTGAGCAGCTGAAATTACCTTTGCAAAAACTATCACAGCAAGGGAAATCTGACAGTCCCAGCTACTCAGGAAGCTGAGGATTGCCTTAACCAGGAGTTTGAGCCTGCAGTGAACTGTGATTCTACCACTCACTCCAGCCTGGATGACAGAGCAAGATCCTGTCTCAAAAAGGAAAAAAAGAAAATACACATGTGCCACCTGGTCTTTCTGCAACTGTTAGGAAGAGGGACCCCTGTTGCAGGAGGAAGGGGCATAACTTTTGTTTGGCCCGTTCAGTGGCTAACCACCTACGGAACTTTCAGGAGTGGCCATCAACTTTTTCTCTCTTCCTATCCTTCTGTTTTTAACCTAAAAATTTTTTAAACTGCCGTGTCACTTTTTAGCTTAGTAATGGCATGTACGTCGCTGTAAACCTTGTTTCTAGGCATGACATAATGACATGACATGATATCACTCTTCAATGAAATGCTGTTCCAAGGAGATAGAGGGCTGCAAACAGAGCTCTGCAGAGTTCACCTGAAGAAGTTTGTGGAAGTGACCAGAGACGTGCTGTGAACTTGAATGAGCACATGCAGGTTCTCAGGAGGATGTCCTGCCAATGGGGCCCAGCTGCACCTGGGCACCATGGGGATATGGTTTGTGCAGTTGAGGAGTTCTGATGCTGCCAGAGGACAGCTATTGGATCATGGTCGCCTCAGCTTGAATTTAATTGAGAATTATCTGTGAAGCCCATTTTTCATAAGTCTAAGCAGCTGAAATCACCTTTGCAAAAACTATAGTAGTAAGGGAAAGCTGACATAACTGACTCCATCTTGCTGCTAGCAGGCTAAATTGCTTTTGCTTATTCTTGCACAGAGGCCATAGTAGTATTTTCCTTGAATGGATCCCTTCCTTTTTTAAAAATTGAAACCATATTTGCAAAGACTAACAGAAGGTCACAGGTTAGAATTATGGGAGGGGCTTGAACTTTGCTAAACAAATAGCCATAGTTAAACTATAACCTGCCATTGCTTCACTTGCTTTTCTATAAGTTGCTTACTGCCTTGGAGTCATGTAAGCAGTTAAAAGATTTGTAACTTCCCCAGTTACTCCTGTAGACAACATCACCATTGTGAAACCTAAAGAACTAGGGCCAGGTACAGTGGCTCATGCCTGTGATCCCAGAACTTTGGGAGGCTGAGGTGGGAGGATCGTTTGAGGTCAAGAGTTCAACACCAGTCTGGGCAACAAGGCAAAACCCCACTGGTATGGTTAATATTTGTCCCCACACAAATCTCATCTTGAATTGTAGCTCCCTATTTGTCATGGGAGGGACCCAGTGACAGGTTATTGAATCATAAGTGCAGATTTTCCCTGTGTTTTCGTCATTATAGTAAATAAGTCTCCTGAGATCTAATGATTTTATAAGAAGAGCTCCCCTGTACACACTTTCTTGCCTGCTGCCATGTAAGATGTGCCTTTGCTTCTCCTTCACTTTCCACCATAAAATTGTGAGGCCTCCCCAGCCATGTGGAACTATAAGTCAATGTATTAGTCTATTTTCATGCTGATAAAGACATACCTGAGACTGGGCAATTTACAAAAGAAAGAGGTTTATTGGACTCAGTTCCACATGGCTGGGGAGGCCTTAGCAAGTCACGTCATACATGGATGGCAGCAGGCAAAGAGAGAGCTTGTGCAGAGAAACTCTCATTTTTAAAAGCATCAGAGACTTATTTGCTATCACAAGAACAGCATGGGTTCTCTCCCCACATGGCTGGGGAGGCCTTACAATCATGATGGAAGGCAAAGAGGAGCAAGTCACATCATACATGGATGGCTTGCGGAAATGGGGGGAGTTACAATTCGAGATGAGGTTTGGGTGGGGACACAGCCAAATCATATTATTCTGCCCCTGGGCCCTTCCAAATCTCATGTCTTCATGTTTTAAAACCAATAATGTCCTCCCAACAATCCCCCAAAGTCTCAACACATTTTGGCATTAACTCAAAAGTCCACAGTCCAAAGACTCATCAGAGACCAAGGCAAGTCCCTTCCATCTACAAGCATGTAAAGTCAAAAGCAAGTTAGTTACTTCCTGGATACAGTGGGGGTACAGGCAGCAGGCAAATACAGCCATTCTAAATGGGAGAAATGGGCCAAAACAAAGGGGCTACAGACCCCATGCAAGTCTGAAATCCAGTGGGGCAGTCAAATCTTAAAGCTCCAAAATAATTTCCTTTGACTCCATGTCTCATATCCAGGTCACGCTAATACAAGAGGTGGGTTTCCATGGTCTTGGGCAGCTCCACCCCTGCGGCTTTGCAGGGTATAGCCTCCTTCATGGCTGCTTTCATGGGCTGGTGTTGAGTGTCTGTAGCTTTTCAGGTGCACAGTGCAAGCTATCAGTGGATCTACCATTCTGGGGTCTGGAGGATGGTGGTCCTCTTCTCACAGCTCCACTAGGCAGTGCCCCAGTAGGGATTCTGTGTGGGGGTTTCCACCCCACATTTCCTTTCTGCATTGCCCTAGCAGAGGTTCTACATGAGGGCCCCAACCCTGCAGCAAACTTCTGCCTGAGCATTCAGGTGTTTCCATATATCCTCCGAAATGTAGGTGAAGGTTCCCAAACCTCAATTCTTGACTTCTGTGCATCTGCAGGCTCACTACCACATGGAAGCTGCCAAGACTTGGGGCTTCCACCCTCTGCCTGAGCTATACCACGGCCCCTTTTAGTCAGCTGGAGCAACTGGGATGCAGGGCACCAAAGTCCCTAGACTGCCAACAGCAGAGGGACCCTGGGGCCAGCCCATGGAACCATTCTGTTTCTCCTAAACCTCCAGGCCTGTGATGGGAGAAGCTGCCATCAAGACCTCTGACATGCCCTGGAGACATTTTCCCCATTGTCTTGGGGATTAACATTCAGCTCCTTATTACTTAAGTAAATTTCTGCAGTCAGCTTGAATTTCTCCTCAGAAAATGGGATTTTATTTTCTATCACATCATCAGGCTGCAAATTTTCTGAACTTTTATGCTCTGTTTCCCTTTTAAAACTAATGCCTTTAACAGTACTCAAGCCACCTCTTGAATGCTTTGCTGCTTAGAAATTTATTGCACCAGATACCCTAAATCATCTCTCTCAAGTTCAAAGTTCCACAAATCTCTAGGGCAAGGGCAAAATGCCCTTTGCTAAAACCTAACAAGAGTCACCTTTACTCTAGTTCCCAACAAGTTCCTCATCTCCATCTGAGACCACCTCAGCCTGGACTTTATTGTCCATATCACTATCAGCATTTTGGGCAAAGCGATTCAACTTGCCTCTAGAAAGTTCCAAAGTGTCCCACATTTTCCTGTCCTCTTCTGAGCCCTCCAAACTGTTCCAAACTCTGCCTGTTACCCAGTTCCAAAGTCACTTGCACACTTTTGGGTATCTTTACAGCAGTGCCCCACTCTACT
The DNA here is from genome assembly GCF_009761245.1 of Sapajus apella. NCBI lineage: Eukaryota > Metazoa > Chordata > Mammalia > Primates > Cebidae > Sapajus > Sapajus apella. The sequence goes on along the minus strand of NW_022436968.1, from coordinate 20,018,594 downwards.
GGTACTAATTTACTATATTAGTCCATTTTCATGCTGCTGATAAAGACAAACCTGAGACTGGGCAATTTACGAAAGAAAGAAGTTAATTGGACTCACAGTTCCAAATGGCTGGGGAGGCCTCATAGTCATGGTGGAAGGCAGGGCAGAGAAACTCCCTTTTTTAAAAGCATCAGATCTCGTGAAATGTATTCACTAACATAAGAACAGCACAGGAAAGACCCGCCCTCGTGATTCAATTACCTCCTCCTAGGTTCCTCCCAAGACAGGTGGGCATTGTGGGATTTGCAATTTGAGATGAGATTTGGTTGGAGACACGGCCAAACCCTATCAGTAAATTAAATCTCTTTTTCTTTATAAATTACCCAGTCTTGAGTATCTCTTCATAGCAGTATGAAAATGAACTAATATACCTGTCTCTATAAAAAATATAAAAATGGGCTGGGCGCAGTGGCTCACATCCAAGCACTTTGGGAGGCCGAGGCAGGTGGATCACCTGAGGTCAGGAGTTTGAGACCAGTCTGGCCAACATGGTGAAACCCCATCTCTACTAAAAATACAAAAAATTAGCTGGGCATAGTAGCAGGTGCCTGTAATCTTAGCTACTTGGGAGGCTGAGGCAGGAGAATTGCTTGAGCCTGAGAGGTGGAAGTTGCAGTGAGCCAAGATCATGCCATTGCACTCCAGGCTGGGTGACAGAGAAAGACTCTGTCTAAAAAAAAAAAAATACAAAAATGGCTGGGCACGGTGGCTCACACCTATAATCCCAGCACTTTGGGAGGCTGAGGTGGGCAGATCACGATGTCAGGAGTTCAAGACCAGCCTGACCAACATGATGACACCCTGTCTCTACTAAAAATACAAAAATTAGACAGGCATGGTGGTGGGTGCCTGTAATCCCAGCTACTCAGGAGGCTGAGGCAGGAGAATTGCTTCAACCAGGAGGCAGAGGTTGCAGTGAGCTGAGATTGAACCACTGCACTCCAGCCTGGGCAACATAGTGAGACTCTGTCTCAAAAAAACAAAACAAACAAACACCACCACCACCACAATAACAATTAGCTAGCTGTGGTGGTCCATGTCTGTAGTTCTAGCTACTCGGGAGGCTGGGGTGGGAGGATCACTTGAGCACTAAAGGTGGAGGTTGCAGTGAGCTGAGATTGGGCCACTACACTCCTGCCTGGACAACAGCCTGTCTCAAAACAAATTTTTTTAATAAAATAATAAAATGAACAAAAGAGCCAGTCTTTGAGATGTTTTTCAGATTCAGCATTTTGGCAGACCAAGAGATATCACCTGGTCCTGAGATCCTTTCCTGGGAACTAAGTCAGCTGCAGAAAGACAGTTTCAACACCCCTGTGATTTTACCCCCAGCCAATCCATTGTTTCAGTTCCCCAGCCCCCTGTCCACCAAAGTACCATTAAAAACCCAGCACTATATTCTCCTGTCCTTCTGCTTGTCTGACCCGGTGATAATTTTTTTTTTTTTCCTGCAATACCTGCTCTTCTCAGTTCATTGGTTTTTTCAGGACAGGGGGAAGAAGACCTCATTGGGTTGTAAGATAGGGTGATGGTTAATACTGAGTGTCAACTTGATTGGATTGAAGGGTGCAATGTATTGATCCTGGGTGTGTCCGTGAGGGTATTGCCAAAGGAGATTAACATTTGAATCAGTGGGCTGGGAAAGGCAGACCCACCCTTAATCTGTTGGGCACAATCTAATCAGCTGCCAGTGTGGCCAGAGTATAAAGCAGGCAGAGAAACGTGACAAGGCTAGACTGGCTTAGCCTCCCAGCCTACGTCTTTCTCCCATGCCGGATGCTTCCTGCCCTCAAACATTAGACTCCAAGTTCTTCAGCTTTGGGACTGGCTCCCTCGCTCCTCAGCTTGCAGACAGCCTATTGGAGGACCTTGTGATCATGTGAGTTAATATTACTTAATAAACTCTCTGTTATATATTTATCTATTCTATTAGTTCTGTGCCTCTAGAGAACCCTGTCTAATACACATGGTGTTCAGTGAGAGTGGGTTAGAGAGCTTGTCTGTGTCAGGCAAGCATTTTTTGCTGCGATGGCTCATGCAGGAGATTCCTCCTCAGTGCTGAGAACTGAGAAGTTCTGTTTTAGCTGTTTCAATGTCCGTCAATGCTGCCTGCAGGGCAGAACTGTAAAGGCACAGGCTTGCAACATGGTTACATTCTAGTGATTCTGTTTGCCATGTTAACACACACAATATTTCTAGGATGATGTACAAAATAATAATTCTTGAGACATTAGGCATTTAAAATTTAAAGATGTTTAGGTAAAATTCCTTTTAAGACAGCACTAGACATTAGGCTTTCATAATTTAAATGATATCTTAAAATGTATAGGTATTAATGGTGTGTGATTAAATGCACCATTAATGTATATAAAAATGTGAATGTAGGGCCGGATACTGTGACTCACGCCTGTAATCCCAGCACATTGGGAGGCTGAGGTGGGTGGATCACAAGGTCAGGAGTTTGAGACCAGCCTGGCCAGCATGGTGAAACCCTATCTTAACTAAAAATACAAAAATTAGCCAGGCATGGTGGTATGCACCTGTAGTCCCAGCTACTCGGGAGGCTGAGGCAGGAGAATCATTTGAACCCGGGAGGTGGAGGTTGCAGTGAGCCGAGATCACGCCATTGCACTCCAGCCTGAGTGATAGATCCAGACTTCATCTCAAAAAAAAAAAAATGTGAATGTAATATTGTTACAATCCTTGGCTCACTGTTCAAACTCCACCTCCCAGGTTCAAGCTATTCTCCTACCTCAGCCTTCCAAGTAGCTGGGACTACAGACACATGCCACCACGCCCAGCTAATTTTTGTTTTTTTAGTAGAGCTGGGGTTTCACCATGTTGGCCGGGATGGTCTCGATCTCTTGACCTTGTGATCCGCCTACCTTGGCCTCCCAAAGTGCTGGGATTATAGGCGTGAGCCACCGTGCTCTGACACATCAAATATATTCTTAACTAATTTTCTTGCCAGAAAGTAATTCCCCATTCATAACACTATTTTTGAAAAGTTTTGTTATATAGTTTCTTTGAAAAAGGCTTTGCAGTACAGTTTACAGTTTAAACAGCATTATTTTTAGTGAACGGGTTTCTAGGCCATGTCATAATATAACATTTGTAACAGAAATATTAGTTCTTCTTCCCAACATAAAAAGATTGTCTGTGGTAGACTTTTCATCAGGGAAGTGTGTTAAGCATTCGAAATGTATATTGCTGGATTAAAACAAAATGAAATACCACCTTACCCTCTAAGCTTGCAAAAAGTGACTAGTGTTTCTAAGTCAACAGGTGGCAGAGACCAGGTGGTGGGAAATCCTGGCTGCTGCTCGTGTGTCTGGACTGGAACGAACACTGAGGGCCCGTGGCGAATCCTGGGGCAGAAGGCCTCTGGGACTCCAACATTCCTGTTGGCAGTTCACACCTGAGAGAAACCTGCACATGTGCAGTTCAGAAGTAAAACACAGCATTTCATTTAACATCTATATGTATATAATAATTTCATTACAATTGAATAACACAATAGCATTAAAGGAAATTAACTAGACAAGTCTCAAAAACAATGCAAGTGAAATTGCAGGACACAGCCTGGACATGGTGGTTCCTGCTGAGGCAGGAGCATTGCTTGAGCCTAGGAGTTTTAGAACAGCCTAGACAACATAGTGAGACATCTGTCTATAAAATATAAAGATTAAAAAATTAGCTGGATGTGATGGCACAATCCTGTGGTCCCAGCTACTCAAGAGACTGAAGCCAGAGGATCACCTGAGCCCGGGAAGTTGAGGCTGCACTGAACCGTGATTGTGCCACTGCTCTCCAGCCTGGCCAGCAGAGTAAGACCTTGTCTCAAAAAAAAAAAAAAATTGTAGGACATAAAAAATGCCTATTTTTTTTTCTAAATTTTAAAGGCACAGAAACGATCCTTATATTGTTCTTCGGTTCATATTTGTGCCTGCAAAAATATTTCAAATGGACTGAGCATGTCCATCAAGGCCCTGATCATTGCAGGGGATTCAGAGCAGAAGGCAAGGGGTAGGGCTGCGCCTGAGGATGCTGGGGCGCTGTACTTTTAGCTCTAGTGCTTTTCCTTTTTTTTCTTTAGGAAAATTGAAGCAAATATGGTATTATGATAATAGTTAATTTTAGATATACTGGAATAAGACTGTTTGTAATATTATTTTTGTATTTCTTCTCACTCAGTAGAAACAAAAGGCTCACCAAACACCCAGTACCTAGAATTGTGCAGCCCATCCTAGCCTGCACTCCTGGGGTGTGGCCTGAGGTGCCCTGTGTCCAAAGGAGAGAGGGGCATTGCTCCAATCTGGTGGATGCGCTGGTTTGCCCTGGGAGCTTGTTATCTGAAATGCTGGTGAGGGGTTTTTACCCAGAAAGAGACTGGGTTTCTTCCTCCTCTTTGTCACTAATGCATATACCCTCTGTCTTGTGCAGAGTTTGTATGGTCACACAGCGACATTTCTGGATTGTGCTGGTTTGAATTTTGGCAGGGGGTCACTCTGTGCTTGGCAGGACCCCAGTGCTTGAAAAACTGCTTACCTACAACTAATTTAGGGCTTGTGTAGGTGGCCGGTGGAGACAGGTGGGGAAGCTTCGGGAATCTTGGAGTTTCTGTGGGGACTGACTCATTCTGCCCTGAGTACCATAGATTGACCTTTTCCCTCTGCTTTTTTTCTCCCTTTTCTAGCCGGAAAAACCCTATTCTCAAGCCTCATTGTGTTGAGCTCAGGGGTCAGGAGGGAGTGACCCTGGGTGGAGTGACCAACTGGAGGCCAACCGGCCAGCCTGTGGGCAGAGCAGATGGGAAGAAGGGGCAGAGGTTCGGCCAGCCTCTCCGGGAGTGTCAGCTACACTTCTCTCTCACAGGTCTGCTGGCCACCTGACACCTCTAGTTATCCTCACTCCTGCTGCTCGGGAATGAGAACCCCAGATTGGGACTCCAGGTGCATTGTTCTGTACCCGTGGCTCTGGGGTGTTGCTGCTGTTGTCCTGCGCGGTGGGTGGCTACAGGCCTAGCCATACGGGGTGTTGCCTGGTTCCTGTGGATCAAGATGTTCAAACTTCCAAGTACTTGACGTAGAAAATAAGGTTTGAAGCCTGGGCAACATGGAGAAACCTCATCTCTGAACCAAACAAATACAAAAATTAGCCAGGCATGGTGGCACACATCTGTAGTCCCAGCTGCTCGGGAGGCTGCAGTAGGAAGATCGCTTGAGCCTGGGAAGTTGAAGCTGCAATGAAACAAGATCATGCCCCGGCACTCCAGCCTGAGTGACACAGCCAGACCCTGTCTCAAAACAACAACAAAAATACGTTTTGAAGTACGACAGTGTCATGGTAAGAACTGCCTGAGCTGCTGATGTTGACACTGATGACTCCACAAGCTTCTGTGAACTCAAACGGTTCTGTTTTCTTCTTCAAATTCATTGAATGAAAAGGTCATCTGCAAACTGAAAAAAAGGTTATATTTCTTTTTTATTCATCAGTTAAGTATCGTTGGAAACTTACTATTTACTCATCTGTACATGAGTCTGAATCATGTGGTTTATTTGACTAACTGTATTTTAAATTGCTCACTGCAAAGTAACTTTATTTTTGTTTTTTAAAATGTGGTTCACTAGTAATCATGGTGTCAGTGGCTTTTGAAGCAGAGTGACTCCATTTTGAGTGAGGGCTAGAAAAGTAAGACTGAGACTTACTTTTTTTCTGGGCTGCATTCCCAGAAAATCAGGGATTCCTAGCCTCTAGATGTTTATGGTAAAGGGAACAGATTAGTAATGTTTACTAAAACAGACCCAGACTTGGGAGTGTCCAGATCTCCGGATAGCTGGAGAACAAAGGCATTCTTAATTTTGCCTTAAAAATAATAATAATGATTCCTGCAAAAGACAGTAATTAAGAAAATTAATCCTTTATTACAAACCCTTGTAGCAGATCTATTTTTTTTTTTTTTTTTGAGACGGAGTTTCGCTCTTGTTACCCAGGCTGGAGTGCAATGGTGCAATCTCGGCTCACCGCAACCTCCGCCTCCTGGGTTCAGGCAATTCTCCTGCCTCAGCTTCCTGAGTAGCTGGGATTATAGGCACGTGCCACCATGCCCAGCTAATTTTTTGTATTTTTAGTAGAGACAGGGTTTCACCATGTTGACCAGGATGGTCTCGATCTCTTGACCTCATGATCCACCCACCTCGGCCTCCCAAAGTGCTGGGATTACAGGCTTGAGCCACTTCGCCCGGCCGGAGATCTATTTTTATCCTACGTTTACTCCAGCATTGTACCCAGGGTTCAGGCGTTCCTCCTCTCACTTTCAGGGAGACCCTACTCTGTCTATGGAGTAGCTGCCCTTTCACCATTTTACGTGCTTGATAAACTTGCTCTTACTTTGCACTGCGGACTCGCCCTGAATTCTTTCTTGCTGCAAATCCAAGAACCCTCTCTTGGGGTCTGCATCTGGACCCCTGTACCGTAACAGTTACACAATATATATGTTTAAATGTATATCATCATGTTGTATACCTTAAATATATGCAATCTTTGTCAATTGAGTGTTCTAAAATAAAAGTCTTTCATATATATAAAACAATTAAAAAGTAAATACTTGTTTTTCTTAAAATACAGATCTTTATCTTTTGGAAGAAAATAAAATCCCAAAGCAGATAATCTTAATTTAGTTACAGAATATAATCTTATTTTAGTTATAGAAAATAATTTAAATATGTTTTGGTATTCGATAGTAAAAATGTTGGTATTTACTTAGTTGAATTAAAAGGTGAATATCTTTCTAGCAACTTCCTATCTGTCTTGGTCAACTGAGGTTATTATTATTTTTTTCTGAAAACATGTCAGGTTCATACAACTGAGGTTATTAAGAGAAATTATTCTGTGTTCCTGTGTAGCAGCAAAATTCATTATTCAGTGCATTTTAAAGAAGGCTATTGTTTAAAAATGCATAAAAAGCAATAGACTTCTTTAAAATGCATGGCTTGTAAAGGGCCCCAATATGAAACTTCAAATTGAGCTAAACTGAAGATAATATATTTGAATGTCTTATTATTTGGAAGTTATTATGATACTAAATTGGTGGAAATGAAGGAAAATGTTGTCCTCGTATTAACCCTTGTGGGAGAAAGCCATGAGCCCCATCCTCCCCCTCAGCAACAGGCAGACAGTCCTGGAAAAGGCTGGTTTTTGTTTGTTTGTTTTTTGAGATGGAGTTTTGCTCTTGTTGCCCAGGCTAGAGTGCAATGGTGCTATCTCAGCTCACTGCAACCTCTGTCTCCTGAGTTCAAGCAATTCTCCTGCATTAGCCTCCTGAAAGTAGCTGGGATTGCAGGCACCCGCCACCACGCCCAGCTAATTTTTGTATTTTTAGCAGAGATGGGGTTTCACCATGTTGGCAGGGCTGGTCTCAATCTCCTGACCTCAGGTTGATCCACCCATCCTTACCTCCCAAAGTGTTGGGATTACAGGCATGAGCCACCTCACCCTGTCAAGGCTGGTCTTTTGTGGAGAGATCAGAGTGGTTCGGAAGCTTGACAGGTCTCCTTTCCTGGTGGTGTAACGACGTGAAAATCTATCTTGTTCTTCAGTCTACCTTGTTCTCCACCTGAGGGTGTCAGGCATTTCCCAGCTTCACTGGCTTCTTGGGCTGTGCCTGCTGCTCACCTCCTCCTGCGTTCCACCCACACATCCCCTTCCAGGGCTTTTCCCAGCCACCCTGCCTCCTGCCTCATTTTCCAAGGTGCCACCACCTATTTTACAGATTTCCTTGTTTATTTCCTCTCTGCCCTCTAATGCCATTTAAAACATTTTATCATTTCTACTTCATTTTATTATTTATTATGTAGAATACACTATTTCCTGATTTTGATTCATCGTTGTGTCCCCAGGACGAAGAATAGTGCCGGGTACACAGAACACTCAGCATCCTTCCATTTGTTGAAGGAATAAATATTTGTGTATCTGTGGAGATCTGTTTTCCCACTTGCTTTGTGATCTGTGTGTTTAAAGAGGTGGCAGCTTCCTCACAAGGCATTCTTTCTGGAAATGGAAATGTAATTCTTCTTCTGAAGGAAAAGTGGATCATTAAAATTTCTGAACTAGTTTTGCAACTATATAGTGAAATGTTGGGGTAAAAGTTGATTCCAATGTTAAAATTCTATTCTGCAATTATCATAGATACATAGACTTTTCAGAGCTATTATTTCTGGATCGCATGGTTCCACCAGCACTCTCTATAGTAGACATTCTCAGAGGGGCTCAGAGCAGTCGGTGATATGCCGGGTTGCCCTAGTCCCAGCCAGGAAGTGCCCAGGGAGGAATGAACCAGACCTATGGGAAGGAACAAGTGAGTCCTGCCAATGCAGCCCCTATCCCCTTTTTAAAAAAATGACAAGCCAGGAGTTCGAGACCAGCCTAGTCAATATAGTGAAATCTCATCTCTACTGAAAATACAAAAGTTAGCCGGGTGTGGTGGCGGACGCCTGTGATCCCAGCTACTTGGGAGACTGAGGCAGGAGAATTGCTTGAACCCAGGAGGCAGAGGTTGCAGTGAGCCGAAATCGCCCCACTGCACTCCAGCCTGGGCGACAGAGCTAGACTCCGTCTCAAAAAAGAAAAAAAGACAATCTTAATGAAGGTATTGAGCCATGGATCTAAAACGGTAAAAGTGGGGAAAAGTTAGGAGTTTCTAATAATAAGCATCATCTTCCTGAAACTGTCACTTTTATCTTTAATTCAGAAAAGAAATGTGGCTGTTAACCTCCTATGTACTTGTGTTGCAGTTGGTGTCTTGGTGGCTGTTCGCCCTTCCACAGTAAGCACGCTTGGGAAGCAACTTTGCCAAAAGCCTTTGGACAGTCCAGCGTCAACACTGCGAGCCAAGTGGTAAGGCCTGTGGGGACAGAACCGTCCGGACGCTGGTGGCGTATCTGGGATGGATGGATTCATTGCTGTTGGGGCCGGCGGTGTTCGCAGGAGCGCTTGGATTTCCTCGGGTTGAAATGATAGATGTTCCCTTCCGCCCAAGGATCCCACGCAGACAGGGCTAGATGTACCTTCTGCAGCTTCTGCAGCAACCTGAGGCGAGTCGTTGCTAGAGGGTCCTGGTGCCCTCCGCGTACGTGAGGTTTGTTTTCCAGGGTGCTGTGTGTGTCCTTCCCCACACCCCGTACGATCCTTCCTGTCACTGGGCAGCGGATTCGCTGGGCGCTGGGAGGACCCGAGGCAGGTGATGGATGCAGCGCTTCCCGTGGTGACCCCGGCTGGACGTGCGTGGGCGCGAACCGCCACCCCGGCTGGAGCCAGCTTGCTGCGCCAGGGCCACCGCAGCCCTCCCAGCCCGGAGCGGAGTCTGACGAGGATTTATTACGCGCTTAAGCGAGCGGTGGAGCGGCGAGGCCGTGCCCTTGCCCTATGGCTCCCGCTGGGAAACTCGGAGGAGAGGGGCTGTGGCGGGCAGGCGCCTCCGGGCAGTGGGCGCCCCGGGACAGCAGGACGGTGCTTCTTCCTTGGCCCCATAACACAGGAAGAGCAAGATGACGCGACTCAGCCGCGCGGGCCTCGCATCTGCGCCTTCCCGTCCCTCGCTGGGACGCGGTTATGAAACGCGGCTTTTAGCCGGTTGTATTTCCTGTCTCTGAATCCGTTTTCTTTCTCCTCTCTGGTTGGTTGGGTCTAGATCTGAGTCCATCAAACACAGGAAGCCTAGCAGAGTGCGGCAGCCTCCCTTTGTCAGAATCCGGGCGCCCGGGAGCTGAGTGCCACAGGGTTCCCCTGCTCCTGGAGCTGGGGGTTAGTTAGGTCGCCAGTGCACTGCCACTCTGAGGGCTGGGCGGAGTTCCAGATCTGCCTCGGGGACCTCCTGCGTGGGGGCGGAGGCTCTTTCATGGCCCTCAGATGCTCCGAGCCTTCCTGGTCAGCATGCGCTGCAGCCTCCGCACTGGGGCCGCCCGCTAGGTCCCGGGCTTTGGTGACGTAAGTGCCTTTAGCAGTCTCACCAGCCAAGGAAAATTTATAGCGGTGTGGACTGAACTTTTGTTCTAAGTCTGTGTTCTTTAATCTTGCGAAGGGAATCGCTAGGGGTAGCCATTATATTATTTTGTGCCGTTTAATTTGATTTTCCCTTAAGTACCTAATAGGACGGTTGAGGATGAGGGCACTCTTTAAAAACAAACAACTGGCTGCGAGCTGACTCACGCCTATAATCCCAGCACTTTGGGAGGCCGAGGTGGGCGGATCACCTGAAGTCAGCAGTTCGAGACCAGCCAGGAATAACATATAGTGAAACCCCATCTCTACTAAAAAATACAAAAATTCGTTGGCTGTGGTGACCCACACCTGGAATCCCCGCTACCTGGGACACAGAGGCAGGAGAATAGCTTGAACCTGGGAGGCCGAGGTTGCAGTACGGAGATCATGCCTCTCTACTCCAGCCTGGGCAAAAGAGCGAGATTCCATCTCTCAAAAAACCAAAACTAACAACAGCAACAACAACAAAAACCCCTTTAGACACAAAAGTCCAAATTTTCAAAAGTATACCTATTTCAATTGTGACTAAAAACCAACAAGCCTTTTCATGGCTTAAAACCAAAAAGCCTTTTATGGCTTAACCATGGGCTCAAGAAGTGCCTCCAAAAGAGGGTGCAAAAACACAGTGTCCCCTCCTCACTGAGATTGCTCCGGCGATAGCCTTAGAATGACCAGACCTTTTTAAACAAGGCAATAAAGTTGGCACAATTAGGACAAACTCCCCAAAGAGCTGGCACAGTGGGACAAAGAGATAAACTTTGTTTCTGGATTCCTAGCCAGCTGGCTAGCCGCCTCAAGCAAGCCTGACGACCTGTGATTTCTCTTAGCAAAGACCAGAGAATATCCTCACTGGTCCCCAAGACAAGCTCTCAAGACATAAAACAAGATGAAAGCAAAATCTTATGATTTTCCTCCTTATGACAAACTACGCAAAAGACAGAGACAAGGAAAACAAGGACCACTCCTGGGAGGCTGTGATTAAAAACCAGTGGGTACTCAGAACCAAATTCACAAGAGTCACAGTTCGAAGAATTAAGTCTCATAAATGTTTTCTCCTACCAATCTGAATTGGAAAGAAGACAAAAAACCATGTTTACCTCCCTTTCTTGACTGGCCACTATGGACAGAGATCTAAGAGCTGACTAGGTAAGATTTCCTACTTTCTGCCATCTTTTGTCAGGTCTCCCCAGTCCCATCTCCAGGCTGCAGAGCTAGTGGGCATCCCTGCCTTTTAGGGTCCCTCTCTTGTCACCAGAAACTGTAGGGGAGGTGGAACTGCACCTCCATCCCCTTGGGCCCCTGGCTGGGCTCAAGAATTAAATTGATATAAGATAGATGAACAGGAGAAAAACACACAAATTCACTTAGTACAAGTTTTATGTGGCACAGAAGCCCTCATACGGAAATGAAGACCTGGAAAAGCCGAGAGGCTGTTACTTACGTACTGAATTGGACAAAGCATAGTAATTTGTGAAAATGAGGAAAGGCAAAGAGGGTTGGGCTAGGGAGTTAATTGGGTAGAGAGGTGTTCAGGAAGATGAGTTCATACAACAAGGTTTGTTGGTAAAGAATGACTCCAGCCTCAGTTTTCTGTGCTTGATGATAGGAAGGTTGTATCTGGCTGCAGAATCTCTTTGGGGGGAACTGCTCTGCAAGCCACCCCTACTGAGTTTCTCCTCTCTCACTTTCTCATTTCAGGCCGTGCTCCCTTCACGCCCAGCTGTCCTGTAGAATGGCAGCCTCAATGTTTACCAAGCTATACCTCCTTCCTTTGATGCCTTTAGTTCAACTAAAAGAGGATACAAGTTTCCAAATTAACTGCATTACAAACATGAAGATGGGAAAGTGAACAGAGGGAAGATGAGGACAGGCCAACCCCAAGGGCCGGCGCTGCTGCCTTATCTTGCTCCTGAAGCCCCTTCCTCTCCTGGCCTCTCTGGAGAAGCTCCCCTAAAGTTCCTCTCCCCACCCCCAGGGCTAGGCTACAGCCACCTCCTAGGTAGACAGTGGGAGACTACAGAACCACAGGCCCCTCCACATACCCTTGGCCTTGACAGGGCTGCGATTGTCCGCCCACTCTCTACTCCGCCTGCAGTCGGGGATCACCTTTGGCTTCCCTCTGGGCTCCATACCCTGCCCTGTTCCCCTTCTTGCCACATCAGCACTGTTCCTTAGTTGACAAAAGCCTCCCTATGCTTCTGAACACCTCCTACCCCTAGTTAAATCGGGATAGGCTCTGCCCAGCTCTGGCCCTAGGTGTCTCTCTCTGTCTCACAGCCTTTCGTGAGAATTCCTATTCATTCCCAGACTGCACTCAGCACAAAACGAACCTTCCCGTTTATTCCAATAGACGCCGTGCCTGCTGGTGGGAGCATTTCTCTCCCTTTCTCAGATAGTTTAGGGCAGAACCATCCTTGCACAATCTCATTCTCGTCTCCATTTTGGTTGCCTCTTACAAAACCATAGCTCAGCTTCTTTTTTATTCAATATTAAAGCAGAAAAGTCAGGCTGGTGTCACTTAACACATCCTTGGGGCAGAGGGTGTGGTTGGGTTCCCTTCTGTCACAAGGAGCATGGAATCCCCAGAAAAATGACCTGCTATCAAACCTGGACAAAATTATCTTGAGGAAAAAAAAAAACTTAATTTTCCAGACACTTAAGTATAATTAATGTTTCCAGCTGGCAACAAGATTACTAGTGGGCCCTTCTCTCAAAAACCATGTGAGAAAAACAAATTAGAGCAACAAAGTTGCTACTCATCTGTCCAAAAATATGTTGCACTCTGTACAAACCTCACCATGGAACAAATCAAGTGTGTGAAAGCCTGCAGTGCCAGCAAATCTGAGAATGGAGGGCCCAGGGGCCCAGACATGTCTCAGCTCAAATTTTTAAAGAAAACACTTAGATTTGGCAGGGCACGGTGGCTCATGCCTGTAATCCCAGCACTTTGGGAGGCTGAGGCAGGTGGATCACTAGGTCAGGAGTTCGAGACCAGCCTGGCCAATATAGTGAAACCTTGTTTCTACTAAAAATACAAAAACTTGCTGGGCGTGGTGGCACATGCCTATAGTCCCAGTTACTTGGGAGGCTGAGGCAGAAGAATTGCTTGAACCCAGGAGGCGGAGGTTGCAGTGAGCTGAGATCGTGCCAGTGTACTTCAGCCTGGCAACAGAGTGAGACTTTGTCTAAAACATAAAAAAATAATTAAAAAACAGGAAAACAGACTTTTTTCTGATCAATAATCTCTGAAAGTTTTTTTCTGTTATAACTTTTCCCCCTTTAACAGTTTTGTTGATATATAATTCACATACCATACAGTTTAAAGTACACAACTCAATGGTTTTTCGCATCCATCACAAAATGAACTTTAGAACATTTTCACCCCCACCCTTCCAATTCCTGTTTCCTTTATCATGCACAACACTCCCAGGCCTAGGTAACCAGCAGTCTCCTTGCTGCCTTGATAGCTTTGCCTATTCTGGACATCCCACATAAAGGGAATTACACATGTGGCCTTTCATGTCTGGCTTTTTTCACTTATAATATCTCCAGGGTTTAGCCATGTTGTAGTGTACTTCATCCCCTTTTATGGCTGGATAATATTCCACTGTACAGTGTTATGAGTTGAATTGTGTCCTCCAGAAATTCATATGTTGATGTTCTAACCTCAGTCACCTCAAAATGTGACCTTATTTGATGGTGGGATCTTTCAAGATAATCAAGCTAAAATGAGTTAAATAGGGCAGGTCCTAATCCAGTGACTGCTGTCCTTATAGAGATAATTTCAACACAGTGATGCATACAGGAAGAACGCCATTCGAACAAAACAACAGGGATTTACAAGTCAAGGAAAGAGGCGTGGAACAGCTCCTTTCTCTGTAGCCCTCAGAAGGAACCAACCACCCCAATGCCTTGACCTCAGACTTCTGGCCTCCAGAGTTGTGAGACAACACATTTCTGTTGTGTAGGTTGAGGTTCACTTTGCTGCTGCAGCCCTAGAAACTCGTACATATGGGTATGCCACATTTTTTTCTCTATCACTTGGACTTTTGGGTCATTTTCAGTTTTGGGCTTTTAGGAGTAATGCTGCTCTGAGCATCCGTGCACATCTGGACATCCCAGATAAGCTTTTGTTGTTGTTTTCATTTATTTTGGATATGTACGTAGGAGTGGAACGGCAGGTCAATCGGTAATTCTGTTGAACTGTTTGCCACTCGCTTCCAGTGTGGCCCTGCCCCTTCCCATTCCCTGCAAGAACATATGAGGGTTCTCATTTCTCCACATTCTGTTGACACTTGTTATGATCTTTCTTTTTTACTGTAGTCATCTCAGTGGGTGAGTGGTGTCTCACTGTGGTTTTGATTTGCATTTCCCGGAAATGATATTGAGCATCTTTTCCTATGCTTATTGGCTGTTTGTACATTCTTTGGAGGTTAAATATTTGGATCCAAATGTTCCAGGTAATCCCGGCCCCGCGCACCTCTGCAGACACATGCTGGCTGCGCCACCCTTCCCCCCACTCTGATTCCAGTTATCTGACTTTCTTCAGTCTTTGGAGGCAAGTTCCACACATTTTCCTACATCAGGGCCCTTATACTCTCAAGTCTGTTGAACAAAGACAATTCTTTTCCCACCTTTGCCCTGTTAACCTTAACTCGTTTTTCAGAGTTCAGTTCAACCATCACTGCCTCAGGTAAGCCTCCCTTGACTACTCCAGCTGAGAATCCATCAGCTGGCTGAGCCCACAGAAAGGCCCGTGTTAGGTAAATGTGGTCAGTCTCAGATACATCCTCAGTTCTACTAGGTACAGCTGTATCACCAAACTTTAGTCTTTTCACTAGGCTAGGTAATCATACAACTTTAGAATTGAGTTAACTCTTTCAATTAGGAAGATGAATATCCCTACCTTTCAGTTAGATTTTATGAACTAAAACAAAAATTACTCTATAATTTATCGTGCTATGAATTGGTTATTTTCTAAAATTTCATTTGGGCACTTAAAGTTTGAGAGAGAAATAAAGTTGAAGAGTATCAAGGAGCTGGGTGTGGTGGCTCATGCCAGTTATCCCAGCACTTTGGGAGGCAGAAGTGGGCAGATCATGAGGTCAGGAGTTCAAGACCACCCTGGCCAACATGGTTAAACCCTGTCTCTACTAAAAATAAAAATAAAAAAATTAGCCAGGTGTGGTGGCAGGTGCCTGTAATCCCAGTTACTGAGGCAGGAGAATTGCTTGAACCTGGGAGGTGGATGTTGCAATGAGCTGAGATTGCACCACTGCACTCCAGCCTGGGTGACAGAGCAAGACTCTGTCTTGGGAAAAAAAAAAAGAGTATCAAGAATAAAGTAAGGCATTATGTTCACTTTCTTAGAAAGCCACCAAGCCAATATAAGAGAAGCAGCATGTGCTGTAGATTGAATCACCTCTCCAGACCCAAGGCAACCTTGCCTGTCAAACACACGCCCAGCTACAAATGGCAAAGGGAGCCGTATCTTCAGGGGAAAAAAGATTTAGACCAAGAAACCTTAAGCATTTCCCACTAAAGGGAGGGCAGAAGCCCGGCCAATTTTATGATTATATTTGGTCTGCTTTCCTTGTCATCCCTCCATTTTGTCCGAGGGACCTGTGTGGTTTCTTTACTTCATCAGCTTCACAACACCCTAAAAACTGGGGCAAATAAGTCACTTGACACTGGAAAGGAAAAGGGCACCGAGTTTTAAATTCATTTTGTGATGAAAAAGCAGACAGTGGTGCTATTATACCAAGGAATGACTGTCCTTCCCCAGTTGATAATCATCAAGACCAATAAATGTCAGCTGATTTATTTAATGAACTGATACAAATGATTTGAACGTAGGGAGCTGAAGTTGGCCAGAAAATGTGGAATCAGAGCAGAGAAGGCCTTGACTGTAACCAGGAGGAGCTGGCGTCAGGCAGTGATTCTGTCCCACAAAGAATGAGGTAGAGTCAATTACCTGAGAGCTTCAAACTGGAATGGGCCTTGCTGTTTCCGGTGGATATTGGAAAATGTCAGTGTTCAGGATAGAAAAGACTGATACAGACACTACTGCAGGGGTTCAGATATGAAGCGATGACAAGGTAGGCCAGTGCAGTGGCCATGGGAATGACGAGGAGAGGGCAGATTTGGAAAACAGGAGGTAGGCTTGGAAAAAAGGATAAATAAAGGAGATGAAGGGGCTTGCAGAAGTTAATGACAATGTTAAATCAAGCAAAAGCATTTTTGCTTTTGCAAAAGGTTTCTACACTGAAGGATTGCTTCTCAGTGTAGCATGTGTCTTGTCTATGTTTACACCACCCCAATTAGATTGCACCCGAGAACAGAGACTAGCACTCCCATTTTCTTTATACTTGGAACATCTGTACCCGTAGAGTGGGCTGGTGAACAACAGAGGCTCGATTACGGGTTAATTCCCCAGGGCTTGGGCAGAGCCTGTCTCTTCAATTTAACGAACACTGACTTTGTGTCCACTGAGTGATGGGTGCTCTGCAGAAACTGGTGAAAATCCATGCCATGGGAAACAGCTTATGGGTTAATGCAATTGTGAGGACAGGGAGTTGCTGTGTATTAGACAAAGAAGTCACTGCAATATAAGACAAAATAAGATCAGTGCTTCCTGGCCCAAGAGAGAAACTTAGACCTCTGAAGATGAGGGATTCAGCATGAGTTTATGAATTTGGATGAGCTGAAACAAGTCATTGGTTAATGTGGGAGCAGGGAGAGGCATCTCAGGAAGATGGAAACAGAAGCAAAAGCAATGAAAGGGCTGTGTTTGCTGCAGCTGAGAGGTTCGCATTAGCACTGAGAAGCAGAGAAGACTGCTCGACACAGCCACACTTTTAACAGGTATGTTACAGCCAAGCGTTTAAAACCTTCATCAGATTTTACTCGTGATGGTTTTATTGGACATGCTACCACCATGAAAATTATTTTGTGAACTTATTAAATGAACTTCAAATGGGATAAGAGACTTGCAAAAGAAAGACAGTGGCTCAACTATGAGCTCCGTCTGCAGTCAAGTGACAGGTTAATGCCTCAGGTGGCCTTGGAACCATCCTCCAGGACTCTCAGCTGAGTGGGATAAAGAGCAGTGGGCCAAAACAAATGCACACAGGCACTTGGTTGCTTTCTTTCTTTCTTTTTTTTTTTTTTAAAAAAAAAACACAGTCTCACTCTGTTGCCCAGGCTGGAGTGCAATGGCGCTGTCTCGGCTCACAGCAACCACCGCCTCCTGGGTTCAGGTGATTCTCCTACCTCAGACTCCAAAGTAACTGGGATTACAGGCACCTGCAACCTGGCTAATTTTTGTATTTTTAGTAGAGACGGGGTTTCACAGTATTGGCCAGGCTGGTCTCAAACTCCTGACCTCATGATCTACCTGCCTCAGCCTCTCAAGGTGCTGGGATTACAGGCATGAGCCACTGCACCCGGCCAGACACATGCCTCTATACTTGAATAAGAAGCCACACAGGCCAAAAGAGGACCCTACCCTCAGCAATCACCACACCAGATCCACACCTAGTTTGTGCCTGTAAAACAAGAAAGGGTTTTTATTTGGCCTAGCTCAGGGATAGAAGGATGTCTTGCTATTTTCATGAGATATATAAAATTGACAGTAACACTCCAATGTTAAAGAAAACAACTAGTTACTGTGTGCTCAAAATTTATACAAGTCAGTTGATGCTTCTCTAGTCTAACTGTATTGCATTTAAAGTAATGCTAAAAGAACATTAGTCCTAGAGTTGAATTAGATATAAGAACATTTATCTTCTATTCTCAAGGTTTACAAAGTTATGAAGGCTTAGATTCTTCACATTTCGTATTTATAGATGTTTGTTGAGAATAATCTTATAGAAAATTCTGAAAAATGTCATCGTCCCATCATTCTAAACTAATGATTATTTCAATACATTGTTATAAGTCTATGAATGCATGAATATGACAATCAATTCTAGCCATTAAGATTAATAATTTTCTAAAAATGCAAATATTTTATACAGTATAATTTTGATAATGCAGCTTTACTTAGATTACTGTACCTTTTTATTCTAAGAGGCATCATGTGACCATCAATAGAACAGGGACAGCAAAACAGGATTATAAATTGTTACTAATTTTATACAAAAGGATTATGAAAATCTTCAAAAAGATCATTCTATTATGATAATTTCCCCAAATGCTACAGATTTGAGAGCTTTCTCTCTCCTCAATAGAAAAGAGAAATAGGAGGTAGGCTCTGCCCCCCATCGTGTCCTGACTCCAAACTGCACAGACAAATGGGGTTATTGAGTGTGAACCCGAGCTTCTCTTACACACCCCTGACATGCCCCTGGACCCCTCATAGGCTCACAGCACTGCCCTCTCCCTGCCCAGCCAGCCAGCCTCCCTCTGCCAGCTCCCCCGTGTATACAGTCCTAATGCCCTTTTTGTTTTGTTCCCCATGCCCTCCATCTCTCTTGAAGTGTGATTGACAAAGGAAAATTCTACATGGTTAAGGTATACAATGTGATGATTTGGTACATTACAATCATGGTAATTAACATATCTATCTCCTCACGTAGTCACCCTTTGTGTGTGTGTGTGAGGAAGTTTAAGATCTCTTTTCACAAATTTTAAGTATACGATTCAGTATGATTAACAATGGTTACTGTGCTGTACATTAGATCCCAGCACATATTCTCTAGTAACTGAAAGTTTATACCCCCTGACCAGCACCTTTGACTTCCCCTGCACCTCCCAATCCCTGATAACTACTATTCTATTCTCTGTTTCGGTGAGGTCTACATTTTTAGATGCCACAGATAAATGAGATCATGTAGACTTTTCTTTCTCTGTCTGACTTATTTTACTAAGCATAATATCCCCCAGGTTCATCCACGTTGTCACAAATGACACGATTCCTTCTTTTTTTTTTTTTTTGAGACTGAGTCTCAGGCTAGAGTGTAGGGGCTCCATCTCGGCTCACTGCAAACTCTATCTCCCAGATTCAAGTGATTCTCCTGCCACAGCCTCCTGAGTAGCTGAGATTACAGGTATGTGTCACCACACCTGGCTCATTTTTGTATTTTTAGTGGAGACGGGGTTTCACTATGTTGGCCAGGCTGGTCTTGAACTCCTGACTAGTGGGCCTGCTTGGATTTTGGAGTCAACATATTTCTCATTCGAGTGTGTTACTCAGGCTCATCTACCGAGTGACTAAAAAACCTGCTAGTTTTGAGTAGAACCCAGAACAGCAGAAGGCTCTGCAGCAGGTCTGGCCTGCTGTGCAAGCTGCTGTGCCACGTGGGCCATAAAATCCAGCAGATCCGACGGTGCTTGAGGGGTCAGTGGTAGATAGGGAGGGTATAGGAGAATCACAGCAGAGGCCCTTAAGATTCTGGAGCAAGGCCTTGCCATTATCTGCAGATAAGTATTCTCCTTTTGACAGATAGTTCTTGGCCTTAGTAGAATAACTAAATGCTTGACCATGGGCCACCAATTTATCACACAACCTGATTTGGCTCTCATGAACTGGGTGTTATCTGACCTACCTAGCCATAAAGTCAGTGTGCACAGCAGTGTTCCATCATTAAATGGAAGTAGTATACATGATCAGGCCTAAGCAGGCCCTGCAGACACAAGTAAGTTACATGAAGTGGCCCAAATGCCCATAGTTTCTACTCTTGCTACCCTGTCTTCTCCCCACCTGCACCCATTGCCTCATGGGAAGTACCCTATGATCAGCTGAAGAGGAAGAGAAGAAAAGGTCCTGGTTCACAGATGGTTCTGCACAATATGCAGGCACCATCTGAAGGTGGACAGCTATAGCACTACAGCCCTGAGGGACACTGGTGAAGGAAAATCTTCTCAGTGGGCAGAACTTCAGGCAGTGCACCTGAGCATGCACTTTGCATAGAAGGGGAATGGCCAGATGTGCAATTATATGATGATCCATGAGCCGTAACCCTGGGCAACAAGGTGAAACCCCATCTCTACCAAAAATGCAAAAAATTAGCCAGCGATGGTGGTGCTTGCCTGTGGTCCCAGGTACTCGGGTGGCTGAGGAAGGTGGGGGGTTGCAGTGAGTGCAATCTCCAGCTCTCCAGCTTTCGAACTCCAGAACTTAGACTGATATTCCCTCTGGGTTCTCGGACCTTCAGCCTTGGACTGAGAATTACACCATGGGTTTTCCTGGTTCTGAAGCCTTCAGATTTGGACATAGCCATGCTACTGGCATCCCAGCTTGCAGACAACCTGTTATGAGGCTTCTCAGCTTCAGATATATATTTATTATTTCTTTTCACCTTGTAAACTTTAATCCATAATATAGTTTACCCAAGAACTAGTAACTGTGATGCTCACACGTATCTTATTAGTTCTGTGTCTCTGGAGAACCCTGACAAATACAGTTGGGTTATGGTGATTTGGAGGCCATCAACTATGCCTGGCCCATAGCTGCACAGTTTCTAGTTCTTGGGTAAACTATATTGTGAATTAAAGTTTACAAGGTGAAAAGAAATCAGTTTCTCTTCTACTTACTTCAGAATTTTTGCAATGGTGATGATGTGTTTTATACATACATTTCTGGTTTTATTTATAGGACTTGAACCTCAAATATGATTGGAATAAGGGCTGGGGGGAAAAAGGCAGGAATTTTAATTGGGAAGACAGAAAGTTAGTTTTTGCTAAGACTGAAGTTTCCAGAAACACTGAGCAGTTGCAGAATGGCGTTGATGAAGCCAGGGGTGGCCGGAAGAGCCAGTGAACCGACGGACTGGTCCAGCTCGGAGTTGCTTTGGAATCTCAAAGTCTGGGTTCAAATCTCAGTTCTTCTAGTTTAAGCAAAGAACATAACCTCCCTGAAATTCAGTTTTCTCATTTGTAAAATAGGGACATGACAGGATTTTAGGAAGGGTATGAGGATGGAATAAAACCATACAGGCAAGAAAATTTCCATAGTGCCTGTGCCCTACTGTTGGGACTTGTTTCCCTCTGGACCCTGAGAATCAAGCCCAGGTGCTATATGAGACAGGCAAAACTTCCCTGACTTCCCAGGTCTAGAAATCTGCTTTAAAACAAGGATTTTGTTGTTGTTGTTGTTGTCCAGGGCTGTGGCTCACATCTGTAATCCCAGCACTTTGGGAGGCCAAGCTGGGCAGATCACCTGAGTCCAGGAGTTTGCAGCCTGGGCAACATGGCAAAAACCTGGCTCTGCAAAAAATACACAAGTTAGTTGGTTGTGGTGAGGTGCACCTGTAGTCCCAGCTACCTTGAGAGGCTGAGGTAGGAGAATCATCTGAGCCTGAGAAGTGGAGGTTTCAGTGAGCTCTGATCGTGCCACTGCACTCTAGCCTGGGTGAGAGGAGTAAAACTTCATCTAAAAAAAACACAAAAAACTCCATAGATTTTTGATGTAGTTTTCATTTTATTTTATTTCATTTCTATGGCTTTTTCTCTCTCCAAATCAAATGACTTATCTCTTTAGGACTGGTAGATGGAGTTTTCCTAGTAGGTACAAACTGACTCTTAAGCAAAGAATACACTTCATTTATAAAATAACAGCAACTCCTTAGTAGTCTAGCGGTTAGACAAAATAAGTAAACATATAAATAAAACAGCAATGACAATGCAACAGAAAACCTCAGTTATCCTGAGCAAAACTCTTCCAGACACTGGAAATGTACACTTTTTTTAGTGATCAGTTTCATTTACTAAAGAAGGTTCACTCTTCAGGGAGACAGCAGGACTAAAGGGAGAAGCAATGTGAAAACACTTCAAAGCCATAAACTTACATAAACATAAATCTTATCATTAATAATGAGCACAGCATATTACATGTTTGATAAATGAGAGTGTAGCAAGTAGACAAACCTTCCTCTCCTGCCCTTCTCTGCTCTGGTAGATTCTGGGGCAGAGCTAAGCTCAACTCAGTTTCTGCTCATCCTTGCTGGTTTAATTCAATGAGTCGACCTGCAAACACAGCCAGGGTTCCAATGATGCAGATGAGCATGAAGACTCCGAGGAGAATGTGGTCCATCACCATTGCAACGTACTTCCACTCCTCCGCCGCCTGGGAGAGAGGAAAATGTTAGACAGAGTCTCCCTAAGGTGGTTTTTGGATTCGCAACATTCGTGCTTTACACCATCTAAGGGCCCTTCAATTTGTAGATCTCAAAGTCCTCCCATCCCTTAGCTGGCATTATCTTTATTTTTTGAATAGATTATTTACAAAGTGATACCTTACTAAGGTGGTCTAGAGGTGGTCACCAGAGTCCATCTTAGGTCAGTAGCTGCCCGTTGCATGCCACCTACTTGTCAAGCCAAACCCATCACCTGTGCTCATGCATTTGGACATTTAAACCCAGAGTCATTGATTTCAAGCCACAGAGCTTACATTGTTAGACTCCTGGTCTGCCTTCATGGTCTCTGCGATGTACTTGATGCCCTCAATGGCACTTTTCACCTCGGGGTGTTTGATCAGGGGAGAGTGGAAGCCCATGGGTGGAGGCCCGGGCTTCCCGGAAATGTCAGAGATATCAATGTCTTCTGTAAAAATCTTTTTGTCTTGCTTTTCCCTGGATGGTCTTTTCATTGTGGAGAAAAACATGATATTTGGGATAGTGTCGATGAAAACCTAACATAAAAAAGAAATCCATGCGTGAGAATTATTGTCCGTGAAGCAAGCATAAAATTCTATCTTTGAATTATCAATTCGATTTGGGGCAAATCATTCAGTTTTTTTCAGCCTCTTTGCCCTTAAAACAAAAGAACTATACTAGATTTTTTTCAAAGATCCCTCTGTATCCGGGTCCTGTGAAATTACTATGGTTAACAGCGATGATTCTGTAATGTGAGAAGTTCGCCACTGGAGGGAGCCCATGTGCAGTCATTGACCTCAGGCCACCAATGCGCTTAAAAGCTTCAGCATCCCCGGCAGGTATGGAAAATGCCCTAGCAATGTGTCACCGGGATCAACTTTAACAGAAAGGGCCCCTCCACTTCAGATATATCCCACAAAATAGATAGACTGTTTTCTTCTGTTTCCTGTTCCTGAAGAAACTGCAGTACAAGTATTGCCAGGCGTCATCTAATAGCCTTTATGGAAACGGGGACTCTTATTCTCCTCTTAAAAGAGTACATTGTGAGCAGTAGCTTCTTCTGTCAATTCCCGACAAATATTTTACACTCTACACAAAAGATCCTGGACTTCAGTGTCTCTGTAAAGTTTTATCAAAAAAAGACATTTGAAATGTTAAATTTTTAAATTCGTAACATAAATATTTGAGACCAAGTCCATCAGTAAAACTCACTTTTTGACCTCTCTCATCAGGAACCCCCACCTCTGTCGCCCTAATTCTACTCTCAGCAGATGATTTCACCAGCAAAAAGTAAGCCACTCTGTTCACAAATTGGAAGATGTACAAAAGAAATCTCGGGAATGTCATGGCATTTCAATAAAAGGCAGCATTTGTTGATCTTTTCTAATCAAAGAGATTCTTTAAACTTGAATTTGGAATGAGCTTTGTTAATTCTATTTTTCTTTTCTCTCTGGGAAGGCTGCAGGAATTGTTTATTCCTAAAAAGAGGCCAAAGAAAGTTTCTTCCAAAAATTCCCCAAAGCCCAAAAAGAACTCAGTTCCTAAACAGCCCCAGGGGTTAGCTAGAAACCCACTGGTTCCTGGAAGGGGAGGCCAGTAGCTGTGCCCCCCGTGTGGGGTCTGCAGGGGCCGCGGCCACTCACCTTCCGCACCCAGTTGGGCATGACATGGGTGCTGGGTGAGCGGTGGTGTGTGTTGATGACGATGACGGTGATGATGATGGACGCGATGACGAACACCATGGTGAACAGCATGTATTTTCCAATCAAGGGCACGGCACTGGACGTGGAGGGGATCAGCTCCACAATGACCAGAAGGAACACAGTCAAAGACAGTAAGACAGAGATACTCAGGGTCATCTTCTCCCCTGGAAAGACCAAAAAAAAAAAAAAAAATCCCACAACCACCTATCTGGGATGGGCTGCAGTGTTCCCCCCACCTCGCCATTTACATGTGGAAGTCCTGAGCTCCGGGACCTCAGAATGTGACTGTATTTAAAGACAGGGACTTTAAAGAGGTAATTAAGTGAAAATAAGGTCATATGGGGCAGGGGGCTAATCCAGTATGACCGGTGTCCTTATAAGAAGAAGAGTTAGGATGCAGATGCACTAAGGGAAGGCTATGGGACACAGGAAGAAAATGGCCATTATAAACCAAGGGGAGAGGTCTCACAAGAAACCAACCCTGCTGGCACCTTGATTTTAGAATTCCAGTCTCCAGGCCGAGCACAGTGGCTCACACCTGTAATCCCAGGACTTTGGGAGGCCGAGGCAGGCAGATAATGAGGTCAAGAGTTTGAGATCAGCCTGGCCAACATAGTGAAACCTTGTCTTTACTAAAAATTTAAAAAAAAAAAAAATTAGCCAGGCGTGGTGGCAGGCACCTGTAATCCCAGCTACTTGGGAGGCTGAGGCAGGAGAATCACTTCAAACTGGGAAGTGGAGGTTGCAGTGAGCAGAGATCGCACCACAGCACTCCAGCCCAGGCCACAGTGCAAGACTCCATCTCAAAAAAAAAAAGAAAGAAAGGAAAAAAAAAAGAATTCCAGTCTCCAGAACTGAGAGAAAATACATTTCTGTTGTTTAAGCCTCCCAGTCTGTGGTGTTTGGTGTGGCAGCCCAAGCAAACACATTCACCACTGAAACCCAAGGGTAAGAGGAGTGTGACCGGCATGTTCTCAGAGCATTATTCTGGGAAATCTCAATGCATTTTTTTTCTGCAGAATTTCCTAGGTAACCTCCATGCCTTAATTTTTCTGACAGCAGCCAGTGGAAGCACTTTCATTAGAGCCTGCCAAGCAGGAAATAGAACAAGATTCATCTCATGCTCCAGATTTCTATTTATTGGTGGAACCCAGGGAACTGAGAAGGGCTCTGGGTGGACAAGCTAGACTCGGTGTGGCAGTTTTTTCTTTTGCGCAGAATGCATTAAGCCTTATAAAGCAGAATTCATCTACTTATCACCCAGCAGATGAATGGGCATCCTGGAAGTACACATAACTTTCTGTTATTAAAGGAGGAAGCTGTAAGACCAAAACCCAAGAAAATGACAAAATCTGAAAGGCCAAGGAGAACTCCTTGGCATCCTGAGAGATCTTCTGATAGGTGGTTTTGCACCACTCACCGTCTCATTTTCATAGAAGAGGAAGTTTGTCTTCTCACTTACTTCTTCTGTTTTGCATTCTAAGGCAGCAGGGGTTTCCCCAGCCCCTACATCTTTTCTGTAGACCCTTTGATCTCAGGAGGGTTTTGGCTGGGCAAACTTGGCAGCAGGAAGGTCAGAGGCCGAATGGCACTGAGGCATTTTTGTGATGCTTGACCACCTTAGATGCAGCAGAGAGGCTCTAGGGGGGACTTTCCCTGGCTGGCCTTGCTGTGTGGTGCTCCTGGTAACCCTTGTGTTACCCTGCTTTCAAGTATGAAGCTTTCCCTACTGGCTGCTTCCAGATACTAGAATATGTATAGAATATGTATATATGTATAGGATGCAGAGTAGATACAAACAAGAAATTGTCAAATCTACCTGGTGGGTAGGAAAATCTTTCAAAGTGAAAAAGAAGACAATTACAAATACAAAATATTCATCCAGTTATATAAAATTTCTTGATTAATAATAATAACCAGTATTTATCATGCATAGTGTTTTTGTTTGTTTGTTTTGTTTTGTTTTGAGACAGAGTCTTGTAATTCTGCCTGGAAGCCTTCTCTTATTATCTGTTGCCCAGGCTGGAGTGCAGTGGCACAATCTCAGCTCACTGCAACCTCTGCCTCCCAGGTTCAAGTGATTCTCCTGCCTCAGCCTCCCAAGTAGCTGGGACTACAGGCATGTGCCACCATGTGCAGCTATTTTTTGTATTTTTAGTAGAGACGGGCCAGGCTGGTCTCAAACTCCTAACCTCAAGTGATCCACCTGCCTTGGCCTCCCAAAATGCTGGGATTACAGGTGTGAGCCACTGCGCCCAGCCCCTACATGCTTTTCAAGCACTTATCATTTAATATATAAAATAATTTAACCAGAGACTCTGGTTCATTCCCATAATGCCCTGACAGTGTTTTTACTTTAAAAAGTTTCATCTGAGGGCCTGGGTGCAGTGGCTTATGCCTGTAATCCTAACACCTTGGGAGGCCAAGGCAGGGGAATCACTTGAGGCCAGGAGTTCAAGACTAGCCTGGGCAACATAGCAAGACTCCATCTCTATTTATTTATTTTTTTTAATGTAAAAAAGTATCATTTGATTGGAAAGTTAAAAAAAATTGTGTTTGTAATAATCTGTTTAAAAACGAATGCACAACAGGCACGGTGGTTCACACCTGTAATCCCAGCACTTTGGGAGGCCGAGGTGGGGAGATTGAGCCCAGGAGTTTGTGACTGGCCGGGCAACATGGTGCAACCTCGTTTCTACAAAAGATACAAAAACTAGCCAAGTGTGGTGACAGCCTGTAGTCTCAGCTACTCAGGAGGCTGAGGTGAGAGGATCACTTGAGCGTGGGAGGTTGAGGCTGCAGTGAGCCATGATCATGTCACTGTACTCCAGCCTGGGTGACAGAGTGAGACCCAGTCTCCAAACAAAAACAAAAAGCCGATTGCAATCACTGGAACATGTGTTCTGTGGGGTGAGGCACTTTCTGTCTTATTCTCTACGTCTGTCTGCCATATAATATTTGTTCAACAAATATTCATTGAATGAGTAAATAAATAATCTTTTTTCCTCATTGGCAAGTTGGATTTAAACTTTTGTGGTTTTTTTTTTTTTTAAAGTCATTTTGATAAAGGTTGCTACCTGTCATAAGCTTGAGGTCTATCTGTATCATCTTTCTTTTTTTTTTGAACTTGTTTGCCGTCAATTGTTTCTAAATAGTGGCTTGGTGGCAGGCATACGGGTGCACCTTCCTCCTTTTTGGTAGATTGGTGTCATTTAATAAAATTATGTCACAGATGTGATTGCTCAGTAGGAGGTAAGTCAGTCCTCCGGGCTGATATGTGAGGAAGAATGGGCACTTGGGAAGTAGGGCCGTGTGTGTAAAGATACCACCATCTGGAAAAGAGATATGCAAAATCAGGTGGTGAGCAGTGGGTAAAGGAGTAAGACCAGGATTATTCAGCATATAGAAAGTGACTTCGTAGAAAAAGTGGCATGAGAAATGTCTGGAGTCACACACCTTACCCAGCACATTTCTGGGCACAGTTGGTATTCAGCAAATAGGTATTGGTGCTTCATGCACTTGAACCAGCCTGAGCTACAATGTGCATCTTCAGGGTCATGTTCAACTTGACTCTCTGCCGCTCTGGACGTCTGCCCCAGCTGTGAGCTCCACTCACAGTGCCTCTCACCACTGCGCACGCCCACTCAGCAAATGCACTCTCCCAGTGATGATGATTTGGGTCGATCCGCCTGTTTGTTAGCACATGATTATTTCTGGCTTTCCCCAAAATAGCAGCACGAGACCTATCAGCGTCAGCAGCAGCAGTCATGGCAACCGCACCCACCTGAGTCTGTGGGCAGGTAGAACACCAGGCCAGTTAAGAAGGAGAACAGCAGGCAGGGGATGATGACGTTGACAATGAAGTAAAGGGGCAGGCGCTGCATGACGAAGTGGTAGGTGATGTCCAGGTAGGGGGTGTCAGGGCAGCAGGAGTAGAACACCCAGTGCTTCCAGCCCCGGGACTCCTTGATCACCCACTCCCCGCTCTCCATGAAGTTGCTGAGGTCTGGCTGGTCACTTTCCTGAGAAAGAAAATGGAGTTTGGAAATCCCAGGCATGTCACCCAGATGGGGGCAGCGTTTTGTAACCAGCAGTGGCAAGGCCACAGATTCCAGCTCTGTGGGTCACACACCCAGGAGGGACTCTGAGGCACTACTGCTTTGGGGTCTTAGATTTCTTTCCTATGACATAAAGGGGTTTGGACTAGTGGCATTCTCCATTTTATCTACACACTCAAGTCCCCTGGGAGCTTTAAAGCATATTGATGCCCTACCACCACCCCAGACCCATTCCATCAAAATTCTTGAGACTGAGCCTGGGTGTAGGAAATTAATTTAAACTCCCATTTAGTTCTCCCTTCCTAAATAACTCGAACCAACTAACGGGTACGGAAAGCCCCTGGATAATCATAGGCTGTCAGGACCAGTGAGAACTTGGGGTGTTCTACCTTGTGTAACACCCCAAGTTCTCACTGGTCCTGGGAGCCTATGATTATCCAGGGGAAAGTTGGAGGCCCGAATCACACTTTTCCTGAAGCCACCCTTATCATATGTGGCCACTACCTACCGGGTTGATGGCCACAACAGAGCCGTCATAGGTCCAGGTGCCCAGCTTCATGCTGCAGTTCTGTTCATCAAAGGGAAAGTGGGTGACAATGATCTCACAGTAGCTTTTAAAGATGGCTGGAGGTGTCCATGTGATGTGGCCAGTGTAGTCCAGGAGCACTTTGGTGAACTTGACAATAGCAAAGTCACCATCTGCACTACAATTGGGATAAAAGAGAAAAATTGCTCTAAGTGACAGATGAGCCTTCCATTCTGCTTGGGGATGTGAACAGGAGACAGCTGTTAATTATTCAGGTGCTAATTATAGAAGCTCTCTTTCGGGCAGTGTCACTTTTTATCTATTGCAATGTTTTCCAGATTTGATAATAAGAATCACCAGGGTGCTTGTTAAAACTACAGAGCCCTGCACACCCTCTAAGTAATCCCTGAATTTGAAGATCTGGGAAAGAATATGGGAACCCACAGTTTTAAAGAAATAACAGGTAACATGGGTCCACTGCATCCCAGATTATTTTTCCAGCCGTCAGGAGTATTTGTAATGTTAATATCTATCTATCGCCTCCCCAACGTACTCTGAGAGTTCTTTGGGAAAAAAAAAAACACACACACACACAGGAATTTTACAAAAAAGCACCTCCAGCAGCTCATTACTGTGACAAGCAGGTTAGGGAAGGGCCTATTACTTTTTTCTTTTTTTTTTTTTTTCAGACAGAGTCTCACTTTGTTGCCCAGGCTGGAGTGCAGTGGCACAATCTTGGCTCACAGCAACCTCTGCCTCCTGGGCTCAAGCAATTCTTTTACAGCCTCCCAGGTAGCTAGAATTACAGGAACCCACCACCACACCCAGCAAATTGTTTTGTATTTTTAGAGACTGGGTTTCACTATGTTGGCCAGGCTAGTCTTGAACTCCTGACCTTAAGTGATCCACCCACCTCAGCCTCCCAAAGTGCTAGGATTACAGGCATGAGCCACCACGCCTGACTGGCTTACTACTTTTTAAAGGACTATTTAGAACTCACTGGGGTGGAGTCACAAACTCAGATACTGTCAAGGCCAGGCAGGTGAGGAACGAGTGCAGAGTGACACTGCTGAACACAGCACCCCCTCTCCTGTCAGGAGGATGCCACCTTGCAGTGTCCCCTGAGGTGCCCATGTGGGAATGAAGGCCCAATCTTGCCAGATATTTGGATTCTTCCTTAGAAGCTGGAAACCTAGATTTTTTAAAATCAAAAATTGCCAGATGCTGCCAGGTATAGTGGCACATGCCTGTAACCCACCACTTTGGGAGACTGAGGCAGGAGGATCACTTGAGTCCGTGAGTTCAAGACCAGCCTGGGCAACGGTGAAACCTCATCTCTACTAAAAATTTTTTAAAAATTAGTAAGGCATGGTGGTCTGTACCTGTAGTACCAGCTACCTGGGAGGCCGAGGCAGAGGATTGCTCGAGCCCAGGAGTTCAAGGTTGCAATGAGCTATGATCACACCACAATACTCCAGCATGAGCAATGGGGCAGAGACCTTGTTTCAAAAAAAAAAATCTGGAAGTTTAAATGTTGGATTTTCCTGGAGAAGCTAAAAATCAGATTTTAACGTTATATTTCTTGATTTTCAAATGTTGACAATGATTTATTATTTTTAAAAAGACACCATGGGAGGTTCTGAAAAAACAAAATAAGCCACTTCTGCAGGCCTTATTCAGTAGGTAACTTCCTCTTTGCCTAAACAACAGCCTGTGTTCAGGGGATTTAGCAGAGGGCAGGGTGTTAGAATAGGTGTTGAATGGGTGGGAGGGGTCTGCCTCAGTGGGATTTCAGGGGCATCATGGCATATGTTGGTTCCTCATGTCGTAAATCAAGAGATTTTATTCCCATTGATTTTTCCTTGGGACTGAAGTGGGCTCTTTACCTGGAAAACTGTGGCGTTGGATCCCGCAAAAACAGCCCCAAAGGACAGAGAGTCATAGGTTTGTCTTAGTCTTTTCTAATAAGCAGGTAAAACAGGGCTCTCTCCCCACCAGGGTGTTCCTGAGTGAGTTTGGCAAAAGAACCAAAGGATTTTAATTGCTCCTCTCAGATTCCTACTGCAAGAGAAACTTAAAGATACTCTGCTCTATCAGCCCATTTGTCCAAAAAGTTTACACAAATGATCAGACAATTTGGCTCAAGCTTGAACCCCAACCATAATTGGACAACGTGGCAAAAAACCAAAGTTGGGAAGGGCCTGCCTTAAAGGGTAGCATTTTCATCCACAAGCCCTGTCGCCTTCCCTAAGCCGGCTAGGACACACAGCTTGTGAACTCCCTACACATGTTGTATAGTGTCAGACCACAAATCCTCGGGGCCGGTGTTGCATGCTCCTGCCTGGGAAGGATGCTTTTTGAAACGAGCATTTCCTGTTAAATGAAGGGTGTATGCTAATGAATGCGTCATTAGACTGGAGTGTCTTGAATCATAATTTCACAACATGCAGGCTGTCGTGGGCCCCAGTGGACGGGCAGAGAAGGCATCCCAGGCCAACAGCAGCAGTGGGTGTCGGGAAGGTGTTCAGGATGTAACGAGTAACAACTCCAGGAGGCTCAAATATTTGGTAGGGAGGACACTGGATTCCAAGGAACTTAACAATAGGAGGTTCGGGGGCCTTGGAAAGTTGCCAGGTGCGCTGCAGGGGCTCTCAGGGATTAAATGTCGCCCACCCTCAGCCTGGATTCAATTTGGCTGCAGAAATCCTTTCTCTTTAAGACATGAGACACCATATGGCACCCCTAGCCCGTCAGCTTGGTTCTTGGTTTAGAGTGATTTCTTTTTTTTAATTTTGTAGAGATGGCATCTTGCTATGCTGCCCCGGCTGATCTCAAACTCCTGGCCTCAAGCAATCCTCCCACCTTGGTGCTCCCAAAGTGCTGAGTTTACAGGTAGGTGTGAGCCACCATCCTGGGTGATTCAACATCAGCAGTAGTGAGAAGCTTCCGAGGGCACAGCCCTTCCATTAGGGCGCTTTCTCCACCTGCTCCACGAGCGCCCTCTGCCACCTGTGCAGTGCTTACTTGTTATAGAGAACAAGGTCTGGGCGCCAGATCTTTTCTGAAGGAATGTGAATTTTTTTCACACCACCATAGTCATCTGGATTCCATTTTAGGTTGTAGTCCACCCATTGCTAGAAACAAAGACATGCTGCTAGTTAAAAAGCCAAAAACAGTTTTTAACATCTAAAGTTATCAAGGACCCTGATGTGCATGGAAATTCAGTATTGACAGAAATTGTGCTTCCATAAGAAAAGTTTGACTCGAAATTCAGCTTTCACTTTAGTAAACAAGGACAGCAAAAACATAGCACTGACGACGCGCCTGCACTGTTTCCAGCATCTCACCTTTGTTAACTCATTTAGTCCTCACACAATCCCATGAGGTGAGAGTGGTCACTGACCTCATTCTACAAATGAGAAAACAAAGGAATCCTCCAAGTCATGCAGCGGGGAGGAGGCAGATCTACCATGTCACCCTGTCCACCCCCAGGAAAGGAGAAAGACCCTAGTATGAACATTTTCCTCAAGCAGGCAACATCATTTTTAAAAAGTATCATATATTTTTCTACATTATGAAAGTAATGGCTGGACGAGATGGCTCACGCCTGTAACCCAGCACTTTAGGAGACCGAGGTGGGCGGATCACCTGAGGTCAGGAGTTTGAAACCAGCCTGGCCAACATGGTGAAACCCCGTCTCTACTAAAAATACAAAAATTAGCTGGGCATGGTGGTGTGCACCTGTAATCCCAGCTACTCGAGAGGCTGAGGCAGGAGAATTACTTGAACCCGGGAGGCGGAGGTTGCAGTGAGCCAAGATCATGCCACTGCACTCCAGCCTGGCAACAGAGTGAGGCTCCGTCTAAAAATAAATAAATAAATAAATAAGCCAGGAGTGGTGGCGGGCCCCTGTAATCCAAGCTATTTGGGAGGCTGAGGCAGGAGAATATCTTGAACCCAGGAAGCGGAGGTTGCAGTGAGCTGAGATCACACCACTGCACTCCAGCCTGGGTGACAGAGCAAGACTCCATCTCAGAAAATAGAAAAAAGGAAAGAAAAAAAAAGTAATACATATTGAGCATCCCAAATCTGAAATCTGAAATGCTCCAAAATCCAAAACTTTTTGAGCACCAACATGGCGCTCAAAGAAAATGCTCACTGGAGAATTTTGAATTTCAGATTTTCAGATTTGGGATGTTCAACTGGTAAGCATATGCAAATATTTCAAAATAAAAAATCCAAAATTTGAAACACTTCTGGTCCTAAGCATGTTGGGAAAGGGGAACTCCACCTGTGTGTGCCCACTGCAGCGCCATGCTGCGGGCTCAGCTGTGTCCCTCTAAAACTCATGCTGAAGCCCTAACTCCCAGCGTTTCAGAATTTGGAGATAGGTTCTTTACAGAGGTAACTATGTTAAAATTAAGTCATTAAAATAGACTCTCATTTAATATGACCGGTGTCCTTATAGAAAGGGGAAATTTAAAGACACATATATATTTAAATATACATATATATCACATACACAAGAACACCATCTGAACATGAAGACAGTCATCTACAAGATGAGGAGAGAGGCCTAGGACAGATTCTTCCTCACAGCCCTCAGAAGGAACCAACCTTGCCAATACCTAGACTTCTATCTTCCAGAACTATGAGATAATAAATTTCTGTTGTTTAAGACACCCGGTTATGGCAGCCCTAGAAAACTAATACACACAGAAGAAGCCCTAAAGTTTAAAACAAACAAACAAAAAACCCAAAATCAAACAGGAACCATACTTTCACCATCTCGAAAATCTCTATTTCAACATTTTGGTACATATCCCTGTTACCCAAATTGAGTTCCTCTGGGCCCAGGTTTAATTACAGGGGGAATAAAAATGACGTGACATACATGCAATTATCTGGCTGAGTTACCTGTTTCAGACGCACATTGGTTGTCACGATCTGATTTACTTCATCCTGGAAAAAAAATAAGGCATCATCTTTATGGGGGAGAGAGGGGAACCAGGGAAGAAAACCCTGGGGTGAGAGGTGCGGGTGTGTGGGCAGCCCGGAGCACTCTTGTCTCACCACGTTGATGAGCTGTATCAGCTGCAGGCCCACGGTGACCTCCACGGCCTGGCGGTGGTCTTCCACTGGCCGCACCACACTGCTGTAGTCTTGAAATAGCTTTGCCACCAGACGGGTCTCATGTTCGGAGCCCAGGACGAGGCCAGCTGAGACAGCAGATGACACCCACACTGTCAGATTCCACTCCCCACCCTCTAAACACACAAACATGAGGAACTGAGACATAAGCAGCTAATGGAAGGCACACAGGCCTCCTTGTTGAAAGGCTCCCAAATGCAGCTGTTATTGCCTTAAGTTTTTTTCCAAGTACAGTTG
Source organism: Sapajus apella (assembly GCF_009761245.1). Taxonomy (NCBI): domain Eukaryota; kingdom Metazoa; phylum Chordata; class Mammalia; order Primates; family Cebidae; genus Sapajus; species Sapajus apella. The sequence continues at coordinate 19,984,747 of NW_022436968.1, read as the reverse complement.
CTGTTATGGTCCCTTACCAGGTGACCGTAGGGTGTGCCAGATAATCACCACAATTGTATTTTGGACAGGTGACATTCTTTAATACAGCCTGGCTGAATCAAGTTTGCCAGGCACACATGTGTGTGCGTGCACGCACACACACACACACACGCACACACATGCTAATCTCTGTGTTTCAGAGTCTGGTCATGTGTAATGAAATCTTGCACTGGCTATGTCAGATCTCATGATGCCATGAACAGCCAAAATTGATGCTGGTTCAAACCCACTAGAGTGGTCATAATTAACAAGTGGAAAATAACAAGGGTTGGGGAGGTTGCAGAGAAACTGGAACCTCATATGTTGCTGGTTGGAATGTAAAATGGCAGTTCCTCAGCAAGTTCAACACAGTGGCCGCACAATCCCACAATCCCACTCCTAGGTCCACACTCGAAAGAAGAGCAGCACTATTTACAATAGCCAAAGGGTAGAAACAGTTGGAGTGTCCATCAACAGGTAAATGGATGGATAAACTATGGTATATCCATACAATGAACTATTATGCAGACATGAAAAGGAATTATGTACTGACACATGCTACAACATGGATGGCGCTTGGAAACGTTTTGCTAAGTGAAAGAAGTCAGGCACAATGGGGCAAGTATTCTATGATTTCATCTACGTGAAGTATCCAGAATAGGTAAATCCATGCTGAGAGAAAGCAGACTTGGAGTTACCAGGAACTTGGGGGAGAGAGAGAGGGGGTGGGAATCATTAATGTGCCTTAAGTTTCCCTTTGGGATGATGAAAACATTTTCTGGAAATAGATAATGGTAATGTTTATATAGCATTATGAATGGACTTAATGCCATTGAATTGTATAAAGTGGTTAAAATGGTAAATTTTATGAAATGCGTATTTTACTACGATTTTTAAAAATGCCACTGCCGGCAGATACACGCCCCAGTTAAGTTGTTAAAATAGAGTGAAAACTGTGCTTTGTTGATCTGGGTTTGGGGTTCCTAGTTGGAAAATGAGTGATTCCAAGGAACCTTGACTATATTTTCCTTCAGGATAGAGAGCAATACCTAATACTCTCAGGGCCCACAGCCCCTGTTTCTGTTTACAGCTCTTTGCAATCTTTATCAGCTGCAGACAAGGCAGGCAGGCAGACATTCTCACCTGAGATTCAGAGAGGCTGGACAACTTGTCCAAGGTCCTGTGACCAGCAAGCGCAAAGCTCGGATTAGAATCCTGTCATTCTGTGCTGCGGTCCTGCACTAACTCTTGATACTAACAGTGTGTTGTGAGCTGTCCTGGAAACTCACAACGGCATGTGCCACTATTCCTATGAGAAAATGTGTTCCAAATCCCAAGTGTCTTATGAAGGATCTTTGTAATTCAAGCCTTCCATGGGTTGGAGACCGCATGTCCAGAGCTGGGAGAGGAAGTAGACACACGATCCATTTGCCTTCATTCATGTAACCAGATCTCCCCTTTCTACAGGCTATTGCTGAGGCTGCAATGCAGTGGCACAATCACAGCTCACTGCAGCCTCGACCTCCCAGGCTCAAGCAATCCTCCCATCTCAGCCTCCCCCAACCAAGCAGCTGGGACCCCATCTCTATAAAAAATACAAAAATTACCTGGGCGTGCACCACCACACCCAGCTAATTTTTGTATTTTTTGTAGGGACAGGGTTTTGCCATGTTGTCCAGGCTGGTCTCAAACTCCTGAGCTCAAGCCATCCGCCCGCCTTGTCCTCCCAAAGTGCTGGGATTACAGGTAAGAACCACCTCACCTGACTAGTTTCACAAGTTTTCCGAACCCAGAATGTTCCAAGGGCACCCAAGGTGCCCAACCATGCAGATATTTCACACGATATTTCCCCAAAACCACCTTTTGCATTTGAGGACTCTTGAAGTAATATGTTGTTTGAAGATCCAGTTTTTGCCACCACCCCATTGAGCCCCTGGGACTTGATAATCCTGTCCTTCATGCATTTTCTATCCCGGGCCTCATCGATCATGGTGGGGTTGCAGACTGGAATGGATTACTGAGCGCCTTGGCCACTGAATTTGAAGCTGTTGCTTTGGGCTTGCCCTGGGTTGTTTATTTTTAAATGACCGTTCATTCCAATTTGACAGGAAGAACATATTAGAAAGCAGATGATAAGCAGATGGTCAGCATTATGTAGCAGGAGAACTATGCAGACCAACCCTACGGCCCACTATGAGGAAGGGGAAGTTGAGAGAAGCAGGCATAATGAGCATTCCAGGGACAGTCACCTCCTCCTCTCCCACCCTAGACAATAACGGGGTGACCGTTCCTTCCGTAAGGAATTTCTACGGAATTCCCAAGGAGGGCTTCATTTCTTAGATGGTTTCATTGGTTTCCTTTTCTTTCTTCCCCCCCAAAGCAGCGTAGAGTGTTAGAAAACTCACAGGACTCAAAGTCCAGAACTCTATGATTCCCTTCGCAACTCCAATATGGCCTGGAGAGTTGGGGTAGTTCTTCGTGGATTCAATGAATTACAGTAAATCCTTTTATAAAAAGATAGGGCATAACAAACATGCAGATAAAAAATTAAATAATGTCAAATCTCTGTTTTGAGCAAAACTATATTTAGAATCTTTATTCAGATGATGGTAACATTAATTCATTCATGAAATATTTGTTGAGCATTTACTGTGAGCAAAACATTGTTTTGGGAACTTGGAGATATTCACTTTCTACGCTCATGGAGACTGACGTTTGTCATTTATGTAAATAACTGTGAACAAGTTGGAAAGTGATAAGCCACAAGAAAGATGGCAATGAAGTACTTGGGATTCCAGAGGCGAAGAGAAAGTTGAAATGAAAGGTGCTGTATAAATAGAACAGAGATCATGCTGTGTTAAGCTAACACAGGAAAAGGGTCCCTGATATAAATGACCATTTTGCCCACAAAGGACTGATTCTAAGAAGGGAAACTCAACCACAATTTCAAAGTGCTCCTTTTGTACCACACTGGTTCAATCTGCATTTTTATGCAGGAAATAGCCTCCTGGGCTGGGCAAAAGAAACTTTGAACTGTTACTAGTCCCATGGACCATTATTATCCTAACCTGATCCTGTAGCTCTTGCTACCTTTGGCTAATTCAGGCTGTGTTTTCTGACTGTCCATGTAATAAATCGCATCTCACATTGACCATGTTCCAAAATGTATAAATTAATTGACCTTGGGCAGGTCAGCTTTAGTTTTCTCGTAATAAAAAATTGAGGATGTTCGACTGCATGATCTAGCTCTAAATTTCTATAAATCACACAAGGGAATTGATACCAGAAAACTCTAGATTTGACCTAAATATATATCACATATTTCTTTAATAGCTAATCATGCATTTTTGGTTAGCGATAACCAAAATCCTAAGAGATCTCTTAAGGATTTTTACATTAAAGTGTACCATTTAAGAACTTTTCAGTGAGTGTGGTTTTGTGTGTGTGCACGTGCGCGCACACACACACACACACACACACACACACACACACACACACACCAGGCCAGCTTTGGTTGGATAAAGTCCAAATCCCACAAGATATAATTTATCTGAGTTTAGGCTTTTTCACTCAACTCTGCTGTTGAAAAAAATTAATAATAAAGCTTTTTGCCTCTTGCCCAGAAGGCTTGTGTTTTTCAGAGCAATATTAGAAATGAAAAATCACAGGATGTCAGCCACCTTGTTTCTCAGTTGGGATGATATCACCAGCAAACTTTTATGTGAAGCAATCACCAAACATGTCCCGTTTCCCTCTAGCGGAAGTCTGGGATTCAGGATGGTGTTTCAGCTGCTGTGTTAGGACACATTCCAGAGTAGCATGCAGGTCAAACGCTGTGCAAGGTTTATAGTTTCAATTCAAACCCAAACCTACATATAGTAACATCCTTTAAAAAAAAAAGTAGATAGGAATGCATTCATATGGAATTTTTTTTTACTCCAGAAATAAAAAAAATTATAAAACATTCCTGTCTCTATGGAGAGAGTTTAGTTACAATTATTAACTGGTTTCTATCTCCAGCACATGTAGCTGTCAATCAGTCCTCTTTATTACTAGAATTCTCCTGGAGCAGTAAAGGGGCTTGTTAACTCCATTGTTGGTGATAATAAGGCACCATTCTAAGTCTCTATGGTTGTTTAAATATGAACCCCAGGACACTACCATGGTCTACAAGGGGTCCAGGTCCTGTAAGTTGTGCAGAGCTTTCAGAGGGGTGAGTCGGCTGCCAGGCATGATGTCTACTTTGTAGTCTTTGGCCAGGCAGTTCCTATTTTAATTAGGAAACACAAACTAAAAGTCTTTATCCAGAAACTCAATCAAGCGACATCAGGAAGAAACTGACAGAGCAGCCTCTGGTTGGGGAGGCTCTGCCATTCTGTGGTCTCATCAAAGAAGCAAGACTTTGATTATGGGGCCTCCAGGACTTTAGCCTCGAAGAGAGCCCTGTCCCCACCCCTGACCCCAGCACTTACCTGAGCAAAGGCTAAAGAGCAGAAAGAGAGGCCGGGGCTCCATAGGGTACCAGAGCTGGCGCGGACCAGGGCAGAGTGGCGGTCCGTGCTGCTCACTGGCACTCTGGCTGGGTGCTTGGCTGCCGGAGGGTTTGGAAGGCGAGTCGGCTCAGTGGAGCTATTGTTTTACACCACCTGTTTGCAGGAGTGACAGCTGGGCTGCCCTCAGCCCTGGAGCCCGGGGAGTTGCTGGGACCGTACGCCATTACAGATGTGCCTGGCTTTACACAATTGCCTCCCCTCGACAAGCTGAGTATGAACTGCATTATATTTTAAATGTACCAGGAGTCAGATCTTAACGGAACAAAGGTATAGAAAGGAAGGAATTATTTTGAAGGGTGAGCCAACCCCTCCCTTTTGTGTAAAGCAGAACCTCATCTCTGTGGGTTGATTTGATTAGGGTCATTTAGTCTGAGTAGATAGCTGTTTGTCCTAAACCACAAAAATCCATATTCTGCAAACATGGCAATTCATTTCCTCTGCTCTGTGTTAGGCCGAGGGTGCCTGGGGCATTTGTGACTGCCTGGATTTCAGAAGAGTACAGCCGGTGTTGAATCTGCTGCTGGAGAGTCCCCATGTTGATTGGGTTTGGTTTTTAACAAAGATAGCTTCTTCCATAAAACTGGCTTTACTGGCCCCCAGGGTGGCTGCTCCAACCCCTATCTCTGTATCAGGCGATACCTATCCCACGTGGACCATTAGCTGGAGCAAATTGCCCACGTCCTCTGCACCGTGATTCAAGCGAGGAGTAATTATCAGGAAAAGGTGTCCCACCACATCAGCAGTTGTTCCGGCTCCCTGCCTCCTTCCATCCATCCCTCTGCCCACTCTCACTCAGGAAAGCAAAGAGCAGAGCGGTTCAGCTTTTCAATTCTCTTGCTTGAAAAACATCCTACAAACCAGCAGTTAGTAATTTCTCAGTCTGAGAAGTATTGTTACCCGAGCTATGCTTCTTTGCAGGGCGTGAGGTGGGTTCACAGGAGAGGATTGTTTAAAGGTACCCTGCCTATTCCTTGTGGGCCTCCTTCCCACGTGGAATTAGGTGGGAAATGTTCTCTCACCTCAAGCCCATGGACAACATCCTGACAGAGCCTCTCATCCCAGTGGATCCAAACAAATCATTAGTGAAGGGGCTTGGAGGGCAGAGGAGAGAGCTGCTAGCTCACACTGTTTACATATTTTGTTTAAACTATGGGAGATCAGTTAACTGTTTGCTAAAAAAAAATTGGTTCTCTCCCTTCCATGGAATAGCCCTGTGGCAGAAATACAACCCCCACCCTCCGACCAGCCCCTTCCATCTAAATGGAGCCAGGGGACTGGGCTCTGGTCAGTGGCATGCAAGGAAAAATGTTCTTAGACTCACAAACCTACCAGAGCTCAGCCCTGCCCTTCTAGCCTTCTGATGGCTGGAATGGACATGATCCCAGGGCCACCTTAGAAACCATGTTTGGAAGGTAGCATTGCTTTTGACATTCTGAATCCTTGAATGACTGCATTGAGGGGGACCTGGTTACCACCCAGCACTATTGCAGTGAAAACAAAACATGTATTGTGTCGATCCATCAAAATCCTTGGGTTTATTCACACAGCAGCTAGTGTTCCATAATTAATACAAAATGTAGCCCTTGGCACTAGTATCCTGGGGTTAAAAATAAATTCTAAAATGTGTAGCACTGCAGCGGAAGGCAAGAAAATTGATATTGGAGGCTGAAAAGATGAAGACCCCTGTTATATAGTACCAAATAGTTTAATAACACTGTTGTCCTCAACTGCTTGGTGAACAACGTGTCTACTGAGCCTGTAGCTCCCAGAGAAGAGGTTGGTAAACCCAAAGGTGGTGCACGATGGTTCTCTTTTGCTTTGTTTAGCAAGTCAGTACAAGGAAGAGCTGAGCTCAGGCAAAAATGCGCTGGTTTAAGAGCAGAAATGAAAAGGAACAGAATGAGCCCAGAAATGTAGAGTCTTCTGTTTTGAACTTCAAAGAGTAAGTGAAAACATGGAATAAAGACTTTGATCAACCAAAGCCCATTAAGACTTCTCTTTAAATAGGCAGTTTCATTACAACAGCAAAGATTACTTGGAGGGTGCTTTCTTCACAGCCAAACCTATTTTTTTCAGATGGCTTCAAGAGGGCTGCTATTAAGTTGAAGGAGAGAGGTATAGTGGTTAGGATGCAAAGAAATGCATCAGATTGGAGCAGTGTGTCCAGGAAAGAAGCCCATTGTGTGTACATAGGCACATAGGAATAATGGAAACAAATATTGCAGAAGCTTACTCAGTTTTTGAAGGAACTGTATTGCCAAAGAGTTCGTGAACCCAGGCTACAAAAGTTTTGGTTGTTCAAGGCTTAACGCAGTCCTTAATTTCCCAACCACACACTGTCAGAAAGCAGGCTCCAAGATCTGCACAGTCTTCCAAAAAGAGTGCTGTCTCCATCTCGTTTCAGATGTGGCCATGAGGGACAGTGGGCAAGGAAGAATCTCCCAGGGGACATAGCCAGGAACCTCGGACAGCAACAAAGAAGGGAGTTCCACCCACAAAGCAGAATCGGGGCGAATCACGGAATCTGTTGAGACCCTTTCTGTGCCCACCCAGGTGCCGCTGGCTCTCTGCTTACAGCCAATGCCTGCAACCCTCTGCCCGGGGGATTCTTTTCTTTTTTTCTTTTTGGCGATGGGAACACAAGAAACAAGGCTGAAATGTAAAAATGTTGCTGCCTCCAGAAACAGGCCTCAACCAATGTCCGAGGATAAATATCCCCGCTCCCTCACCCCTTGGACTGGGTAACTCCCAAGCGTGGCCTGCACTGCCGCTCTGTGAGAGTGAGTCCCTGTGATCCATGATGGAAATGGCTCAATAACCCTCCCTTTGTTGACTTCCTGTCCCTCTCTGTCTCATCTCCCCACTCTGCCAGCTCTCAAGTACACTCCCTTCAGGGTCAGGGGGACCTCAACGCAAGACAGAATTTCTCCCGCTGCCTGGCACAGGGTCTTCACAGTGATGGGAGGCTTTCCCCAGCATTTCACCATCCTATCACGTCTCTTCTAAAGGAGAGCAGTTGAAACCGCAGACTTTAAAAAGTGAGTACAACCGCTATTAATATTATCCTCTGAAGTAGCCTATTTTTTTAATTTAAAAGTGCATTATTCAAGTAATTTGAATTTATTATAGAGAATTTAGAGAACAGATGAGTGAAATGACCTACTATCTTCTACCCAGAAATATTTATCTTTATGTTTTAGTCTGTGTCTGTTCAGACCCTTCTATGTATTCCATCCATTTATTCACTGAACATTTTTTCACTGGGTTTTGCTATGTGCCAAGCAGTGTTCTAGGCATTTGGAATACATCAATAAATACAGCAAACAAAGATTCCTAGTCCTCAGGAAAAATGCATTCTAATTGGAGGCAGTGGACAATTAAAAATATATATATATTACAATTTTATTTATATATTATATATGTTATATAACATATATTTATACATTATATATGTTAAATAATATGTAAATAAGATATATATCCTTTTAACAATGTATTCATGTATTATATAATATATAACATGTTGTATAATATAAATGTTATATAATGTATAACATATATGTTATATATGTATTGTATTATATATAATATACATACATTCTAATTATATAATTATGTAATATATAATATAATGTAATATATGATACATTATAATTAATTATATACATTACAATTGATAATATATTATATGTATTATATGTTATATATAATGTATAATATATAATACAATATATGTTATATATTATACATGTATACATGCATATATTATGCTATATATACTATGTATTATAGTATATATAGTTACATATATTATATATGCTATATAATATATAAATTGTAAAAAAGATGTATATATATCATTTTTATTTATATAAAAATATATATCTTTATATATCTTATCATTATTATATATTTTATATAAATAACATGTAATTTATATAAGTAAATTGTTATACGTAATAAGTAAATTGTTTAACGTGTCAGGTAAAAAAATGCTATAGGAAATAGAAAAAGCAGAGCAGGATGCAAGGGGACCAGGACAGCTGAAAGGGGGCTGTAATTTAAACACAGCAGGTAGGGTGGGCTTCACTGAGGAGGTGGCATTTGAAGGAGATGCAGACAGGTATCTGCGGCAGGAGAATTGCAGGCAGAGTAAGCAGCAACACAGAGTCCCCAAGGAGAATGGGACTGGTGTGCTCGGGCATAGCCAGGAAGCCGGGAGGCTGGAGCAGGGTGAGAGATGGGGAAATCCCTAGGAGATGAGGTCAGGGTGCAGCCCGGGGAAGGGAGACGCAACACACATTCTCAACTTTGATTCTCTGTGAGATGAGGAGCCTCTGCAGTGTCTTGAGCTGCTGGGTGACACCATCTGACTTATGCTGCCAAAGGTGGTCGCTGGCTGCTGTGAGGACACCTTGCAGTAGGAGCTACCACTGTAATCCCTGAGGTACATGGTGATGAATTGGACCAGAGTGGTTGCAGTGAGGATGGCAAGAAGTCATTAGATTTGGGAAATGTGTTTTTGACGTGTGGGTTAACGGGATTTCCTGAAGGATTTGATCTAGGATGCAAGAAAAAGGGAGGCGTTAAAGATGATTTGTAGGGTTTTGGCTTGAGCATAAGGAAGGATTTAAATGCCAACCAGTGGATTAAGTACGACCGTGGATGAGCAGGTTTAAAGGCGGGAAATTCAAGGGCTCTGCTTGGGACGTGATTAACTGGAGATGGTCATTAGAAATGTGAGATCTAGAGTGGATGTCATTTAAAGCCACAACAGGATAAGGTCAAAGAAATCAGTATAGGCAGAGAAGAGAAGAGCACTAACATTAAAAAGTTGGAGGCTGGCTCACTCCTGTAATCCCAGCACTTTGGGAGGCCAAGGGAGAATGATTGCTTAAGGCCGGGAGTTGGAAGTTACAGTGAACTGTGATAGCACCAGTGCGCTCCAGCCTGGGCAACAGAGTGAGACTGTCTCAAAAAAAAGTTTCAAATGGGATTTACTATATATGCCTGCCTGCCTGCCTTCCTTTCTCCTTCCTTCCTTCCTTCCTTCCTTTCTTCCTTCCTTCTTTCCCTCCCTCCCTCCCTTCCTTCCTTCCTTCCTTCCTTCCTTCCTTCCTTCCTTTCTTCCTTCCTTCTTTCCCTCCTTCCCTCCCTCCCTCCCTCCCTCCCTTCCTTCCTTCCTTCCTTTCTTCTCTCTCTGTTGCTCAGGCTAAAGTGCAGTGGTATGATCTCAGCTCACTGCAGCGTCTGCCTCCTAGGCTCAGGTGATTCTCCTCTGAGCCTCCTGAGTAGCTGGGATTACAAGCGTGTGCCACCACACGTGGCTAATTTTTTATATTTTCAGTAGAGACAGGGTTTTACCATGTTGGCCAGACTGGTCTCACACTCCTGACCTCGGGTGATGCATCCACCTTGGCCTATCAAAGTCCTGAAATTACAGGCATGAGCTGCCACACCTGGCCCATTTTCATTTTTAATGTTTTTTTTTTTAATGTATCATAATTTGTTAACAATTTCTTATTGGATATTTTCATTTTTTATTTTTAATGTTTGCTTTTATAAATAATCATGCAGTGGACATCCATATACATACAAATCAGCCCAATTTTCTAACTATTGCCTTAGGATGAGCTTCTAAGAATAGAAGTGCTGGGTCAGAAAATAAAAACATGAGGCCGGGTGCGGTGGCTCACGCTTGTAATTCCAGCACTCTAGGAGGCCAAGGCAGGTGGATTGCGAGGTCAGGAGTTCTAAACCTGCCTGGCCAGCGTGGTGAAACCCCGTCTCTACTAAAAATACAAAAATCAGCCTGGTGGGCATCACAGTGGTACACACCTGCAATCCCAGCTACTTAGGAGGCTGAGGCAGGAGAATCACTTGACCCTGGGAGGCGGAGGTTTCAGTGACCCAGGATCACCCCACTGCATTCCAACCTGGGTGTCAGAGTGAGACTTCATCTCAAAAAAAAGAAAAGAAAATGAAAACATGTTAAATAATTTTAATGCACATCAAGTAACTAAATCTCCATTTTAGAATCAACCAAAGTCTTTCAGACCTGCTCTTCTCACAGTTATATTTTTCTATTATACCTGTCACGATTGCATATGTTACATTTATTTGTGTGATTATCTGATTAATGTCTGTTTTTCCCACTAGACTCCAACCCAGTGAGTGCAGAGATGACACCTGTTTCTGCTCACCGCTGTATCCTGAGCTCTTGGCTGACAGCTTGTCATGCAGTAGGCAGTCAGTAAATAACTGCTGATGAGGGAACGAATGGATGTAAAGCTCAATTCAATGAACAGGGTAGAAGATCACACTAGATAATGTCATTTGGGATAAAATAAAATGTAACTGTCAGTCACGCCCAGTGCCATGCAGGGTACCTGGTATGCAGCTCCAAAAGTATTTGCAGTTGACTAATTAATGCATGAATGAAGTATATCTCTTTTATAAGAGTCCACCTTCTTGTGTGGCTTAATTAATGGAATAATTGTGGATCCTCCCAAGATCACTTTGGAGAAAACACAGTCTGACTGCATTTGGGTACAGCTCCCTGGGGCCTGGCTAACTGTTAGCCAAACTCTTGTTTCCAGCATGGAGTGCCTTGGTCCAGTGGCCAGCAGGTGGCAACAAATGGCTATTAAAGTGGCGGTGGCACACTGGAGGCCCTCTCCAGACGAGGTGTCTCTCCTGCTGTACCTCCAGGGCCTGTGTTTTGGAAACGCCAGGAAGCCAGCCCAACAGGCCCTTTTGGGTGGCTAGAGTATCCCTCGAAGCGCAGATGCTCTTCAGGACAGTCAAGAATGGGGGGTCAATGCTCAGGCCCTGAAAAGAGCCCGACTTTGCTTTCCAATTTCACAGACTTAGAGTTCTGAGTAATTGTACCGGAGAGCTGAAGAGCCAAGGCAGTTCATGTGCGTATCCGGGCTTCTTCAGGCATGAGATTTCATCCGGCTCACACCAGACAACCTGCCTCTGTCACGTCTCAGTCTGTCTGGAATTGTCAGTTTCTTCTGTTTTGTTTTGTTTCAGCCCAGCTCAGTGCCATGCAATCAGCCTGACAGCCTGTAGTAATGACTGGGTTTGTTATCACTGGATTACACAAAGTCTTCTTATTACATACAAAGAGGTTGCTGACCACTCATCATGGGTCCCCTCTACCTTGGTGCTGTTTCTTCCAGGGGCAGGGATGGATTTGTCCCAGTCCTGCTTCACCCTCTCCCTCTTTCTTATAGTCTAATGGTAGAGGGGAGATCACCCTACATCACGATCCTGTTGTCTACCGCCTCATTCCCGCTGCAGCTCAGCTGTGCACGTGACATATGTCATGTGTCTGAGCTCACTTAGGTACAAGAACCAGGAGGGGAATCTGATAATTCTGATTCTAAACACAGTGCTCTGTCCACTACATTCATGGTTCAAATGGTGCTCCAAGAAGCCCTTCTGAGGTGGCCATGAGCGAAGGGAAGAAGGAGGGATGGCAGACAGGGAGGAGTGGCCGAAAAGGTGATGCTCCCTGCTTCTCACCCTTCCTTCATCTAGAACAGCTGTGCTTTGACGTTTAAAATGTATATGTGTATACATTAAAGCATACATGTAATCTTTCTCTTAACTTTCCTTTCAGAAGGAGGAGAAAAATCTGTGCCTCCTCCTCTCAAGGGATACTTTGTCTCTGGGGTACTTTTTGACCCAGTAGGCCCCTGGCAGAAATAAGTGTGGGCTGTGGCTACAGGACCGTGCAGAGGAACCGAAGCCAGGCCTTGGCCACGGCAGCTCCAGGCGCCAACCACTTGATCAACGCAGGAAATGCTTTGATGGCAGAATTCTTCCATGGCCGGCTTCTCATATTCTCTGGGGCAGACACAAACCAAGAAAAGTGAGTGTGGTGCAGGATCGGATGTGCCCTTCCTGTACCCCCTGCTGGTAGCCAAAACTTTTTTGAACTTTTCTTTTTTACGCACAGTCTGGGTAACAACAGCCCGAAGGAAAACTGAGGAAGCCTGGGAGTCTAAGTTCAAGGACAAGTGAAGAAGTGAGGCAGAGGGAAAGGAGAATTGTGAGAGAAAAGCCTCAGGTTGGGTGTCTGGAGAGGTTGGGGGACTAGAGAGGAAGGAGATATAATTGGCCAGAGAACTGGAGAGTGGGTGAGGAGTGCAAACATGATTTTTGAGGCGCTTTGTTGGATATTTCAAATGTACTCCTACCTTTGGTATTTTCTCAAGAGGCAGGAAAGATTTGTTTTCAATTCTATTTTTCTGCTGGACTGAACCAGTGCCAAGACTGGACCATGTAGGATCCTGGGTTTATTTCAGTTACATAAGCGAACTTTGCTGTGATTTGGAAGAGTCAAAGCCATGAATGTTTTTCAACTTCCATTTTGTCAGCTGCTTGAGTTTCTATTCTGAGAAGTGCTAACTGTTATAACATTGTTATTTACTTGTGTTCTCTAAATAACTTTTAATTAGTTTTAATTTGAACCAAGAATGTTCTGCTGTTGACACTATGACAAGAACGATCAAAAATGAAATTAATAAAGAATTCGGTTCAGAAAAAAATTTGCACTAATATTATGGTATTTTATAATATCTTTCTCAACAGAGACACAGATAATTTAAAATTTTTAATTTTGTTTTTAAGTGATTTTCCTCAAAGCAATAATAGCCTTGGTAAAGAGTTTAGTGAAACATTATTTTTCACCTCTCATGCATTTTGTATAATGAAATTTTCCTATCATCTTCTAGTGGAATTAATTGCATTGGTGTAAAAAATGCAATCAAATCAGTGACTGTATTTAGCCTTTGAAACCTCATGACTGGCTGGGCTAATTAATATTCATTACACACTGAAAAATGATAAGCAGTAATCTTTTCTCCTAAAAACTGCCAAAGAGAAGTTTCTCAGGGCTCTCGAAATAGCATAAAGCTGACAATACAAGAAATGTTAAAATATTGTTGGAATTTTTAATCAAATCTTCCCTCTCTTCTTTTCCTGTTCTTTAAGACAATGGTAGTTATTTGTTCACTCATCGTTAATACATGATTTTCTAAGAAAGACTTGCATATCCTTTTGGCTAAAAAGTGGCCAAATATCAAAGAGCTAGTAATTTGGGAGACAGCCATTAGTCTGTTCTAAGGCATGTAAGCCCTTTTGAATCCTTTTGGGTAAATGTCTGGCAAAGATCAAACAGAATCCATAAAGGTTTCTGATACACAGTGAAATGTGCCTGTGAGGACTCTATACATGATAATAATCTAAGCATGCTCTCTTTTAGTCCCAAAACTTGTAATGTTACATGAAATTTACAGGAGGCCATTGATTTGGACTGAGTTCCTGCACTAGGCCGAACAGACCAAACCAAAATGGCGTCACTCATGCTGAAGTTCACACCACCAAGCCAAAACTAAGTTGTTTAACTGATCTTACAAGACATTAGGAGAGATAACAGCCCAATCCCCAAACAGGCCAGTTTTAGCTAGCATGATGAGGAGGTCCCCTCTGCTTCAGCCTTTAAGAGGAAAGTAACTTTGAAACAACTAGTCTGCTTTTTGTTCTCTGCTTCAGCCTTCCTCAACCCCTTTCTGACCATAAAAGCAACATCCTCTGCTTGGCTTATGGGAACACTCATTCTATTTTGTACAATGAGGTGTTGCCCGATATTCTAGATTTGCAAATAAAAACCAATTAAGATCTTTAAATTAAATCTGTTGTAATTTTGTCTTTGACACTAATAAATGCACAAACAGGTTTCTTTAGAGAAAGCCCGTGATATGCAGGGAACATTTGACAAGTGCTGTGGTCAAATGTCCTATTGTTTACATTCTCATTTTCATAATTTTCTTAAGTACTATGTAATTTGGTCTTGGGAACGCTTTGCTAATTATGGATGAGGAAGAGGGGCCTTGTATGTGACAGAATGATTTAACGTTGTGCGGTTCAGTGGAAAGAGTGTAGCTGTGTTGAATATTTATGACGTTTTACCTTCTCTCTTTGTTACAGAGGCCTTACAACAAATTAAAACATGTGTGTCAGCTCCCTAATTACTTAGCTAGACTTTTAAAGATGGGCTAGTTAAGGCTGAATTTTATTCAAGCACTACTTCATCTGTCATATTATTTTAAGTACATTAGCCTTGTTAGCCTATTATATGGCCATGATCAGTACTATTTAAATTGCCAACTTCTACAAGTCCCTTCTGTGTGCTCTGGCTCAATCAATGCATTAGTGGCGCTAGCTTAGTTTTGTCACAATTCTGGGCACATTGGCAGTCCGTGGGTGGGGGGCCTGGAGATCCTGGGTAAACATAGTGCATCTGCCTGGAGCTTCCATTTTACTTGAGGATTTGGAAAAATATAAATTCATCAATTTAACCATTTATTTAATGTGCTCCAATTCTTTAATTTGCTGCGAAGCAAGCAAAATTATGCATTAGCTATGTTATGACTAAAACCCAAATGTTGTTGAATACTTTCAGCGATAGAATAACAACTTGTAAACCCAGAGTATGACTGCTTAGCTGTCAGAGTTCCAGCTAGAAATCAGCTGAGAAAAAAATCTGATGACATTCATCCTGAGAAGTGTTGGAATGGAGCCCCGCCTGGCTTCTGGGTGAGGCAGTCCAAAACCTACTCCCATCTCTTGTCAAAGTCTTGTGTCATTGCACAGGAACTCCAGGGACTGTTCGGGAAGGAACAGGAAGCCTCCAGCCCAAGGGAACGGGACTCATCCTGTTGTCAGGTGAGATCCTGAGAAGCATGGGTGAGCCCAGCATGGGCAGAGCCATTGAGGAGCTCCTCCCTCCTCAGCTAAGCCTGCACTGGCCAGCAGGTCCCTGAGTCCTGACAGCATCCGCCCAAAGCTGACCCAGTTACTCTCCAGACCTGGCCACGGCCCCTCCCAGCTCCTGGTGCCTGAGTCCTTGCCTCTGACTGGGATCACCATTTACACTCCCCGCTGTACTCCTTGCCCCTCACCCACCCACCCGCCTTGCTCAGATCCAGTCCTAGTCCTGGGATAGAGTTTCTGCCCTTGACCTTGGTCCAGATTCCAGTTTCTGTCTTTATGTGGTCCACTGCCAGGACTAGAGACGAGTTCAACCAATGAACCATATAAAGTTTGATTTTGCTGTGAAAGTAAATGTAAATGCAAAATTCACACGAATGCTTAAAATACCAGACCTCAAAGATGAGGGCTGTCTGTGGCTCCTTTGAGCAGTCCCTGGGCCCCTGGGGGAGGCGTTCATCCACTGCTGTTACAGCGCCACCAGCAGGCACTTTTGAGGAGTACAGCTCCAAGGGATGACTCCGGAGCAAGGGGAAGAATTCAGCAAACGTGAAATGTCCTCCAGCAAAATCAGAGACAGTGCCCTTCAGAGGGCTCGTGTCCTGCTGGAATCAGGGGAAATTCCATACAGTTCCAGATATTCGGCCTCCTAACTGAACTCTATGCAATGCCTTTATTCAATCTGTGCCAAAAGAATCAAAGGAATAAAACCTGTTTTCTTTCTTAGTGGCTGCACCAATTTTCTGCAGTCTAGCTCTCTTCTGGTTTTCTGTAAAGTTGTTTTCAGAAGTATTTAAAGTTGTGGTGAAAGTTGACTTTATGATGCTTAATTTTTGTTTCAAAAACAATAAAGGCAGTTTTGGCTGGTGCTGGGAACCTGAGCTAAGAGAGCAGGAGACAGGGTTCCAGGGCCTTCTCAGCTTCCTCGTGAGGACTTGTAAAACAGCACACACAGCCTTGCCTCTATCCTCTCCCCACCCTGTCCCCACTTTTTTAGAAACATGGGGAATGCAGGTAGGCATGAGGAACCTTTCAGAGCATGAGACTCTTACTGAACTGAAGGGACAGAGGATGCCTGGGCCCGCCTTGTCCTGGATCCACAGCTGCTGTCCCGATGTTTTCCTCCTTGCTCCTAGGATGGGGGCTTTCAGGATACATTTTGGGTGGGAAGAAATGCACCACGAGGCATCCCTAATTTGAGATGGGGCTGTGATAGTCTTTGTTCTAGCCAGGCCAGTTCCAGACCTGATGCAATTAATCCTGCCTTAAAGTCGAAGCAGCTGACGCCTCTCAGAGGGCCCCTCAAGCTCTGTCTCTTAAATACATAAATATCAGTCCTGGCGACTGATCTTTGGCTCATGTTTCCTAGAGAAAAATACTTGAAAAATTTGGAGGCGTGTACTTCTATGGCCACTTCTATTCTGAAGGGGAATTGGCACGGTGCAGATTAAGGAGGACCCTGCCATAGATTAGAATGGTCACCTCAAGGACTTGTTCCTAGCGCCTGGCTCTGTGACAAGCATCCCCAACCTGCCAGTTACACAGCATTTGTGTATCCCTTTTTGCCCTAAACCAGAGCTCCTTCTTGTCCCATATGTATACAGACTGATACTTTGCAGATGGAAATTCCTCCCTGAGACAGAGACCGATCATCTGCCCCCTCCCATATGGCTTAGGAAGGGCAAAGAAAGAGCCAGAGGAAGCAAGCTTAAAAAGTGAGGGCAAGGGAATCGGGAGAGAATCATTCAAAGAAAGAACTGGGAAGCAGGTTTTAGAAATAAGAGGTTGTTGTCAGAGACCCAAGGGAGACATGCCAGGGAGCTTCCTGGGAGCTCATGTGGCCTGAATCTTTATACTGGACCTGGTGTCTGGGAGAAACAGCTGTGCCTTCAGGGATGAGAGGCTGAAGGAAAAACCTGGCTGCCAGCTGCGGGGATGGAGTGAAGATGTGGGGTGGGTGGGGGCTAGAGAGAGAAAGCAAACTGGGATTAAGGAGAACGTTCAGCACATCAGGCAATGCCGGGCTCCGCAAAGAGCTGGGACCATCTCTGTATTTGGTGTCTGAACGTTCTCACTTTAATAAGGCTGTTCTTCCGCCTGGATTGGAATAGGGTAAGTGCCCACCCTTTCCTTCTTTCCTGCCACCCCCAAGGAGATGGCACAAGGATACCCCGCTTTGGGGCATAAATTCTAACATGTGTGATTCTTTAAAGATCAGTGTCATCACCCAAAAGTTTTGCTTGGTGTGTTCATGGTCTGCATTGACGCTCTCTGAATTTGCCTTTTCAAAGCCCGGCTTTTTTTCCAGAATCCCACTCTGGCAGGAAATCAAGGGAGGGCCTCACGCTCTCCAGCAAATGATAAAATTCCACAGCGAAGCTTTCCCAGCATCACCCAGAAAGAACCCAGAATTAGCCATCTGGTTCAGACACATGTCCCCCACAGGCTGTGCACCCTGACTGAGCAACACCCCTGTCCTCAGCCAGCAGAAGACTCGCTTGGCCTGGTGTGGACAAACAACACACCCCAGGCTCTTCTCTTGGCGCAGGTTGCTAGGAGCCCCCTCTGCTCTCCCAGAGCCACAACCCTGCCCCTCACCCTGGTGACGGTGCTGTGGTTTGCTTATTTTGACATATGCGTTCCTAACACACTGAAGATGAAAGGCGGGAAATGTGCAGTTCCAGTTCCCACAGCAGGAGCGGTCGGACCACATTGCATCACATTTACAGAAAGGTCATGGGATCCTGAAGGCAAACACAGCGTAGGCTGACCTCAGGCCCAGGGGCTGGCCTGGCACAGTGCATGCTGGGTGCTGCCGGCCCCTGGATGCCATCCCTCCTCACCACGGACTGACCACAGCCTGGCTCACTCCCACCACTGCCTGTGACTAAAGCCACCTCCTCACAAGGTCACTCCTCTTGGGGCTCCCCACTGTCCCAGAGAGAGCCCACTTCCTCCCAGACCACTCCCAGTCCTGGCAGTGTGACCGCTGCCGAGTGATGAACATGGAACTCTCCTTGCCTTTGCACTTTCCTTTGAGCGGGAAGTGCCTCCAGATCTTTGGGGCAGAGATCGGAAACCCCCAGTATTCTAAAAAGTGGCAGAACGTGACCCACCAAGACCCAAAGGGAAAAAAAAGCTGAGGCCTTGCTGTTTTCCCTCAGTGACCAGCTCGATGATTCTGCTCTAAAACACGCCATCTTTTCCATAAGATATAACTAAGCATCACTTCCACCCACACTCAGGATGTTAAGACATTTGAAGAATAATTTGTTCTAGACCCGAAAAAAACCTTGCAGGAAAAATTCCACTTCCCTGCCTCCAGGTGTGTGCCATGTGGCTGGGTTATGGGGGCAGTGGGGGCTGTAACTGGCTTTGTATGCGGCCATTTCCTGACTTTCGTGCAGTTAAACCAAGCCCTTGGTCATTAGGCTGCAGGAATACCATTTGTGCATTTCATTTCCTTGGGGATGATTTTTTAAAGTGGCTCTAATGCACCTGATCACATTCAGATGTGTTCCCAGGGAAGCAGGCGATTTGAGAGTGCAGTAAAGCCAGCTCACGTGTGCCCAGATCCAGCTCAGTCCCTTGTTCAACAGAAGCCGCTAAAGACAGGTACTCAGGGACGATAATGTCGTTTTGTGCCTTTGTCTGGGGCAGCTCGTTAAGGTAGAGACACCTCAGTGCTAACAGGATAACCCCTTCCTGTGTGTTCCAGGGAAACCTAATTGACTACAAAATCTTTTTTTTTTTTTTTTTTGATGTCACCACTGCCAGATACAAATCTAATTAGCAGCAGAGTTAACTCAGATGAATCCCGGGAACATGGAAATACCACATTCTACAGGTAATCAGACCCATGGAAGGATGACACATCTGGATGTTGTCAGGAAGGTGGGATTCTGAGG
This sequence comes from Sapajus apella, assembly GCF_009761245.1. NCBI lineage: Eukaryota > Metazoa > Chordata > Mammalia > Primates > Cebidae > Sapajus > Sapajus apella. Next base: position 19,965,483 of record NW_022436968.1, on the reverse strand, counting down.
ACAACAGGGGGCTGGATGCTCTCAGAGCCCACATGTTCTGCTGATTTCAGTGCCCTGCTCTGTGGGTGAATTACAAGGACTCCAAGGATTAACAATCAAAGGCCAGCTTCTGTCTGCTCAAGGCCTCTGGGTCTAGAAACATCATCGCTTTATTCTGAGACCAGAGATATTCAAAAGATGTCACGCAGGTCTTATTTCCAGTAGAGCCCCTTGGTCCCTCCCCGCAAATCTAGATGAATTTAAGAAACCCTTTCTTTTTTGTTATGTGACCCTTCTCCCAGAGACTTCGGAATCCGGCATTCTGACTCTCCTGAGAGCAGAAGCAAACAAGTAATTTTAAGGCACAGAGGGATGCTCTGGCCCTCCCTGACCTCTCTTTAAATAATTAATGTTGCCAGGCAGGTTCTAAAAGACTAGGTAGAGAGAAAAATGCCACCGCGAAAGGGCAAGCGCAAAAGGAAATACTTGCCAGGCTTTTGAATGATATGGGGTTGTGGTGCTTATTCACCATTGCAATGTGGATTGTCATGCTGGAAGACACTGCAGGCTCTGGGAACCTTGCTCTAGCCATAAAAGCCCCGTCTAGAAGTAACCATGTAGCTAGAACAGCGGGGCTAGAATCAAACTGATCAGAAGCCATGCAGGAGGCTTGTATGGGGGCTTCTCAGGACATCAAGTTTCATCCTGATTGGTGGCCTTGTTTCAGAGGTCCTCACTTGCCCACATAACAGGTTACTCCCAACCTACTCGTCTGATTGGTAGGAAGAGCCCCGCTGGTAGAGGCAGCGGCTGTCAGGGTAGGAGGGCGGGGCTGGTGCAAGATCTGGAGGCTTTCATCCTTTCTATCTGACGTGTGATATGCTTGGTCATCTAAGTGTAGTGGGTCTCCTCTGGCCTCAGGCAGGTGGAAAGCATTTGGACAGAAGTAGGGTGGAAGTCTCTGGAATCAAAGCCCAGGGGCCTGGGAAATCAGCTGGAGCTCTCAGATGTAGGCAGCAGAAATGAACAAGGGCTGTTTTCAGCAAGCACCAGCCATCACAATTACCTTAGGTATTTACTTGACCCTTCTGCAAGTCTCAGAATATTTCAGGGCCCCCTTTACTCTCTCTGATGGAATCTACGGCTCAACATTCTTTATAGCCACAGGCTTCCATGGACTTCACATTATTATTGGATCAACATTTCTCATTACCTGCCTTTTCAGAGGAGAAGGAGTATATTGAATGGCTATGGGGTAGCTCAGATTTATAGCGAGGGGTGCAGAGTGAGCTTGGAAAATAGGCAGGCTCGTGGGCAGAGCCACACCAGAAGCCGGGGCCCTGGAGGGCTCTGGGACGCCTGCTGTGGGTTGCTGGACATCGCAGTCCCCTACCGGTACCGCTGGTGCTGGACCTGGCCGCCTGTGGAACAGCTGCCTCCACAGGGTCCTCAGCCCCCGCAGCCCCCTGCTGTGGTGCTCCCTCCTGGTTCCTGCCACTCTCAGCTCTGGCATCTCACTTAAGTCTGGGTGTCCCTAATTGGCCCAGCTCAACCACATGCCTGTGACCCAAGGCAAGGTGGTAAACATCCACCATACCCGAATTCCACTGCGGATCCCACACTCTCCAGGAGGAAAGCTACTGTTTTCTTTATCACCAGCGGACTATAATGAAGACTAAATGAGACAACAGCCTGACCCTCAGGGGCTGTCCTTTCCTGCCCCTACCGCCTAGGTTTTTTTTTTTTTTTTTTTAGATGGAGACTTGCTGTCAGCAGGCTGGAGTGCAGAGGTGCGTTCTTGGCTCATTACAACCTCTGCCTCCCAAGTTCAAACAATTCTGCACCAGCCTCCCAAGTAGCTGGGATTACAGGCACACGCCACCATGCCCAGCTAATTTTGCATTTTTAGTAGAGACAGGGTTTCAACATGTTGGCCAGGATGGTCTCAATCTCTTGACCTCGTGATCTGCCCACCTCAGCCTCCCAAAGTGCTGGGGTTATAGTCGTGAGCCACTACGCCCGGCCTCTGCTCCGCTCTTTTGGTCCAAGCCCCATATTCTGCTTGGTGGATATCCAGGCCCTTCCCTTTACTTCTCTTTCTTCCTCAGGCTGTTGTCATTTATCTCTCCTTAGGGCCTCCATAGTGGGGGAAGGGGCACGAGGCAAAGTCCAGTGCCATTGCTCTCCAGGCAGTTTACAGCGAGGCAGCTGCAGCTAGGGGCCAACTGATGGCCACAGCAAGGGTAACAACTGCTTAGAAAATGCGAAGCACCTGCCTCAGAGCTCAGCTCCCACCTGTGAAAGCAAGCTGCAGCCTGGGTCTGCGGCTCACACGGAGGAGGAAGAGGTTCTTCTCCAGCAAGGAGGTCAGCCTTCAGATGCGGGACAGAGCGGCAGAAGCCAGGCAGAGTCCCACCCCAGGCAAGGTAGGAAGAAAATGGAGTGGGCTACAGAACACTGGGAGATTTTTGAAAAATTATAACATGACTTCTTTGTTTATCTTCTCCCTGGCTTCCGCAGCCGGTCTGAGTCGGGATAAATTCAGCACAGGAGGAAAAGGCAGCATTTCCTCCCCCTCTCCTCCCATTTTAGGTGAGAGGAGGAGGTGGCATGGGGGATAGAGAAAGATCTGGCAAGCTCGCCAGCTGGCACTGCGGCAGGGCTGATCACAGCGAGCTTGCTCTGCGCCTCCACAGAGCGGGGCCCAGAGCAGAAATGCGGAGGTACCCTCTATCTTTGCTCCCGTTCCCCCAATTCCTTAGAAGTTTGGTTGGTCTCAGGCATAGAGGGGGTAGGTGACCCCTTATCCAGTATGATCCAAGGGTCCGAACACCTGCATGGCCCAGCAGATCCCCACCAATCAGGCTCGCAGCACGCAGTTTCTGGGGGGAGCCATGTTTTTAAGGGCACAGCATTTGCTTTCCGAAAGACCCAGTTAAGATGCAAACCTGTAGCCTGGGAATAGCAATATATGACCAGCTGAATCCTCTCACAGAGTTGACCACCACATTACTGAAGGATGCAGTTCTAAAGATGGGAGCTGGAGATATTTTGATGCAAGTGAGGACTTGCAGTGGTGGGTGCCCTGGGTGTAGGGTTTGCATGAAGGGCTTAGATAAGAAGGGGCACCAGAAAGATTGGAATGAATAAGGAATGAGGTTGGAGACAGGCATTGTGAGCATGAGGCCTCTTCATCCCTTAGGCTTACACTTATAGAGCCTCTTCTCTCCCTAGCATGGGGAAGAAGCTGGAAAGCTTTGGATCCTGCTTTCCAAAACCCGAAGACCTTTCACAAGTGCCTGGGTCTGAACAATGTGCCTGGTCTCCTCCCCATCCCTGTGTTGGTGCTGGGGAAGGTGGTGTGATGACAGAGGCCAGTGCACAAAGGGACTCCCCTAGGAGCTGGCTCTAGGGACAGACTTAAGCAGCATTTTATTTTTCGTGTCTATTTCATGCATGGTTTGTTTTAAAATTTGGTTCAAGGCATTGTAGCTATGGAGACTCAGTTATTATTGAGCCGTCTCTGGGTGGAGGAGTGGGGAGGCCTGTGGGGCTGCTGTTGCTCTTTTGAGTAGGTCCAGCCTGGTGCCCAGAGGCTGGCATCACAGGGAGTCCTTGGCCACTGGACAGAATAGACCAAAAAAGGGATCATGGAGATAGGTGACAGAGGTGCATTGCTATGCTATTTTGATAAAGATATTACAAATATGACATTGTATTTTGTATTAGTCTGTTTGGGCTGCCATAAAATATTACAGGCTGGATGGCTTACACAACAGATGTTTCTTTTCTCACAGTTTTGGAGGCTGGAAGTCTAAGATCAGAGTGCCAGCAGGGTTGGTTTCTGGTGAGGGCTCTCTTCCTTGCTTGCAGACGGCCACCTTCTCACTGTGTCCTCACATGACCTTTTCTTTGTACACACATGGAGAGAGAGGGGGAGATCTCTGGTGTCTCTTACTCCTTTTATAAGAATATCAGTCCTATTGGATTAGGGCCCTTGTTTAACCTTAATTCTTTAAAGGCCTTGTCTCCAAGTACAGTAACACTGAAGATTAGAGCTTTGACACATGAATATGGGGTGACATCATTCAGTCCTGTATACACACATATGCATATATGTTAACAGTCATCTTCTGGTGTTGGAATATGAGTGCATTTTTTTCTTTGTGTTGTGTGATCTCCAGATTTCTGCATTAAGAATATCTTGCTCCTTTACTTAGAGGAAGAAAGCAACAGGTAATAGTTTCTAAAGAAAAGGAACACATTTTCAGTTCAAAATAACATGTTCAGCAGGATTATTTCTAGAATCACATCTGTAACTTGTGTGCCCATGGATGGACTCACCCGCCTACCCATCTGTCTGTCCATCCATCCATCTATCCATCCACTCATCCATTCAGTTGTCAGTTCTTCCTTCCTTCCATCCTTTTTTCCACCTGTATATTTTCACTAAGAGATACATGGAATGATCGTGAACAAATGTTTGTGATGGTTGTTTCTGCATTGTGGAGTTTTAATTGATTTTGTATTCTTTGTACTTACCTCTTTTGATGAAATTTGAAATAAGGAGGTACATAATTTTTTTCCTCCATAGACGACATTGAACTTTGTATTTATTTGCTTACACACATCTGAATCACTTGATTCTGGAACAGCAGTTGGTCTAACACAGCATCTCTGCTCTATTCATAGGGTGGGTCCCAGTCACCAAGCCTAGCTGGCAAGCCTGAGTGCAACTCTGACCCCACAGCCCTGGTCATGCTGAGGCTGCCAAGCTCAGCGTGTAAAGTGGAGGTGTAGCTCGGTGGGGGAGAAGAGAGGGAGTTTGCCGGCTACACCTGGGCCCCATTTAAACCCACAGCCGGGCATCTCTAGCCTTTGATGTAAGCTGTGCAACTGGCTGGCGGGTCTGTAGCTGGCTAGGGCCTTGCCATTTACAACTCCACGGTGACTGCTGAGTGCCCTCAGGGCCTTCCTGCCCAGCTGCAATTCTCATCTCTGTTCCAGTCTCCCCTGACTCCCACTATCCTGAAATGGGGGCAGGAGCTCCCGTGGAAAGATCTCCAAGGGCCCCTGGGCTTGGAGGTCTCCAGGATCAAGGATGTGGCTGTTGAACATTTTAGCTCCAGCAGGATAGGCAGTCTTCTGTGTTCATGGATTTGCAGAGCATTTTCTGAGTGTTGGCGAGCAGGGGAGCAGCAGGCACTTTCTCACCTGGGGTGGGAGTGAGAATGACATCTCAGCTTAGGAAAACAGGCTAACATTCGATATCTGGGAGAGGCGAAGATATGCAGGCACTGTGACCTACCAACCCTGCTCCTAGACACACACTTTACATCTGGAGATGTATAAGGATGATCATGAGAGTGTTTTTTCTAATAGCCTCATACCGGAAGCAACCCAATGCCCATCAGCAGTTATAGCATAGATGACCTACATAAATTGAGCTATATTTGTACAATGGAATGCCATCCCTCTGTAAAGATGAAATAATTACAGCTAGGGCAACAACATGGACATAACCCACAAACATAAAGTTGAGTGAGCAAAGAAAATCGAAAAGGCATATATACAACATTATATTGTTTGTGTGAAGTTCAGAAACAAGAAAGCCATATTTTTTTAGGGATGCATACAAAAGTAAAACTATGGAAAATTTTTTTTTAAACTCAGGATAGGGATACCCCAGGGAGAAGGAAAGGAGTTGGAATTCGCCAGGCTTTCTTTCCCAGGGTGGACAGGGGCTTCTGGGGTGCCCGGCAGTGTTTTTCTTCTTGAGTGGTGGTGCAAGCATGTTTGCTTTATAAATTATTCATTAAACTCTCTAGTTACATGTCTTTCTTTAAATGTTTTATATTCACAATGAGAATATGAAAAAGAAAAAAGCAAACTCCTGTCTCCATGTCTAGAAACAGCTGCTGCTTTTACCGCTGGGCTTCCTTCCTTCTGGGACCTTGAGCAGCGTTTGTTCAAGTCTGTGACCAGGGTCATAAGTCGGTGTGCTCTTACTTCCCAGTTCTATGATAAGCTCAGCCTCGTACTTGGGACTGTTGTGTGTGTGGAGGTGGGAGGGGCAGGAATATGATGCCCCAAGAAGACAAAACATCAGGAATATCAGTGAAAACGCGGCACCGGGCTGTAGAAACTTCTGATGTGGTGGAAGTTCGGAGAATGAGCCCAGTGAAGGAACTTTCCGCTGGTCCTGAGGATGGTCTGGGGGAGACAGAAGCTGGGAGAGGGAAGGGTGAGAGGGTATGATGAAGGTTCCCGTGAAGGACCAGTGGAAGCCAAGTATTGCTGGATCTGCAGGAGGGTTTGGAAAAGCAGGAGAATGTTTGCCCCACCCCAGTTATTGCTAGTTGGGGTCCACCAATCAATCAACTACCAATTCAGTGGTGCCCCCAGATATGTTATATCCAACAGTCAATAGGAGAATCTTGAACAAAGAAGATGTGCAGAAACCTTCAGAGAAAAATAGAAAGTGAATAAGAGAATTAAAAAATAGATGCCATTGTTCTCATTGCCAAACTCCACTGGAAAACAATCCTCAGTTGCTCCAGGATACAAAGTCTCTGGGGTTTGCTGTGGGAAACAGCTTGGTAGTTCCTTACAAAGTGAAGCATAGAATTACCTTACAATTCAGCAATTCCACTTCTGGTTATACATCCAAGAGAACTGAAAGTAGGGACTCAAACAGATACTTGTGCGCCATGATCGCAGTAGCATTATTCACCATGGCCGGAGGCGGAAACAACCCAAGTGCCCAGCCACAGATGAATGAATAAACAAAATGTGGCACGTCTATATGATACAATATGATTCAGCCTTTAAAAGAATGAAGTTTTGAGACATGCTACAATATGAATGCACCTTGAACACATGCCAAGGGAAATACGCCAGTTGCCAAGGGACAATATTATAGAATTATTCTATTTCTCTTAGGTACTTAGAATAGGCAAATTCACAGTGACTGAGAATAGAACAGTGGGGCTAGGAAAGGAAGGGCATAGCTATTGTGTGTGTGCTGTTTGTTTGAGACAGGGTCTCACTCTGTTCCCCAGGCTGGAGTGCTGTGGCACAATCTCAGCTCGCTGCAGTCTTTACCTTCCAGGCTAGGGTGATTCTCCCACCTCAGCCTTCCGAATAGCTGAGACTTCAGGCATGAACCACTATGCCTGGCTAATTTTTGTAAAGACTGGGTTTTGCTAAGCTTTCCAGGCTGGTCTTGAACTCCTCAGCTCAAGTGGTGATCTGCCTGCCTGAGCCTCCCAAAGTGCTGGGTCTACAGGTATGAGCCATCATGCCCCCTGAGAGTTACTGTTTCTTCTTCTTTCTTTCTTTTTTTTTTTTTTTTTTTTTCCCGAGACAAAGTCTTGCTCTGTCACTCAGCCTGGAGTGCAATGGCATGATCTCAGCTCACTGCAACCTCTGCCCCCCCACCCCTGGGTTCAAGCAATTCTCCTGCCTCAGCCTCCTGAGTAGCTGGGATGATAGGTGTGTGCCACCAGGCCCAGCTAATTTTTGTATTTTTAGTAGAGACGGGGTTTCACCATGTTGACCATGGCTGGTCTTGAACTCCTGACCTCAAGTGATCCAACTGCCTCTTCCTCCCAAATTGCAGGGATTAGGGGCATGAGCCACCGCATCTGGCTAAGAGTTATTGTTTCACAAATATGGTTTCTATTTTTCATGATGATAAAGTTCTGGAGATCGATGGCGGTGATGGTTGTACAATATTGTAAATATAATTAATGCCACTGAATTGTGCACTTTAAAATGGTTACAGTGGTAATTTTTGTGCTATGTATATTTTACCATATACCAAAAAGAAGTCCACAGGGGTCTCAAAAAATTGTTCCTGCATGTTGAGATACGGGAGAGAGGCCTGGGCTGTGGGATCATTTACTGAATAGTAAGAAAGATAGAAAACAAGGTAAACTTTCCTTGTTGAAGGTTGAAGAAGAAGAATAAAGATGCTTTTCCTGGCCTCTCTCTGGAGCTTCTGTCATTGTTGGCCCGGCCTCTGGCAGCAGCACAGAGATGCCACACAGCTCAGGTAGGCCTGGGTGCTTCTGGAAAAGCAGCCCCTGCCCCCTCCTCCTATCCTCATTCCTCAACAAAGACTGAGCCCTAGCTACTCTCCAAAAGGCTGTTTTCTGGGAAACTGCCTTTTAGAATTTTTCTTTTAATGTATGAATCCACCCTGAATGCTATTTGCAAAAGAAAAGGAATTTAAAAACTAAAGATGTTGCAGTATGCTTTCATATACACAATGGAAAAATTTGCTTCTCAAACAGCCTGACTAGAAAACCTTGCATCCCCATGGCAACCAGATTCCACTGTGACCACACATCATTGCCAGGTCACCCACCCATTTGTAAGCCTGGGCTCTTCAGCCCCTCCCTGCGAACATGTGGGGCCCAGATGATACCACCCACTGCGGGAGGGTACTTCAAGGGCTCCAGGATGGCTGGCTGAGGGCTCTGTTCTAGTCACTAAGGGATATTCCTAGGGACCCATCTAACCTGGCACAGGGAATCAGCTCTTCTTCAAAATCATAAGAGGCAGTAGACTTTCTTGCAAGCCATTGCCCCACGGAAATGCAAGGCCCCTGTGGCTACTCAGGGGCTTGGAGTACAGAGAAGAGTGGTTGGGATTTAAAACAGTTGTGCGCAGCTGACCAGGAAACCAGACCGTTAATAACACAACAACTGCAAGTCCTGGATCAGTTAAAAACAAAAAATCATCAGATCCTTAATGCTTCATTTCCTTAAACAGACAGCAGGACCCTTTTATAGAGTTTCTGTGTCATCTTCCCCTTTGCTGATTCAGAACAAGCACTTCTTTCCAATGCACGCTCTCAGTCCTATTTTCAAATAGCATTTCTTCCTGCTGAGCTTCCTGATGATACCAAAGGGGTAGTGCTGGGAAGGGAAGACCGTGGTCCCTTTAAATGATAGGAAGGGGGAAGGGCATGGCCCCTGGCTAGGGCTCCACCACCATGAACGTAGGTGAGGACAGGCATTTTTGTTTTCCTGCCCAAATGCTGCATTTCCCAAGACCACCCTGGCCTGCCACGCCCCCATCCTGTGCCTATAAAAACCCTGAGGCCCTAGTAAGCAGACACACAGATGGTGGGTCATTAGGAACACATCGGGCGGCTGAACGTTGAGAAAAGCACATCAGCGGGCACCTACCGCAGAAGCAGAATGATGTGGGGCTTGGCTGGGGCAATCAGAGGAGAGCCCAGGCCGCTGACCAGTCTGACTCCAGGGGAAACCTTCCCACCCTGTCCGCTTCTGGTTTCCCCCATCTGCTGAGAGCTGCCTCCACTCAGTAAAATCTTGCACTCATTCTCCAAGCCCAGGTGTGATCCGGTTCTTCCGTTACACCAAGGCAAGCACCATCTGGGATATAGAAAAGCCCTCTGTTCTTGCAACAAGGCAGAGGGTCTAACTGAACAGGTTAACACAAGCGGCCTATAGACCGCAAAAGTAAAACAGCGTACGGTAGCGCACGCCCACTGGGGCTTCAGGAGCTGTGAACATCCACCGCTCACACTGATGTGGGGTTGTAGCCCCACAGCCTGCCCGTCCATATGCTCCTTAGAGGTTTGAGCAGTGGGGCGCTGGAGAAGCCAGCCACTCCTCGTGTCACACACCCCGCAAGAAGGACAAGGGAACTTTTCCCATTTCACTAAGGTCCTTTTTCTTTTCTTTTACAAAATTGATACATAATAGTTGTATATATATATGGGGGAACATATAATATCTTGATACCTATATATAATGTGTAATAATCAACTCGGGTGATTGGGAAATATATCACCTCAAACATTTTTGAGTTGGCATCACCGTTTTTCTAGCTATTTTGATAAAGACAATAAATTATTGTTAACTATCACTTCCCTGCTATACCATCAAATACTAGAACTTATTCCTTCTAACTGTATGTTCGTTCCCATTGACCAACTTCTCTTCCTCCTTCGTCCCTTCCCAGCCTCTGGTAACCACCATTCTACTGTCTCCCTCTATGAGAGTCACTTTTTTAGCTCCCACATATGAGTGACATGTCTCACTTAACATAATGTCCTCCAGTTCCATCCATGTTGCCGCCAATGACAGGATTTCATTCTTATGGCTGAATAATATTCCATCTTGTATACAGCACATTTTATTTATCCATTCATCTGTCGAGGGACCCTTAGGTTGATTCCGTATCTTGGCGATTGTGAGTAGTACTGTGATAAACGTGCAAGTGTCATTGACCTACTAATTTCACTTCCTCTAGGTGTATATCCTGCGGTGGGACTGCTGGATCATACTGTAGCTCTGATTTAGGGTTTCAAGGACTCTCCGGTACTGGTTTCCATAATGATAGTACTGCTTTACATTCCCACCTACAGAGTGTGCCTGTTCCCCTTTCTCTCTATCCTTGCCAGCATTTGTTATTTTTTGCCCTTTTGTCTGCGACCATACAACCCTGAATGTGGCGTTCTCTTCTGAGGTCTTTCCTGTGGGAGTGGCCAGGGGCCATCAACCTTGGCGTTACCCTCTCCTGCTGACCCCAAGGAAAGCTTTGCAGGGCTTGCATATATATATGTGTGTATATACACATACATATATGCACATATATATACATATATACATACATATATATATTTTTTAATTGTACTTTAGGTTCGGGGGTACATGTGCAGATCATGCAGGATTGTTGCATAGGTACACACATGGCAATGTGCTTTGCTGCCTCCATCCCTCTGTCACCTACATCTGGCATTTTTCCCCATGTTATCCCACCCTGACCTCCTCACTCCCCCACTGTCCCTCCCTTGGCCCTCCCAGCAACAGACCTCAGTGTGTGATGTTCCCCTCCCTGTGACCATGTGTTCTTATTTTTCATCACCCGCCTATGAGTGAGAACATGCAGTGTTTGATTTTCTGCTCTGTGTCAGTTTGCTGAGAATGATGGTTTCCAGATTCATCCATGTCCCTATAAAGGACACAAACTCATCACTTTTTATGGCTGCATAGTATTCCATGGTGTATATGTGCTAGATTTTCCTTGTCTAGTCTATCATTGATGGGCATTTGGGTGGGTTCCAGGTATTTGCTATTGTAAACAGTGCCAAAATGAACATACATGTGCATGTGTCTTTACAATAGATTGATTTGTAATCCTTTGGGTATATAACCCAGTAATGAGATTGCTGGGTCAAATGGAATTTCTATTTTTAGGTCCTTGAGGAAGCACCACACTGTCTTCCACAATGGTTGAACTAGTTTACACGTATCCACAACAGTGTAAAAGTGTTTCTATTTCTCCACATCCTCTCCAGCATCTGTTGTCTCCAGATTTTTTAATGATCCCCATTCTAACTGGCATGAGGTGGTATCTCAATGTGGTTTTGATTTGCATTTCTCTAACAATCAGTGATGATGAGCATTTTTTCATAAGTTTGTTGGCCTCATATATATCTTGTTTTGAAAAGTATCTGTTCATATCCTTTGCCCACTTTTAGATGGGTTTGTTATTTTCTTGTAAATCTGTTTTAGTTCTTTGTAGATTCTGGATATTAGCCCTTTGTCAAATGGGTAGATTGCAAAATTTTTTTCCCATTCTGTTGGTTGCCAGTTCACTCTAATGATTGTTTCTTTTGCTGTACAGAAGCTCTGGAGTTTAATTAGATCCCATTTGTCTATTTTGGCTTTTGTTACCAATCCTTCTGGTGTTTTAGTCATGAAGTCCTTGCCTATGCCTATGTCCTGAATGATTTTGCCTAGGTTTTCTTCTAGGGTTTTTATGGTCTTTTTCTTTTAGGGTTTTTAGGGTCTTATGTTTAAGTCTTTAATCCATCTGGAGTTAATTTTAGTCTAAGGTGTCAGGAAGGGGTCCAGTTTCTGTTTTCTACACACTGCTAGCCAGTTTTCCCAACACCATTTATTAAACAGGTAATTCTTTCCCCATTGCTTGTTTTTGTGAGGTTTGTCAAAGATCAGATGGTTGTAGATGTGTGACATTACCTCCAGGGCCTCTGTTCAATTCCAATTGTCTATATCTCTATTTTGGTACCAGTACCATGCTGTTTTGATTACTGTAGCCTTGTAGTATGGTTTGAAATCAGGTAGCGTGATGGCGCCAGCTTTGTTTTTCGTTTGTTTTTTTGTTTGTTTTTGTTTTTTTTTTGCTTAGGATTGTCTTGGCTATGCGGACTCTCTTTTGGTTCCATAGGAATTAAGATGGTTTTTTCCAGTTCTGTGAAGAAGGTCATTAGTAGCTTGATGGAGATAGTGTTGAATCTATAAATTGCTGTGGGCAGTATGGCCATTTTCATGATATTGATTCTTCCTAACCATGACCATGGAATGTTTCTCCATCTATCTGTGTCCTCTCTTATTTTGTTGAGCAGTGGTTTGTAGTTCTCCTTCGAGAGGCTCTTTACATCCTTTGTTAGTTGTATTCCTAGGTATTTTATGCTCTTTGTAGCAATTGTGAATGGGAGTTTGCTCATGATTTGACTCTCTTTAAGTCTGTTATTGGTGTATAGGAATGCTTGTGATTTTTGCACATTGATTTTGTATCCTGAGACTTTGCTGAAGTTACTTATCAGTTTCAGGAGATTTTGGGCTGAGAAAATGGGCTCTTCTAAATATACAATCATGTTGTCTGCAAATAGAGACAATTTGACTTCCTCCTTTCCTAATTGAATACCCTTTATTTCTTTTGCTTGCCTGATTGCTCTGGCTAGAATTTCCAATACTATACTGAATAGAAGTGCTGAGAGAGGGCATCTTTCTCTAGTGCCAGATTTCAAAGGGAATGCTTCCAGTTTTTGCCCATTCAGTATGATATTGGCTGTGGGTTTGTCATAAATAGCTTTTATTATTTTGAGATATCAATACCTGGTTTATTGAGAGTTTTTAGCATAAAGGGCTGTTGAATTTTTTCAAAGGCCTTCTCTGCATCTATGAAATAATCAGGTGGTTTTTGTCTTTGGTTCTGTTTATGTGGTGGATTACATTTATAGACTTGCGAATGTTGAACCAACCTTGTATCCCTGGGATGAAGCCTACTTGATCGTGATGGATAAGCTTTTTGATGTGCTGTTGCAATTGGTTTGCCAGTATTTTATTGAAGATTTTTGCATCTATGTTCATCATGGTTATTAGCGTGAAGTTTTCTTTATTGTTGAGTCTCTGCCAGGTTTTGGTATCAGGATGACATTGGTCTCATAAAATGATTGGGAGGTATTCTCTCTTTTTGGATTGTTTGGAATGGTTTCAGAAGGAATGGTACTAGCTCCTCTTTGTATGTCTGGTAGAATTCGGCTGTGAACTCATTGGGACCTGGCCTTTTTTTTGTTGGTAGGCTATTAATTGCTGCCTCAACTTCAGCCCTTGTTATTGGTCTATTCAGGGTTTTGACTTCTTCCTGGTTTAGGCTTGGGAGGGTGCAAGTGTCCAGGAATTTATCCATTTCTTCCAGGTTTGCTGGTTTATGTGCATAGAGTTGTTTGTAGAAATCTCTGATGGTGGTTTGCATTTTTGTGGAATCTCTGGTGATATCCCCTTTATCATTTTTTATTGCATCTATTTGATTATTCTCTTTTCTTTTTTATTAATCTGGCTAGTGGTCTATTTTGTTGATCTTTTCTGAAAACCAGCTCCTGGATTTATTGATTTTTTTTTTTGAAGGGTTTTTTGTGCCTCTATCTCCTTCAGTTCTGCTCTGATCTTAGTTATTTCTTGTCTTCTGCTAGACTTTGAGGTTTTTGATCTTGCTCCTCTAGTTCTTTCAATTTTGATGATAGGGTGTCGATTTTAGATCTTTCCTTGCTTCTCATGTGGGCATTTATTGCTGTATATTTCCTCTAGACACCGCTTTAAATGTGTCCCAGAGATTCTGGTATGTTGTGTCTTCGTTCTCATTGGTTTTGAAGAACATCTTTATTTCTGCCTTCATTTCATTGTTTATCCAGTCGACATTCAAGAGCCAGTTGTTCAGTTTCCATGAAGCTGTGCGGTTCTGAGTTAGTTTCTGAATTCTGAGTTCTAACTTGATTGCCCTGTGGCCTGAGAGACTGTTTGTTATGATTTCCATTCTTTTGCATTTGCTGAGAAGTGATTTACTTTCAATTATGTGGTCAGTTTTAGAGTAGGTGTGATGTGGTGCTGAGAAGAATGTATATTCTGTGGATTTGGGGTGGAGAGTTCTGTAAATGTCTATTAGGTTTGCTTGATCCAGGTCTGAGTTCAAGTCCTGGATATGCTTGTTAATTTCCTGCCTCATTATTCTGTCTAATTGACAGTGGAGGGTTAAAGTCTCCCACTATTATTGTGTGGAAGTCTAAGTCTCTTTGGAAGTCATTAAGAACTTGCTTTATGTATCTGGGTGCTCCTATATTGGGTGTGTATATGTTTAGGATCGTTAGCTCTTCCTGTTGCACTGATCCTTTTACCATTATGTAATGCCCTTCTTTGTCTCTTTTGATCTTTGTTGGTTTAAAGTCTATTTTATCAGAGACTAGGATTGCAACTCCTGCGTTTTTTTGCTCTCAATTTGCTTGGTAAACCTTCCTCCATCCCTTTATTTTGAACCTATGTGTATCCTTGCATGTGAGATGGGTTTCCTGGATACAGCACACCAATGGGTTTTGACTTTTTATCCAATTGGCCAGTCTGTGTCTTTTGATTGGGGCATTTAGCCCACTTACATTTAAGATTAATATTGTTATGTGTGAATTTGATCCTGCCATTTTTGATGCTCGCTGGTTGTTTTGCCTGTTATTTAATGCAGTTTCTTCATTGTGTCAATGCTCTTTACCATTTGGTATGTTTTTTGGAGTGGCTGGTACTGGTTGTTCCTTTCTATGTTTAGTGCTTCCTTCAGGAGATCTTGTAAAGCAGGCCTGGTGGTGATAAAATCTCTGAGTACTTGCTTGTTCATAAGGGATTTTATTTCTCCTTCACTTATGAAATTTAGTTTGGCTGGATATGAAATCCTAGGTTGAAAGTTCTTTTCTTTAAGAATGTTGAATATTGGCTCCCACTCTCTTCTGGCTTGTAGGGTTTCTGCTGAGAGATCTGCTGTAAGTCTAATGGGCTTCACTTTGTGGGTAAACTGACCTTTCTCTCTGGCTGCCCTTAGCATTTTCTTCTTCATTTCAACCCTGGTGAATCTGATGATTATGTGCCTTGGGGTTGCCCTTCTTGAGGAACATCTTTGTGGTGTTCTCTGTATTTCCTGGACTTGAATGGTGGCCTGGCTTGCTAGGTTGGGGAAGTTCTACTGGAAAATATCCTGAAGAGTGTTTTCCAGCTTGGATTCATTCTCTCTGTCACATTCAGGTACACCTAAGAAACGTAGATTAGGTCTTTTCACATAATCCCATATTTCTTGGAGGCTTTGTTTGTTTCTTTTTACTCTTTTTTCTCTAATCTTGC
>NW_022436968.1:19894611-19949661 GCF_009761245.1 Sapajus apella | reverse complement strand
TTTTTTTTTGCTTAGGATTGTCTTGGCTATGCGGACTCTCTTTTGGTTCCATAGGAATTAAGATGGTTTTTTCCAGTTCTGTGAAGAAGGTCATTAGTAGCTTGATGGAGATAGTGTTGAATCTATAAATTGCTGTGGGCAGTATGGCCATTTTCATGATATTGATTCTTCCTAACCATGACCATGGAATGTTTCTCCATCTATCTGTGTCCTCTCTTATTTTGTTGAGCAGTGGTTTGTAGTTCTCCTTCGAGAGGCTCTTTACATCCTTTGTTAGTTGTATTCCTAGGTATTTTATGCTCTTTGTAGCAATTGTGAATGGGAGTTTGCTCATGATTTGACTCTCTTTAAGTCTGTTATTGGTGTATAGGAATGCTTGTGATTTTTGCACATTGATTTTGTATCCTGAGACTTTGCTGAAGTTACTTATCAGTTTCAGGAGATTTTGGGCTGAGAAAATGGGCTCTTCTAAATATACAATCATGTTGTCTGCAAATAGAGACAATTTGACTTCCTCCTTTCCTTTATTTCTTTTGCTTGCCTGATTGCTCTGGCTAGAATTTCCAATACTATACTGAATAGAAGTGCTGAGAGAGGGCATCTTTCTCTAGTGCCAGATTTCAAAGGGAATGCTTCCAGTTTTTGCCCATTCAGTATGATATTGGCTGTGGGTTTGTCATAAATAGCTTTTATTATTTTGAGATATCAATACCTGGTTTATTGAGAGTTTTTAGCATAAAGGGCTGTTGAATTTTTTCAAAGGCCTTCTCTGCATCTATGAAATAATCAGGTGGTTTTTGTCTTTGGTTCTGTTTATGTGGTGGATTACGTTTATAGACTTGCGAATGTTGAACCAACCTTGTATCCCTGGGATGAAGCCTACTTGATCGTGATGGATAAGCTTTTTGATGTGCTGTTGCAATTGGTTTGCCAGTATTTTATTGAAGATTTTTGCATCTATGTTCATCATGGTTATTAGCGTGAAGTTTTCTTTATTGTTGAGTCTCTGCCAGGTTTTGGTATCAGGATGACATTGGTCTCATAAAATGATTGGGAGGTATTCTCTCTTTTTGGATTGTTTGGAATGGTTTCAGAAGGAATGGTACTAGCTCCTCTTTGTATGTCTGGTAGAATTCGGCTGTGAACTCATTGGGACCTGGCCTTTTTTTTGTTGGTAGGCTATTAATTGCTGCCTCAACTTCAGCCCTTGTTATTGGTCTATTCAGGGTTTTGACTTCTTCCTGGTTTAGGCTTGGGAGGGTGCAAGTGTCCAGGAATTTATCCATTTCTTCCAGGTTTGCTGGTTTATGTGCATAGAGTTGTTTGTAGAAATCTCTGATGGTGGTTTGCATTTTTGTGGAATCTCTGGTGATATCCCCTTTATCATTTTTTATTGCATCTATTTGATTATTCTCTTTTCTTTTTTATTAATCTGGCTAGTGGTCTATTTTGTTGATCTTTTCTGAAAACCAGCTCCTGGATTTATTGATTTTTTTTTTTGAAGGGTTTTTTGTGCCTCTATCTCCTTCAGTTCTGCTCTGATCTTAGTTGTTTCTTGTCTTCTGCTAGACTTTGAGGTTTTTGATCTTGCTCCTCTAGTTCTTTCAATTTTGATGATAGGGTGTCGATTTTAGATCTTTCCTTGCTTCTCATGTGGGCATTTATTGCTGTATATTTCCTCTAGACACCACTTTAAATGTGTCCCAGAGATTCTGGTATGTTGTGTCTTCGTTCTCATTGGTTTTGAAGAACATCTTTATTTCTGCCTTCATTTCATTGTTTATCCAGTCGACATTCAAGAGCCAGTTGTTCAGTTTCCATGAAGCTGTGCGGTTCTGAGTTAGTTTCTGAATTCTGAGCTCTAACTTGATTGCCCTGTGGCCTGAGAGACTGTTTGTTATGATTTCCATTCTTTTGCATTTGCTGAGAAGTGATTTACTTTCAATTATGTGGTCAGTTTTAGAGTAGGTGTGATGTGGTGCTGAGAAGAATGTATATTCTGTGGATTTGGGGTGGAGAGTTCTGTAAATGTCTATTAGGTTTGCTTGATCCAGGTCTGAGTTCAAGTCCTGGATATGCTTGTTAATTTCCTGCCTCATTATTCTGCCTAATTGACAGTGGAGGGTTAAAGTCTCCCACTATTATTGTGTGGGAGTCTAAGTCTCTTTGGAAGTCATTAAGAACTTGCTTTATGTATCTGGGTGCTCCTATATTGGGTGTGTATATGTTTAGGATCGTTAGCTCTTCCTGTTTCACTGATCCTTTTATCATTATGTAATGCCCTTCTTTGTCTCTTTTGATCTTCGTTGGTTTAAAGTCTATTTTATCAGAGACTAGGATTGCAACTCCTGCGTTTTTTTGCTCTCAATTTGCTTGGTAAACCTTCCTCCATCCCTTTATTTTGAACCTATGTGTATCCTTGCATGTGAGATGGGTTTCCTGGATACAGCACACCAATGGGTTTTGACTTTTTATCCAATTGGCCAGTCTGTGTCTTTTGATTGGGGCATTTAGCCCACTTACATTTAAGATTAATATTGTTATGTGTGAATTTGATCCTGCCATTTTTGATGCTCGCTGGTTGTTCTGCCTGTTATTTAATGCAGTTTCTTCATTGTGTCAATGCTCTTTACCATTTGGTATGTTTTTGGAGTGGCTGGTACTGGTTGTTCCTTTCTATGTTTAGTGCTTCCTTCAGGAGATCTTGTAAAGCAGGCCTGGTGGTGATAAAATCTCTGAGTACTTGCTTGTTCATAAAGGATTTTATTTCTCCTTCACTTATGAAATTTAGTTTGGCTGGATATGAAATCCTAGGTTGAAAGTTCTTTTCTTTAAGAATGTTGAATATTGGCTCCCACTCTCTTCTGGCTTGTAGGGTTTCTGCTGAGAGATCTGCTGTAAGTCTAATGGGCTTCACTTTGTGGGTAAACTGACCTTTCTCTCTGGCTGCCCTTAGCATTTTCTTCTTCATTTCAACCCTGGTGAATCTGATGATTATGTGCCTTGGGGTTGCCCTTCTTGAGGAACATCTTTGTGGTGTTCTCTGTATTTCCTGGACTTAAATGGTGGCCTGGCTTGCTAGGTTGGGGAAGTTCTACTGGAAAATATCCTGAAGAGTGTTTTCCAGCTTGGATTCATTCTCTCTGTCACATTCAGGTACACCTAAGAAACGTAGATTAGGTCTTTTCACATAATCCCATATTTCTTGGAGGCTTTGTTTGTTTCTTTTTACTCTTTTTTCTCTAATCTTGCCTTCTCGTTTTATTTCATTGAGTTGATCTTCGACCTCTGATATCCTTTCTTCTGCTTGGTCAATTCAGTTATTGAAACTGATGTATGCTTCGTGAAGTTCTCGTGTTGTGTTTTTCAGTTCCATCAATTCATTTATGTTCCCCTCTAAGCTGTTTATTCTCGTTATCATTTCGTCAAACCTTTTTTCAAGGTTCTTAGTTTCTTTTTATTGGGTTAGAACATGCTCTTTTAGCTCAGAGATGTTTCTTATTACCCTACCCTCCTTCTGAAGCCTGTTTCTGTCAATTCATCAGACTCGTTCTCCATCTAGCCTTGTTCCCTTGCTGGTGAGGAGTTGTGATCCCTTGGAGAAGGAGCAGTGTTCTGGTTTTTGGTGTTTTCATCTTTTTTTTTTTTTTGAGACAGAGTTTCACTCATGTTACCCAGGCTGGAGTGCAATGGCGCGATCTCGGCTCACCGCAACCTCCGCCTCCTGTGTTCAGGCAATTCTCCTGCCTCAGCTTCCTGAGTAGCTGGGATTACAGGCACGCACCACCATGCCCAGCTAATTTTTTGTATTTTTAATAGAGACGGGGTTTCACCATGTTGACCAGGATGGTCTCGATCTCTTGACCTCGTGATCCACCTGCCTTGGCCTCCCAAAGTGCTGGGATTACAGGCTTGAGCCACCGCGCCCGGCCTGTGTTTTCATCTTTTTTGCACTGGTTTTTTCCCCTCTTTGTGGATTTATTTACCTATGGTCTTTGTAGTTGGTGACTTTCAGATGGGGTCTCTGAGCGGACATCCTATTTGTTGATGATGAAGTTATTTCTTTCTGTTTCTTAGTTTTTCCTTCTAACAGTCAGGCCCCTCTGCTGTAGGACTGCTGGAGGTCCCCTCCAGACCCTGCTTGTCTGGGGCTCACCTGCAGTGGCCTCCACCCTTTCGCTGGGAGCTGCAATCCAGAGCTGCTCCTACTCGGCCATCTTGGATCCCTCCTCTAGTTGATGCATTTTCTTCATTGTGTTGATGGTCTTTACCATTTGGTACATTTTTGGAGTGGCTGGTACTGGTTGTTCCTTCCTTGTTTAGTGCTTCTCTCAGGAGCTCTTTTAAGGCAGGCCTGGTGGTGACGAAATCTCTTAGCAATTGCTTGTCCATAAAAGATTTTCTTTCTCCTTCGCTTATGAAGCTTAATTTGGCTGGATACGAAATTCTAGGTTAAAAGTTCTTTTCTTTAAGGATGTTAAGTATTGGCCCCCACTCTCTTCTGGCTTGTAGGGTTTCTGCTGAGAGAGCCGCTGTGAGTCTGATGGGCTTCCCCTTGTGGGTAACCCGACCTTTCTCTCTGGCTGCCCTTAGCATTTTTTCCTCCATTTCGACCCTGGTGACTCTGACGATTATGTGCCTTGGGGTTGCTCTTCTTGAGGAATATCTTTGTGGTGTTCTCTGTATTTCCTGGACTTGAATGGTGGCCTGCCTTGCTGGGTTGGGAAGTTCTCCTGCATAATATCCTGAAGAGTGTTTTCCAGCTTGGATTCATTCTCTCTGTTACATTCAGGTACACCTATCAAATGTAGATTAGGTCTTTTCACATAATCCCATATTTCTTGGAGGCTTTGTTCATTTCTTTTCACTCCTTTTTCTCTATTCCTGCCTTCGTATTTTATTTCATTGAGTTGATCTTCAATCTTTGATATCCTTTCTTCTGTTTGGTTCATTCGGCTATTGAAACTTGTGTATGCTTCGTGAAGTTCTCATGCTGTGTTTTTCAGCTCTATCGAGTCATTTATATTCTTCTCTAAGCTGTTTATTCTAGTTAGCATCTCATCTAACCTTTTCTCTAGGTCCTTAGTTTCTTTTATTTATTTATTTATTTATTTATTTATTTATTTTTTTGAGACGGAGTTTCGCTCTTGTTACCCAGGCTGGAGTGCAATGGCGCGATCTCGGCTCACCGCAACCTCCGCCTCCTGGGTTCAGGCAATTCTCCTGCCTCAGTCTCCTGAGTAGCTGGGATTACAGGCACGCGCCACCATGCCCAGCTGATTTTTTGTATTTTTAGTAGAGACGGGGTTTCACCATGTTGACCAGGATGGTCTCGATCTCTTGACCTCTTGATCCACCTGCCTCGGCCTCCCAAAGTGCTGGGATTACAGGCGTGAGCCACCGTGCCCGGCCTTAGGTCCTTAGTTTCTTTGCATTGGGTTAGCACATGTTCTTTTAGCTCTGAGAAGTTTCTTATTACCCATCTTCTGAAGCCTGTTTCTGTCAATTCATCAGATTCATTCTCCATCCATCTTCGATCCCTAGCTGGTGAAGAGTTGTCATCCTTTGGAGGAGGAGAGATGTTCTGGTTTTTGGTGTTTTCATCTTTTTTTTTGTGCTGATTTCTTCCCATCTTAGTGGCTTTATCTACCTGTGGTCTTTGTAGTTGGTGACTTTCAGATGGGGTCTTTGAGTGGATGTCCTTTTTGTTGATGATGAAGTTATTTCTTTCTGTTTCTTAGTTTTCCTTCCAACAGTCAGGCCCCTCTGCTGCAGGACTGCTGGAGGTCCACTCCAGACCCTGCTTGCCTGGGGATCAGCTGTGGTTGCTGCAGAATACTAAGGGTTGCTGCTGGTTTCTTCTTCTGTTATCTTCATCCCAGAAGGGTACCTGCCAGATGTTGGTCTGAGCTCTCCTTTATGAGGTGTCTCTTTGGGTATATGTGGGTCAGGGAGCTGCTTGAGGAGACAGTCTGTCCCTTATAGGATCTCGAGTGCTGTGCTGGGAACTCTGTTGTTCCATGCAGAGATGTTAGGCAGGTACTTTTAAGCTGCTGCAACAGAACTCATAACCACCTCTTTTCCCAGGTGCTCTGTCCTAGGAAGGTTGGCATTATTCATAAGTTCCTGTCGTGCTGCTGCCTTTTTTCATAGATGCCCTGCCCCGCACAGTCTAGTCACAGTCTGCCAGCAGAGGTGTTGCTGAGCTGCCGCAGGCTCTGCCCAGCTGCTGTGTGAACTGCCTTGGTAGTGGTGGTTGCCCTTCCCCCCCACTAAGCTGGACCATCCTGGGTCCAGCTGTGCTTGCTGGGAAACTCTCAATCCAGAGTGTTTCAGATTTCTTGTATTGTAGGGATGGTACCTGCCAAGCCAGATCACCTGGCTCCCTGTCTCTGCCCCCTCCCTTTCAGCTGAATGGGTGGCTCTGTCTCCCAGGCATTCCAGGCGCCAGTTGAAATGGCTGCACAGATTTGTGTGAGTTTCTGTATGCTAAGCCGGCACCGGCTGAAACCGCCATGCTGAAAAATGGTGATTTTCAGCCTGGGAATCTCTTGGTCTGTGGGTGGTGAAAGTTTGTTTGGAAATGCAGTGGGCACTCACCCTCTGCATTGTTCTTGCTGGGAACTGCACTCCAGAGCTGTTCCTATTGGGCCATCTTGGATCCTCCCAGGGCTTGCAGATATTAAAGCAAGCTCTCAATTTTGATTTTTCAGGGGCCCCAGCCCCAGACTGGCCAGCATTCTCTTTATCTCTCATACAATGCAGTTTTTATAATTGACAAGCCTTGCTTTTATGTTCCAAGCCTGGAGTCTTTTTCCACAACATTGCAGAAGGCCATGGGCACCCTGAGAACTAAGTAGCTTGCTCTTTGCGTTATCTTTGATTGGGCCAGACTTTCAATAAAGGAAAACGCATCAGGAAGAAAAGAGCTCCCTGTGTTGCTGACAGATCACAGAGATTTTTTTTCTTTACCACTTTTCTTTATGTTTGGCTAGGTATAGAGTGAGGAGGGCAGGAGGGGGGGATGGGGCTTTCCCAGCAGACTGAGCTTTTCTGCATCTTACGCTAAGGCTGAAAGGGTCCAGTCCTCTCCTGGCTATCCCTGAGGCTTCTTGACACTATGGACAAGTACAGGGGCAGTGGGCATTTCTTCCTTGTGCGAAATTTTCAGCTCCTGTCAGAATGACGTTGCACAAAATCCTTTGTTTATTCCCATCATAAAGTTGGAAGAAGAAAAAAAAAAGCGATTCATGGTGTGTGGGCAGGTAAAATATTAACAACTTTGCCATAACCCATATTCAGTTCAGTAGACCTGGAGCAGCATGGATTTTGCAGAGTGAAAAACTCTGGCTTCCTCTCTGGGTGGACAGTTCTGCATTCTGAAAACTAGCAGCAAGCCAGCATAATAAGAGAAAGGGAGGGTAAAGGGAGAGGGAAGACCAAATCTGTGTCCTAGGGCCTTGCCTGAACCGTTTTAGGTAATGCCTGTCTATTAATATATTTTCTCCTTCCTTTCTTTTTCCCCTTTTCTCCCTTCCTCCCTCTTTCTTGCTGCCTCCCTTCCAAGTGACATGATGACGCGTCCCTCCGGCAGCTCTGCCTTATCTTGTTATATTTAGCCAGAGCTATAAGGATTCAAGCCTGTTCTTCACAGATGTTTCCCTTTAATCACTACTTAATAGGGATTAATTTTTAATGGGGACATACTAAGAAACACACTTGCAAAGTGCTCCCTGGCAATTGGAATAACCTCCCTTGATTTTGTGAGCCACTGATTTCACAGACAATGCATCAGATCCTAGAATTATCTGATCATTTATTAATTTCTTCTCCCAGACCTGGGACAAAACCAGGGGGTTTCTGGAGTGGAAAACACAGGGAAGTTAGCTGTCCTAACTGAGAGATGTGAAGGTACATGATGGGGATTTCCTCTGATCTCCCGGCATCACTACCTGGAATGGAAATGGATATTGGGTGGGTGTTCACTGAGCGCTGGCTCTGGGCTGGGCCGGTGTTAGTGTGCAGGCTGCTCAAGGGGATTTGGGAATCCAGGGCAAGAGGGCGTCCTGGCTCCTTCTACTCTGACAAAGTGGATAGATGCCTTGCTGGGGGTGCCTCAGTGAAAGGCTGTATGTTGACAGATCTGGGGATTCCGGTCAATTCAAACTCGTTAAGCACATGGAAACTCCCTACACAGGGCAGGCCCAGCAGAGGCTCTGGGGACATTTTCAGCCTGGGGAGCCTGGGCATCTTGTCACTTCCTATGAGCTGCATGTACCAGGATCCTTAATTTCTGATAAATCATTCATCCATTGACATAAAGCAATGTTTTAAAAACTGATGTTTAAAAAAAGTTAAGTTAGTAAGTTTGCAGGAACAACAAGGCTTTCCATACACAAATTTGTTTAATTTCCTCAACTTTTTAAAATGCAGAACTTCTCAGAAGATTATGCTAACATGATTATCATTTTCATACAGGTGGAATTGGTATAGAGTATTTCCCAAGCTCATTTGACTATCAGACTCTTTGCTCTTGGGATAATTGTTGAGCTACCTAATGCATCACCAAACCACCTGCTGACAAAGCAAAACTAAGTTAACAGAACTCAAAGCAGGAAGGGAGAGAACCACAGCATCTAAGCCATGTCTTGAAATGGGGAAGTCAGATTTTGTAGGGTCCTTGGGGGTCTCAGCTCAAGCCGGTTAAGATGTGTTTTTTAAGGCAGGGCATATAGTAGTTAAAACTAGCCAATCTAGCAGGGTCTTGCACGGACTTTGACAGGTAAGCAATTGTTTGGTAACCAGGCTGTTTGCTCAGGTGAGCAGTCTGCTGTCTCAGGTAGATTGGTTTGCAGGGAGTTTCTGGAGGAAAAAAAAAAAAAAAAAGAAGTTATTGGTTCATAGTCCTATCTGCCTTGGGCAGAGTTTTCCTGGATCAAACAACTAAGTCATGTTGACATAAGTGATCTCAGTTCTTAGGACCTGTAGCTGTGTTTGGCTGATGAGGTTGTCATAGTTCTCAGGATAATTCATATTTCTCACATTTTGTGGAATGCTAGTCTCCAAATGCACTCTGAGAAATACAGAATCCTTGAAGTTAATCAACATTTCCAACAGAATAGTCCTTGAGTTGAGTGCCTATTGCATGGAAATTGACTTCCTGTGTTTCTAGGGAACCTCCCTGGTCTTCCTAATTAAGGATTTTAGTTAATAAGTGTTCATCTGATTCATTCTTCTTGTGATTTGTGATTTTTATAAAATTTGATAAAGTCCTGTTTCCTTTTTCTAAGAACATCTAATTTAGGTTAAGTTATGCAATTTAGGATACAATTTGAATAAGAAAAGAAAGTTTTGAGGACAGATTTGAGTCAGAAACTGGGAGGTGACTTTGAAGGGAGGTAGGAGCAGTCAACTCTATGAAACATTGTTTCCAATGTTTTGTTTTTGTGATGCTCTGGCATTTGAGGCCTTGATGGTGGAGAGCCTGCTTCTCCTAGGGCTAAGACCCAGAGAGCAAAGGACTCCCCTTTGAGGACACTTTAGACATATAAACGAAACCATCCAGAGCTCGCATCCCCAACCATCTTCTTTATCAAACTCACATACCAGACAACATTCTCCCTGCTCTAAATCACCCCAGGACCAGGTACCCAACAACTGGAGACCACTCCTATAGCCCGGAGCCTGCTGAAATGATTCAAACTAGCCAATCCTAGCTCACTCAGCTACCTACCCTGCCTCGTGCATCCTTCCCTGGAGACCCCAGTAAAGGTTCTAGGCCACACTCTGCCCCCTTCCTCTGCCTCCTGACTGACCGTGGTCCTTGCCATGTGACCCTGCATAGTGTACTATGCCTTCTGTTTCTGGGGTCTGCATGAACTTCTTCCTTCATGACAGTCATTTCCATGTCTGGTATCTACTATCCCTGATTAAAACAAATCCCAGGCACATTTTAACGCACCAGCAGGAAACGAAGTGTAATTTAGTTGGCACAATGGGGACTCATCACAATCACCTGGGGAGCCGTCTGCGCAGGTCTTGCCCACAGGGCATTTGATATAATTGGCCAGCAGTGGGGACTCAGGTGGTTCTAATGGACAGCCAGGGGCAAGAAACACAGAGTCAGTGGTCCCCAAAGGGTGATCCTGGGACCATTAATGTCAGCGTCATCTAGGAGTTTGTTAGAAACACAAATGCTTGGTCCCAGCCTAGAACTCCCAATTCAGAAATTCTGGAGGTGGGGCCTGGCAAGCTGCTTTATCAAGTTCGTCAGCTAATTCCAAAAGATGCTCAAGTTTGAAAACCATTGCACAGACCTCAAGCAGGGTAGAGTCAGAGAAGCAGAAGCAGGGAACTAATGGAGGGAGGGCCTGGAGCTTTATGGCTACAGTTTCTGCTATCTCCTAGTGCTGATGAATAGCTTCTTCAGGTTCTAGAATCTTGGGACAGAAATGCTGCTGCTCATGTAAACTTAACCTTTATTATCATTATTGAGACAGGACCTCCCTCTGTGACCCAGGCTGGAGTGCAGTGGTGTGACCTTGGCTCACTACAATCTCTGCCTCTCAGGCTCAAGTGATCCTCCCATCTCAGTCTCCTGAGTAGCTGGGATTACAGGTGTACATCACCATACTTGGCTAATTTTTGTATTTTTTGTAGAGACGGGGTCTTGCCATACTATCCAGGCTGGTCTTGAGTGGAGTGCCTGAACTCAAGAGATTTGCCTGCCTTGGCCTCCCAAAGTGTTGGGAGGGTGAGCCACCGCACCTGACCTGAACTTGACCTTTCTTGTATCTCCATGTCATCGCCTTCCCACAGTTTGGATATAGTTTTTAAAGAACTTGAACAAATTATTCCTATTATGTGTTTTCATTGACAAAAATAGAAACTGTCTTAGGGAAATGTCCACTCATATAGAGAGCCTTCCACACATCAGGTTGGATATTTTTTTGCATGAACAAGCCTAGGATTGTGGCCCAGTTGTATCTATACGCACGTCAGAGGAAACCAACCGGTTCAAGCTTGATGTAATGGCAACCAAAGATGAGTATGTTTTAAGAACATTCCAAATTTATGGCATTTTACCTCCAGAAGGCCCTTTTTGCTCATTTGTTTCCCCAAGTTTTAATCTCTAAAACATGATCTCCTCTGCTTTTTGTGTCTTACCATAGTGGCATGGGCAGCTAGGTGGTTATGCTTCAGAACTAGAAAAAACAATTCTAAGATTTTTAGCTTCACATGCTCATGTTTCCAGCTACGATGTAATTGAGTGGATCTGAAAAACTGTAAAATCCCCAAAACTTCCAAGGGTTCACCAGAGCTCCAAAAACTAGGTCAGCCACGTGGTGATTATACCTCTTAGTGGTATTTTATGCTATTGAGTTGAATAAGCAATAGAGGAAAACATTTACATCGTGAAATAGGCTGCATGTGACTGGGATACTGCATGAAAATATAATCTCTTCAGTAGAAAACAGTGAAACTCATAACCGGGATTTTCCTTGCAACATGTAGTGATGAATTACAATTTTTTAGCTTAGCTCTCTTTTGATTTGGTTTCAATATGTATTAATATCAATTGAGCAATATCCTTGTATGAGATACAAAACTAGTGAAATATAAATACTTTAAAAATTATTTAAGCATTTGCTGACCTAATGACTAATAAGGCAGAGCAGTGTTGAAACCAACAAATGTTTAAATTTGTAATGAAAGTATTAATACAACCTTCATTAACAAAATTGCTAAAAGATTTGGTGTTTTAATTATAACTTAATTCCCTGATTATATAAAACCAAGGGAAAACATCAACTTTAGTTTTTTTCCTTCATTACAATGTGGGAAATGTGAAGATGGTCACAGACTGTTTTAGATAAATGGCGAGTAGGGTATTTTTACTCAGAACACTTCTGAAACCAGATATGTGGGTTTTTTCCACACCAAGTTCTCTAACTCTCCAGACACCAAGTAGGTGTCCTATAATTCAAGCCAGTTCTGACACTCTCTACCTCAAGTTAGTGTCAGATCCTACAAATTAAAAGACTCAGTTCCACGAGACTGCCCCAAATCAGACACCAGTTGCAAGTCCCAGGGAACCACCTATACTTGTGATGAGCTATGAATCAGGGGTTCCTACGACCTCCTCCTCAGGTTTGATAATTTGCTAGAGCAGTTCACAGAAATCAGGAAAATACTTTGCTTATTTTTACCAGTTTATGATGAAATATACAACTCAGGGACAGCCAAATAGAAGGGACACATAGGGCAAGGTATGTAAAGAGGGGTGGGGGCTCCTGTGCCCTCTGGGGCATGCTGCCTTCTGGCACATCCATGTGTTCACCCACCAAAAAGCTTACCAAGCCTTACAGAGCTTAATCTCTGGGCCTCTCCCTCCCCTTTCTGGTGGTCAGTGGAGAGAAAGTTCCAAGCCCCCCTAATCACTTGATCTTTCCAATGACCAGCCCAATTTTGAGGCTGTCAAAGGGCCCCAGTCTAAGCCACCTCATTAGTATATAGTCTGGTGTACTTACAAAGGGTCATTATAAATTACAGAAGACTCTCCTATCACCCTGAAAATTCCAGGGGTTTTAGGATCTCTAGACCAGGAGCCAGGACAGAGACCAAATATATATACATATATATGTGTATATATATATGTATATATATGTGTGTGTATATATATATGTATATGTGTATACATATATGTATATATGTGTATATATGTATATATATGTATGTGTATATATATATGTATATATATATATGCCACAGGGAGATTTAGAGCTGTCAGGTTGAGACCATCCCTTCCAGAATGACTGCCAACTGTGCATGGGATTGGCTAAAATGAAGTAAATATGTCAGGATGCAATGGGACTGATAGCATTATCATCTATCCTCATCTGATGCAGGAAAATTAGGGACCGAGTCCCTCCATGGCAGAGGATACTAGAGCTCTTTCATGTGGTGGTGTTCCATTCCAGATGACACTCACCCAAAGGTACGGGCAGCTAAGCATTAGGCTTTTGATACTTCCAAACAGACTCACACCGGCTCCGTGTGATGTCATCTTATTTCTGTGTTTTCCTTATTGGTCAAATGAATGTTTAAGGTCAACTTCAAATGGAATTTTAAGGGTATGACTTGTAAGCTCACATTTTCCCAAAGAAACGCAAGTCCATCCATGCTGTCTTGTAGCTTTCTATTGACATCTAAGCACCAAGGCCCACAGGCAACAAGATGCACAATCAGTAAAGGTACTTTAAACTGTGACTGGTCCAAATGGATCCCATGAGTTGCTTAAGAATCAGAACCAATCTTGTTCCAAATTTTAGCGCAGTGCCTGGCACACAGGATCTGTGTATGGAATGAGTAGCAGACATACTCCAAGGGATGCAGGTTTTGAGTTTTGTGTTTAATTTTAGAGATAATGCAAGTGAGAACTAGAACTCATTAGGCTGACAGATCCCTGCTGATGCTAGACATCTTCGCATTCCCCTCTACCACAATGTACGCCAGCTAAGGGGCAGAACCGACCTGGATGTTCAGTGAGCATGTAATGCGTGGTGATGACGTACGAAGGGCACTACCACGTCAGCTCATGGAAGGAAGCATCTTTCACTCAACTCTAGTGGACAAATGTGAGTCCCATGCAGTTGTTACAGGCAAATCAAGCTATAAAAACACTTTTTGCTTTTTAAGTAGACTTGCCAATGATATATAATCAACTTTGGGGCAGTAGCCTCTAAATTATTTAAAATGATCAGAACCCAAAAAGAAAAATATAAAAAACAAAAAACTCACAAAAAGAAATGAAAAAAATAAAATGATCGGAACTCTGAACCTAATTTATCCAGAGGGCCTCTATTCGAGCACATCAAATAAGCAGAAACATTTTGATAAATATTCATTCTTCCAATTACAGAAACGTTTAAAATCTCAATTCAGTGGAGAACTACTTCTTCTGGTCAGCTGGCATAACTGGCATTTAAAGACCAAAAATGTAAAAGGGAAGTCTTTGATTTCTCAATAAATAAACAAAAATGATATACAGAAAACTGAGATGATGTGGACACAGCATTCAGGGCAGAGTAGCTGCAGTGCTGCCAAATCCGTGGGTGACAGTGGAGAGGTTTATTGGTCCCTTCTCTCACTCCTGATTGTGTTAGAAACATCTGCCTCATCATAAAAAGTCATGATTTAAGAAATCTCCCACCGGTCATAGAAAGATATGTGTAAAAGATTCTGGTTAATTACTGAGCAAAACCCTCCCTAGGTGGCTGGGAATCGTTTCTTCACTTCAAGGAAGTGTCACCCAACAGTCCAAGCATGTTACAGATGAGGTAGCTATTATTTCTACCTGTACATCCTGAGGGTGTGAACCACACATCCTTCTGTGTAAAAACATACCAGTCACATTCTTCACAGAGCCAGTAAGCAATAAACTTGTCTGAAGACTTGCTCAGAACTTTCTCTGAACATCTGCTTCTATTTACTATGACCTTCTGCTCCAAATATACCTGATTCTAGTAAGTGCCTGCTCTAAAGTTGAATATCTCTGTCTTTTAGGAAAAAACGGTGAATCCATTTTAATAAAGCATATTCATTTACAACTGAATTTCTCCTTTAAAAGTAAAACTTTGTAGAAAACTGACTTTGGCAATGAACACATAGCAGTCCAATTTGGTTTACTTAACCCAGGGACAGATTTGTTTGATCAGATTTCTCAGCCTTAGTGTTTACAGCCTTTTAGTGGCCTCCATTAAAACAAACAAACAAAACCATTCTATGCTATACAAAACAAATCTCTGTATGTTATCAATCTATGCATTTGCTGTTGCTCAGTGCAGTGGCATTCTTCATAGGAGACTGGTTGACAGGAGAGCTGAGATGGAATATCTGCTGAATAACCATACTTTTCTCAATATCAAGATTAATGAAAACATACTACCAACTTCCTACTGTAGCCTAGGGGGAAAAATACGGAAACACTCCACGTTTTCATCAGTTCCCATTATTTTTGGAATAATCTTGAAATTTTCAACACATGTCTTTTATTATTAAGAATTTGAAAGCAGGATGGAACTTTTGTTCTGGAAGGGTGCTCGTCTGACAGGCACAGAAGCAGGCTCTGGAGGGTCGTTGGCTCCAAGCCACACAGGTGGCCAGTGATAGTACCAGGCCCAGCATCTGGGCACCTGGCCTCTAGCTGCAGACCCCTTCTCCAGCCCCCAGGCTGCCCTCTGCAGCTCAGCTCTCAGGCCGAATTGTCAGCTCAATGTATGTCAATGCCATATATTTTTTGACAAATCAAATATTTAGAAGCAGTCACTCTTTTTAGTTAGCCTCTTTCTTGTTCTGAGGGCTCTGGAAGAAACTGCCCAACCCCTCATTAAAAAGTGTCAAAATATTTTCTAGATTTCTGCCCGAGTAATATAAGAAGAAAAACAAATACAATTAATGGGTGTTTTAACTATAAGCAGTTTTAAATGATTATTTTAGGAGCTTATCACAATACTTTTAGTAGTAAACAAAACAGGTCAGAAGAAGTACTCAGTATTTAATACATGGCCAAACACATTTTCCTGAATATTCTTATGAGAAAAAGTAAGCTATCAATATTTTTGATTTCTAAAAGCCAATTTAATAAATTAAATGCATGCCAGAAAAAATACAAAATTACAACTAAAAACCAATAATAATTTAACAGAAAATGCTGTGTTGTACATTTTTTATTGGTATGAATAACTTACTAAAGTAACAAATCTGAAAACACATTTTGATTTTGCTGGAAAGAAAGTACTATGTTAGAGAAGAACTAAGAGAAACCAGAAATCATTTGCAAAACATAGTCATATGATATGGTCTATGGTAATGCAACAGCCAGGGAGGTGCTGTTTTATCCATTTGTGTGTGCATGTTTATACAAGCATCAGAAACCAATGACATAGACCCCAAAAGCAAAGTCACAACAGGCTTACTCTGTGAAACATGCTGGATTACAACCACAGGCTACCCAGGACGCAGAGGCGGTGCAGGTGCAGGTTTGTTGTTTCTTCTGTATGGGGTTTCCTTGCCAGATAGGGGGCTAATCATGCAATAGCTTGAGTGTCTCTGAACATGATAAACACCCAGGATTACTAGAACCGGAAAGCGTGTGTTCACTGTTTTACAAGACAGCTGAGCGGCGCTACAAAAACAACAGAAAGTTCCTTCATTTTAAATCTGGTTATATGCCCAAACCTCTAATCAAGAAATAATGCAGCTATAGGAGCCAATTAAATTACTATAAAACATTCCTTCATCTGTAAAACATTTCTTTTCCCCTCAAATTAAAAATTTAAAATAAAATGTCTTCGTTTTTGATAAGCAGCTCCACCACCAGTCTCTGATACCGTATATCATTCAATGCAGCCATGGCGTCTAGTTCTGGAGATCTCATAAGGGTTGGTCCAAAGACGATTCCAAGGTTCTCTGCATTCATAAGATTCTCCTTTTCATGGAGGGTCACTCTGAAAAATGCAAGTACAGGAATAAATGATTTTGTGTAAGCTGTACGTTCTTCATTGTGCTTGAACACTAAAACAGGATTCACAATAAAAGTCTGCGTCTACTTAACAACTCTTCTACTAGGTTATTTCTCTGTGCTTTCAAAGTACTGACTTTCCTTAGAGTAAATTATGTTGAGATAATTTAAACTTGTGGTGATCACTGGCTCAAGCCCGAGTTAATGTGCTGGACCGTATGGATTCCGTTCTATCTATGGATCCTCCTGCCACAGCCCACAGCCTATAGTTCTAAACCTACATTTGCAAATAGCTAGAAGGAACTGGGTTACCTTGATTTAATCCACCCACCTTCCCTTCACTTTGGCTATCTTTGCTGTAGAGTAGTTTTGCAAGTGGACAGTTGAGTAAGTGTCTAGGGAGAGAACAGCAGTGACAGTAACAAGCAATGGCTATGGGGTGGCAGCATCGTCATGGAGGGTATGTGTTTCTGTGCTTTTGACCACTGCATAGTAACACAGAGGAGATCATTTGAGAGTTATTCCTTTGTTTTAGTGCAGAACACTTAATTACCTCCAAATAGGAAGCAAACTTGAATCTATAAGTGAAATTCTAAGAACGTTAAACAAAGGTTTTAACTCATGGTGCTTTTAAAGAGGAAAAATGTAAACATTCACGAGTGACTAAAATACCATTTCTGCATAACTCAATGCCTTTGGCCACATGAAATTTTCTGTTTCTGATTGGTTTTATATTTCGAAAACCTAAAACCACCAAAACTTTGTCATATAATTTGGAAGCCTTCGCTTCAACTGATAGAGATGGAGGGTGAGCGAGCAGGGAGAAAAGCTGCATGACTATCGATCACCTGAAAACATCAAACCCAAACGAACTGAAATACTTCATTTTCCATTCCTCCCTTTACCCCTTAGTTCCTTACTCCACCACTTTTTACATCAGTTTGCAGTGCTGGCAACATTAATTCAATAATCAAAAATCCCATCACCAAGTTTGAAGTGCTTTTTTTTGGAGCAAGAAGATAGGAAATGTGAGCTGCCTTGCAAGTTGCTTTCTTCTTGCTTTATTATGTGTCTTTACAGCCACAACTCTCTCTATCCACAAAAATTAGTGCATGTCCTTGACAGAACATTGGCATCTCTAGCATATCTGCAAACATATACTGGAACTGCACATACATTTGTAACACAATCAGGTCTGCATTTAGTATTATTGCGCAGGATATTTTTAGCATTCCTTCTAGTGAAATTTCACACAAGACAATGTAGCTATACATTTATTTATTTGTTCAATAGATCATTTGTCCTTTCTTTCATCCTTGATTTCATTTTATCCTTAAAATCTGGATGTAATACAGGTGTAAGACTCAAGGTCTGTGACTTGCCTCTTTAGATGTGCCATGAGGTATCGGAGGGTTTCGCAGTGAGCAGGTGGCAGTAGTTTCAGTGCTTCATGAAGGGTTTCCAATTGCTCATCAGGATCCATAATTTCTAAAACAGCAAGTTGAATACCAAGAAGAAAAGCATTAACACAAAACTGATACAGTGGTTTTACTTAATTATATTCTTGTGATAATGCTCTGAAACTGGTAAGAAATGCTTCCTCATAATTCCTTGTCCAACAGCTTCAGAAATTACTTTTAAGGTTCAAGTCTATATTTCCAAAGGCTCTTAGTTTCAATGTGGCAACACCATTTACTTGGACTTTTGGGGATGGGGGGAACATCTAGTTTTTTCAGTTGAGTGTCTTGGAGTCTGACAACTTTGGAAATTGGACACTGAATACAGGATGTAACTATAAAAAAATCAGGCAGATGTTGACACAGACTAAAAACTTATACATTCAAATGAAGTGACCTTAGAATATTACAGGTATACTTAAGGAATGACACATTGCATAAAATATTTTGAAAATCCCTTTTCAGCAATGACATACTAACCATGTCACTCCACTACCCATTGCGACCCCAGGAAAGTCTTATTAATTGATATTCATACTTTTTCCTTTTTAAATCCAAACATGTACCATCCAATATTTACTTGCTTTATTACTTAGTTTTCAATTACTTTGTTTTATATTAAAAAATCAAATCTACCTTCAAAATGCAAACATTTTCTATGACTCAGACATTCAGAAGAATGCACAGCAGACTTTGAAGTCACTTCCAAATGTTTTGCCTGATGGCAAGAGCCCTGAAATAAATGTGACTCTTTCAAGGGTGTAAACTTTGAAGAGAATCATCTACATTTGGATGTTTTAGTTCCAAATGAAAAAAATTCCAGCACATTCCTTTGAGGTCACACTGCATTCAATTCATTAGTCATTTCTATAACTGAAAACAATTAACATCTTTGGAATTCTGTGATCTCAAAAAAGAACACCACAGTACATTCCTGCTTCTACTCAAATGTCAGAAGATAGGGTGCCTTTAAAAGTTGGGTTAGGCCAGGTGTGGTGGCTCCCACCTGTAATTCCAGCACTCTGGGAAGCCGAAGTGGGCAGATCATGAGGTCAGGAGTTCGAGACAAGCCTAGCCAACATGGTGAAACCCCGTCTCTACTAAAAATACAAAAATTAGCTGGGTGTGGTGGCAGGTGCCTGTAATCCCAGCTACTGTGGAGGCTGAGGCAGGAGAATTGCTTCAACCCAGGAGGTGGAGGTTGCAGTGAGCCAAGATCACGCCACTGCACTCCACCCTGGGTGATAGAGCAAGACTCCATCTTGGCAGAGGCAGGGGAGTTAGGTTTCAAGGTAATGTCAATGAGACTCCGTGTTGCTTAGTCCTAATCAGGATGGCGGCCTTAAAATGCTAGGAAGACTACATCTGACCAGAATGCAACATCCAAGACATAAGACCAAAAATTTTAGGGTTTCTAACTTATGAAACAATCCAACTCAATCATAATGAATTGAAGTCAGGTAAAAATTGGTGTAAGATGAATGTGAAAAGTTTCTAGCATTGTTAAAGCAGATTTGATAAATTTCAGAATGTAAACAATGACTGAAGTTTTTTAATTCAAACAAACTGACCATTTTACAATCTCTACCCAAAACATCCTCATAGTTCCTGGCTCATTTCTTTGAATGAAGAATGTATTATTTACTTTTTGCCATGATAAATAATGTACGGTGTCTGAACTTTGGGGCCTTTAAAAAGTGCCAATTTATAACAGTAGTACCAGCTCAGAAACTGAAATCCTCCATTTACTATAAAAACTACTACTTAGGGTTTTTGTTTGTTTGAGACACTGTCACCCAGTCTGGAGTGCTGTGGCATGATGACAGCTTACTGCAGCCTTGACCTCCTGGGCTCAAGTGATCCTCCTGCCTGAGGCTCCCAAGTAGCTGGGACTGTAGATGTGTGCCACCACACCCAGCTAAATGTTAATTTTTTTGGAGACCGTCTCACTATGTTGCCTGGGTTGGTCTCAAACATCTGGGATCAAGTAATCCTTCTGTCTCAGCCTCTCAAAGTGTTGGGATTACAGGTGTGAACCACCACACCTAGCTTTAGTTTTTATTATAGGATAAATTAATTTGAAACTACACAAATCTGGAAATTAAAACAAGAATAACCCAGCTTCCTTTTAATTTCCACAGTTAATCTCTGTAGAGAAGAACTGTGAGATGTGGTGTTGGGCTAGCAAAACAATTCGCATATGGGGAGCTTACTTGCTACTGAGGGTGACTGACAATAAACCATGAATATGACGTATTATAGTTTACACTATATTAGAATGAGGCAAGTGCTATGGAAAAAAACAGCAGGATAAGAAGCATCAGAAGTGTTGGGGGGTTGAAATTTTCAGTGGGGTGGTCAGGATAGACCTCAATGGGAATGAGCCATGTGGAGATCTGGGGAAAGACAGTGCTGGTGAAGGAGCAGCCATGCAGAGATCCTGAGGGGAGAGCATGAATGTAATATTTGAGGAAAAGCGGGGAGTCAACTGTGGCTGCAGGGGAGTGAGTGAAGAGGGGAATATTAGCAGGTGTGGTCGGAAGGGCAACAGGGCACTCAATCATGTCAGGAGATGCAGGCTATTTTAAGGATTTAGCATTTACTAAGAGAAATGGGAAGGTTATCAACAAAGAAAGGTCATGATCTGACATGCATTTTTCAGTTATCGGTACTCTGGCTGCCAGGTGGAAAACAGACTGTGGAAGGAAAAGAATAAAAGCAGAAAGACTATTCCAGTAATTATTAAAAACATCCAGGTGAAGATTGACAGTAGCTTGAACCAGGGGGTAGCAGTGAAGGTGATAAGAATTTGTTGCATTCTGGGTATATTTTGAAGGTTGAGTTCATTGGATTCCTGATGAAGGATGCATGAGAAATGGAAGAATCATGAATGATCCAGGTTTTTGGCTTAGGCAGCTACAAGAATGAGGCTTCTATTAACTGAGATGGGAAAGACTGTGGGTGGAGGAGGTTTGGTGAGGAAAAGTTCTGAGATGCCTGTCAGGCATTCAAATGAACATGCTGATTGTGGATTAATCTGGTGTTCAGGGAGAGGAAATTTACATCTCCAGGCTGGAGTATACATTTGGAAACAAATGACAAAATGCGCCGAATAGTATTAAGATCAAATCAGCAAACATTCTTCCCTGGAATTCATTTCTTCTTTTCTTCCACTTACAAAAGCATTACCCATTACCATTTTGTAGAGAACACAACTCTTTGCCATAAGAAGCATAAGAGATAAACAGACAAAATGGAATGTATTTAGAGATGAATGACCATCATCAGTTGTCAAATATACAAAACACACATGGAGGAAAAGGGTGATGCCAAGAACACTGCCAATGGGAGAGAATTATTAAATAAAAACAGGCAGATTTCTGTTGTACACAGAAGGGCTTCATGTGGTTACATCCGTCCATCAGTGGATTGACTGCCTCTGGAAGCAGTGAGTGAGCTTGCAGCAACTAAATATTTCAAAAAGAATGTTTTATACAAGAGAGTCTAGCTGCATGATCCCTTAGAATATGTGCAAACTCTAACATCCTACAGTTCTCAATGTAAAATTGTAAGTTCACTTATTTATCATATTTATTACACCTATTATGTAAGTAAGGGACTGTCACAGGCACTGTGGGAAAAGGAACATGAGTGAGAACTCCTCTCTTTAAAAGGGATTCCAGTAAAGTAGGAAGACAAGATGTAATTATAAATTTCCAGCATGAAGGAAGGAGGCAGTAAAGATGTCTGAGTAGAGGTGATGGGAATTGGGAGGAAGACGGTCTGCAGCTGAGGAGTCCAGGGAGGAGCAGACGGCATTAGAGGAGGGGCTGGAAGGATCTCAAAAATGTGAACATTGTTGGGGAAGGAAACAACAAGTCTAAGCCCATCAAGATCTAATTAAAAGCTCTTCTATAGTATGTCTAGTTAATTTTACATAGAGAAATTCCAATACAAGAAGATTAAAACTTAGCTGACCAAAAGTGGTGGCTCAGTGGCAGAGCTGAGGAAACACTAATAAGTTCTCTTTCCCAGGCTTCTCTTCTGGAGATTTTAAGTTGCTTACCACCAAGAACCCTGGGTTTTGCGTTGATCTGACTCACTCAAGGTTACACACTGAGACATGTAGCTTTTCTAAGATGTTCTGGGAACACAGCTCTCTGAGTCCTTGGCTAGAAGAAGATTTCTGCCCTCATTGCCACCAGGAGCTCAGCTTTGGTAGTGCTGTTTCCATCGTGACAGGAAGCACCCATAAGGCTGGGTTATTGGAGGCTCTGTGAGAGGCACCTGTCTTCCTGGCCTTTGTATTCTAGGGTAGCAATGTCTTAAATGGTGGGGAGAGGAACTGAGGAAGGAGGGGTGAGTGAACCCAGACTTCAGGTGAGTTCATCAGGGAATCTGCAGGGGCCTTGGAAGAACTTCAAGCTGTCGTGTGTGATGGCCTGGCCTTCTCCATCCTTGCTTTCCTTTTTCATTTCCTGCAGTCACTCCCTTCCAGCTTTTAAGCTGCAGGTTCCTCCAAGAAGGCTGCGAAAGCAGAGCTCAAACAGCTTTTGTAGAAGAAAGCTTTAATGTAAATTCTGATTTTTTTTTTGTTGGCAAAGGATGCTAATAAATGCCAGAGACATTTTTAGGAGCTGAGAGAGAAAAAAAAATTTTCTCTGTCCCTCATTTGAAAGGGGCTCTTTCATTGCTCCTTCCCTTGTCTAAGTCTCATTCCCTGCTCCATCAAGTGAGCCAGGCAGTGTGACAGAGTAGAGAAAGCAAGGGCTCTGACCTTAGAAGTGTGTGGGAATGCCAGTGCCACCTCCCCTAGTGAGCAATGTGACCTTACACAATTTACTCATACTCCATCACATCTCCTCCTTTCTAAAAGTGCATGATGGATGTAAAGTGCTGAGCAGGATTCAAGGGACCTCATATATACTCTATAAATGTTAATTTCTCTCATCTTCCTTATCTGCCTTTTAAGAGAATGGCTGTATCTGCACATCTAAAGAATGAAACAGACTCTAATGCCAGAAGACAGTGTACAAGGACACAGTGTTCCATAAACAAGAGGATATCGCCATCCAACATGCACAACAAACGTTTATATTATATATCGGTATTATGCCAGGGTTTTTGGTGTCACATAAATCAGACATCCAGATTGGTGAAATTATAAGCAGAAATTTCTACCTTGATTTGTGAAAGTTTCTTTCTTATGATGTGGTTTCCAGAGTTCTCTCAGGGGTGAGATAAGGGTGCTTGCTAATTTTGGACAGGAAGGCTGTTTCAGAAACAAATTCCAAAACGATGACAAATGATTTGGAAGAATAATAAAAAGGGGAGATTTTCTTCAGCAGCTAAGGTGGGTATGGGGAAAGAAGGAGAGGTAATTTGGAACTATGGTGTCAAAGGCCTTGGAATCCAAGAGGAGGCTTGGCTTTTACTTCTTCCTAAATAACGTGGTGTGTGGAGTTCAGAACCTGGGTTTGCATCACTGCTTTGTCCTCTGCTGAGCGTGTACCCCTGAGTTTGGCATACAGCCAAGTTTCAGTTTTACTTCCAAGCAACGTGAAAGTGGAACTTACCCACTTTCAATGGGATCAGAGTCCTGGGGATCAGAGCATAAACTGGGCAGCTTTTCACAGGCTGTGTGTGTCTGTGTGTCTGTGTGTGTGTGTGTTGCTTCCTAGATTAGTGGCAATCAGACTTATGATCTGTCTGGAGAGGAAATGTCTGCCCCATGAGACAAGGACGTGTGAGATCCCTCACACAAATTTTCATGATCAACACTGAGTCCATTAGAGACCTAGAACTTTTCATGCTTTCTAACCTAATGCTTTGAAAGAAATCAGTGTAATTCTCATGGCCATTCTCTACATGGGAGCTTGAGCTGACCTGCAAGAAATCAGGGCTCCATGGAACTAACCACAAAAACTCCCTACAAAAGCCATGAAAGGGAAACTAAAATTTAGAACAAAGAAAGATTGTATTTCATGAAATTCCCAAGTCAAAAAGCAAATTAGTGTTACTAAGGAAATGATGTTATCATTTAAAGATGAAGACAACATATGGTTTTATAGAGAGAAAAGCAAAATGACAGAAATAGACTACCTTTTCCAAAAAATGGTAATGCTAATACTTAAAACCATTAAGAATTCCCTTCTTTAAAAAATGAAGTGCGAATTACAGGTATGATTTTTGCAGCACAAATAAGATTTGACAAATAAACCTTTGCTTTTTCTCATTTTCATTTCAACTAGAATTTAAAAAAAACTTCTTGATCTAAAATAGTGCTTTTTAAAGTACGATCTGTGAGCCAGTGCCAGTTTGCTAACTGTAATAGTCTGCATTAACTCATACAAGTTAAGTACAGAAACTGAGAATAAGAATTTAGAAACATATAGCAATCTGACAGAAATTTTGTTTGCTGAATGTAACAAAAGATGTTTTTTTTTTTTTTAATTTTACTTTTCCAGTTATTCATTTTTATTTTACAAAAACACTGGTCTACATCTAAAGAGCACTGGTATAAGCCTTATTTTGGAAAATGAGGTTTAGCACATTAAAAGAAGCTTCTGATGGCATAAGTCATAAATAATCTATGTTAGAGAACAATGTAAAATTCTCATGACTATATTAACCATAGAGAGATGCACAAAGGAAATATTTCATAAAATGTATTCAAGTTACTCAGCCAGAAACCCAGGAAGAGTGATTACCAAGAGGAGGTTGTTTGTCAGGTTATTTGGAATACATGCATTCATACTTACTGGCAGATTCTATAAACTTAGGGTAGGCATCATATGTAATGAGTGGAATTGGCAAATCCCTGAAGTACAGTTTAAGTGCACCAGTGATGATGTTGATATCTTCATACATGTTCACAGAAATATCTGCCTTCTCACCATCTTTTAAGGATGTTGAAAGAAACAAAAGTAAATATCTGGATTCACAGCACTGTTTTAATGAATGACCTTTCTGTATACAAATCAGATTTTAAAGATGAGCAATGCTTCAGTTTTTAACATAGTTTATTTAGTGTGCTACATGTTACATAATAATGATTAATTTTCTGTGAAAGAGCCTCTTTTGATCTCCAGCATGCCTCACCTGCCCTACCAGACAGGTTAAGCTCCCCAGTTATTAATATTTTCCTTTATATCCCTTATTAAAATCAATAACCACTGTGTGATTATTATTTAATGTGAACCCTTCATGAGTGTAAGGACCAAGCATACATGGTTAACCATCATATCTAAAGTAAAGAACATGGTGCCTGGAATATAGTAGCTGCTTAATAAATATTTTTGAGTTAACAAATTAGTGGAAAATAGATTTAAACAAGCTAGGAGCCTAAAAGAGTAACATGCTGGGGCTTACTATGTATGTTGTTATTAAACTGGTTCTTTTAAAATCTACTTTTTAGTAAGTATATACAAATACACAAATAGATTCTTCCATCTGTTTTATCTATTCACCTATTTTCTGTTTTAAAATAATGTAAACAAATCCTGGAATCTGATCTCCTCATACTACATTCTAAGTAGGGTTATACCATGTCAGCACAGTTTATAACATTTCTGTTTCCCAATTGTTTTTCTTTCTGCTCTTGTCTCAACCAGACTAGGGCTCTTCTGGGGTAAAGCTCACAAGATTTTATTTGCTTTGACCATGGATCTCTCACAGCACCTGTCACACAAATATCTGTGATTCCACCAAAGGATAAAATGTAGCAGAAGTGTAATGGCAGCTTCTGACCTCAGAGTAGTCAGCTTTCCATTCAGTGACTATTTCCTAAGCTGGGGAAGATTTCCCCAAACTTGCCTTTTTACCTTGGCTCTTGAATTTAATGAGTTCATTCCAGCATCCTCTGGATCCTGGCTTCTTTCTTGGATCTCATTACTTGAGATTTATGCCTCCCAGAAGTGAACATCCTTAATTACTCCAAATTATTTTGCTCTGTTTATTTGATATCTTATCCCTTTGAACACTCATGGAATTGGGCAGCATTTATATACAGAACTGATTTTAATGATCCGAGACACCGGTTTGTTGTAACCCTTGTTAAAATCCTTTGCATCATTTCTACAGATCTTGCAGGTGATTGCCGGTACACCTCCCTTGGGAGGCCAAAGACTGGCCCCTGGCAATGTGGTTACAGGGAGCCAAAGTGAGCACTTTATGAATTTTAAAATCTGTTACTGGTGTTTTCAGGTTACGAAATGGTTGTCTCATATTTTCAATACAGGAAACTGTGCCATTTATTTGCTTTCTCGGGTCCATAGGAAGATTCAGTTTCTTTGTCAGTGTGAATTTATTTTTGAGACTTGTAGCCAGAGGCTGGGAATGGACATGCTCAGTTGCAGAGCTTCCAGAGTAAAAAGATGCTTCTTCCCATTCAACCTGGCATGGAGTCAGGACTGCTCTTCCTGATGCTTTCTGGAGTGAATACACCGTTACTTCATCTCCCTTTCTTTGCTCTTATCACATACTTGGGCTGGCCTAGATTCCCTCAGGTTGGTAATAAATATTTAATTATTTTTGCTTTCTGCCTCTGTTGCCTGTAAGAGGTCTGTGAATGGGAGAGGTCTGTGTGATAGAACTAGAATACGTACTTGTAAAGGAAAGTGGATCACTAACCCTTACTCCTTTACTTCCTGTATTCAAGGCTACAGGTCTTCTCTGGAACCATTTGTTCTAGTCCTTAAAGCAAATTGGAGAACCATGGAGGCAAATCTTAATCTAAATGTTAGCTAAGAAAATTAAGCTCCACTGAGCTTTTCTTTGACTGGGCCCCTTTCCCTACAGTGGTGGGTGGGTCCCCCGCAGAAGGCCCCTAAAGCTTCTCTTCAGCTTTCTGGCCCCAACACATGAGTCTGGGCTTGGGTCTCAGCTCACTGAAGATGGTGATGAGGATGCCAGAGGGGCATGGATGACAGGCAGGGTGAGGTGGGTTAACTCACACCCAAGAAGCCTGAGATCTGTAATGGAATAGATCCCACTCTTTTCTCTATCATTTTTGGTAAATGTAATTGCTCTGTGTATATTTTGGTAAACATGGACCAGCCTTGGATCCTCAAATATCAGTCACAAACTGAATCTTTATACTTCTTTTGCATTCTGAAATTTGACTGTTTAATAGTTACAACTCATAAAAAAGAATACATTATAAGCTAAGTTTTTAAATTTGGTATATAACCATCAGTGATTTAGAAAAATGATGCAAAAACTACCTCATAAGAAATTGTGCTTTTTAGCAAAGAGTATTATTGTCCTAAGTTATAGAACATTCTGAAAAACATACCTCTGTCGAAAGCCATCTTGACATCTTCAATTAGGTCACTAAATCCTGACACTCGGTATAGTCCTTCAGAATTAAGACCTGAAAAATAAAACTAGTTAGTTTCTTTGAATTATGCCTTTTCTTCAGATTTTAACTTCTCATACTTTAAGTTGGGAGGTAATGTGTCAGAAGGAATAAAATATACATGTTTAGAAATCTTTTCACACTTTTCTCCTAAAATAAAACCATTTCACGCACAGTTCTTACTCTTACCTATTGTCACCTGAATATCATCTGGCTCATCATTTGGTCTAATTAAATCAAATATGTTAAGTCCTAAGGGAAATAATTTATCACCCCAGTTACATCATAAAGTCTTTTACATAACAGAAGACAAAGATAAAATATAGGCCTGTTTTTCCCAAGTGGGAAAGAATAATTAGGATGCAGCTCTGTTTTCAGCTTTAGATAGTTTTAGTAGAGCATTTACACTTTTGCTTCTTGAACCAAAGAAAAATGTAAAAATTGAAAAATGAATTTGTCTTTACCAGTCAAATGCAGACGGGAAGCATCATCTATAAATATATTTTTAAGCATATTTGCTATACTTGGTTAAATGTACCTTGAAATCAAGCTATTTAATTACTTGTTAAATTAATTCATTTCAGTCTTTGAGGTCACTTGACATAGGAAACCATTCCCCCACAAATTACAGAAGACAACCGCATTGTGCAATGAGGTATCCCAAAGGCATTAGGACTGGTACTGGAAGGGAATGGAGGCCAGGGCAGCCCACATTGGAAATGTCTCACCTCTAGACTCAATCTCCCTGATGCACATGTCTACCACCATCGGCCGCTTAGTGGTGTGTGCTTTCACGAGCGTTGTAAGGTCACAGCTGTACACCTTTTTGACATGCTTCAAGTCTGGCTTACAGTCATTTGGGACCATCTTGGAACATTGCTTATGAACATTCAAACCACAATCTAAGAAAAGAAGAAAGAAAGGAAACATTCAATATTACTTTCAGAGTTTTGAGCATTCTGGGGTGTTAACTTTAGCAAAAGGCCCTCCAGCTTGAATTGGGTTTTAAAGTGGATTAGACTCCAGCAGTTCTTTCTGGGTGGGAAAACAATATTCTCATCTTTTCTCCTGGAAAATTCTGGTTATCAGCCAGGAGACCAGAATTCTAGCTCATGGTTCATCACTTAATTGCTGTATGGTCTCAGGAGAATACAACAAAAAATCAAAATTAGTGTTTAATTCAACGTCCACAAAATATGTCAAATAGCCAATAAAAAACCCATTTCTTTAAAGTTACATTAAAATTATATTTAATGTGGGGTATAACTATATT
The DNA here is from genome assembly GCF_009761245.1 of Sapajus apella. Classification (NCBI taxonomy): domain Eukaryota; kingdom Metazoa; phylum Chordata; class Mammalia; order Primates; family Cebidae; genus Sapajus; species Sapajus apella. The sequence continues at coordinate 19,921,051 of NW_022436968.1, read as the reverse complement.
TTAGGTATATTTGATATAAAGCGGAATTGGACTTCCAAAAGTAGGAGTATCCAGGGCCCTCTTAAAATGGTGCTACTCATGTTTGTATCTATCCGTAATCTGTTCTATATATATATGATAACTAATATATAATTCCCCCAGCAACTAGAAATAGCTGGAACTATTATTTATTGCTATACTATTACCAGCGAACATTTATTGATGGCTTACTAGTGCCAGACACTATTCTAAGTGCTTTACATTTATTATTTCATTTAAATTAACAAAGTTCTATGAAACATGTATTTCTATGAAAAAAGTACATGTACTTTTTCCCTCATATTATATCTGAGAAAACTAAGTACAAGTGTTAAGTAACTTATGCAAGACCATTCATTTAGTACACAGAGGAGCAGAACTCAAACCTACAGATGAGTCTAGAATCCACATTTTAAAAAGTTTACTGTTTAATTACAAAGGATATAGATGAAGAGATGTATAGGATGAGGTATGGGGAAAGCGGTGTGGGGGTTCCATGCCCCCCCTGGGTGCACTGACCTCTAGGAACCACCACATGTTCAGCTATCTGGAAGCCCCTAGTTGGTCCACAATTTTAACACCTAGACACATACTTCCTCTACTGAAGTTACTCCTTTGCTTTGTAATTTTACTTAGTTATAACTTCAAAGATGCCAGAAAGCAAACCGTTTCTAGTTAATATTGTGAGACATTTTACTTTTCAACAAGAAAAGCACAAAGAAATTTTAGATGGAATAGAGAGGAATACAAATATTTTGTTAAATTAGACCGCAGAGTGAGAAACCATAGCTAAATAATTCAACTAAAATAAATGTCATCTTTGTGTTTAAAAAAAAAAACATAACCCATTTGTTTTTAAGTTCATAAAAACTTGATGCTGACTTCTTGTAAATCCAGTCCAAGTGGCGCATATACAATTTATAGCTAAGTCTTAATGAAGCCAGTTTGAAAATCACACAATGCCATTCAGTTTTGCTTGCTGTTTCTGGCAGAAAGGGGATCCTAATATTCACCTCACAAAATTGTTATGAGAATTAATAAGCCAATGCATTCAGGTGGTTTGCATGTTGTAAAATGCTAGACAAATGCTGGTGATCATTATCATGACTTTTAGGAAAAGTTATTAGCTGTGATCTAGTTATATATAGTGGTAACAGTTAACAGAGACAAGGAAAATTAGCCAAAACTTACAAATAACATTGTTGTTTCATTAAATGTGTAGACACGGCCAACTTGAAATAAGAACTTAAGGCCTGTGGCAACTCTAGGAAAAGAATTCATATGTACTGAGCACCTCCATATGCAAAGCCAGGCATGTGGAAGATGGCACCAACAGTGCTAGGAGTGCCAAATGTTTCACCCCTAAGGAACGTCAGCTTGTGAACACAGGATGGCTTCCACAACAAAGAGCTCAATCTACACTATCTGAACAAATGATCCAACACTATTCCGTACTGTTAATGTCCAAATGTTTCACCCCTAAGGAACGTCAGCTTGTGAACACAGGATGGCTTCCACAACAAAGAGCTCAATCTACACCATCCGAACAAATGATCCAACACTATTCCGTACTGTTAATGTCCAAACGACTTCAGAATCGCAACCTAATTCTTCTTTATCTCTGTATTAGAGCATACATAAGAGTTCTGATTCAATCATAAGCAAACCAATGGCAAACTGTCCACTTAAAAGATCTCCTGCCTCCTGAATATTTTAACGTTTTGGGTAACTTTTATAACTAGAGTTCAGTCTAGAATTTATTAGCTGCGTAATTTTGAGTGAGATGCTCAAACTTCCTGTACCTCAGTTATGTAAAATGGGAAAAATAATAGTGTTTATTTATTAGCGTTCATGTGAGGATTCAATGTTAATATATGTAAAATGCATGCATGTAGTAAACTGTGTTTACCATGACTATGTTATTATTTAGGAAATGAAATAACATTTTGAGAGGCCTTTTCTATGTACTACCTCAAGGTTGTCAATCAGCTTAATGTCAAAAACTAAGTTGAAGTCAAGGCTAAAAACTGTCAGATGTGAAAGCCACGTCCTGAAAAGGAATTGGGTAACTGGGGATATAGATGCTTCCATATCTGCACTGTTCATTTCTCTCTTGACTGCTTTCACAATATTTGGGGAGTTTTCAGCTATTATTTTTTTCAAATATTGTTTTTTGCTTCTCATTCTTTATCTTCTTTTGGGATTCCAACAACACAAATGCTAAACTTTTGTTATTGTCCCACTGGTCTCTGAGGCTCGGGTCACTTTTTAAAATCTGTTTTCTAAGCCAAGCATGGTGGCTCACACCTGTAATCCCAGCACTTTGAAAGGCTGAAATGGGAGGATTGCTTAAGGCCAGGAGTTTGAGACAAGCCTAGGCAACATAGTAAGACCCTGTCTCTACAAAAACTACAATAAATTGCTGGTTGTGGTGGTGTATGCCTATAGTCCCAGCTACTTACGAGGCTTGAGGAGGGAGGACGGCTTGAGCCCAGGTAGTCAAGGCTGCAGTGAGCTATGGTCACGCCACTGACCCCAGCCTGTGAGCGAGACCCTGGCTCTAAAAAGAGGTAAATAAATTTACTCTCTGTTGTTTGACTTGGATAATTTCTACTGATCTTCACTTCAAGTTCATCTTCATTCTGTCATGTCTGTTCTGCTATTGAGCCCATAATCCAGTGAGTTCCTTTCAGTTATTTTTCAGTTCTAAAACTTCTATTTGGTTCTGCCTAATATCTATTTCTTTTTCTGATATTTCTTATTTTTTTCATTTGTTTCAAGAGTGTTCATAAGCGCTTGTTGAGGAATTTTTATGATAGCTGCTTTTCTTGTCTGATAATTCCAACATCTGTGTCATTTTGATGTTGGTGCTGGTGTCTGTCAATTGTCCTTTTTTACTTAAGATTGTCCTGGTTATTTCCACAGTTACTTTTGATGAGCAACCCTGAACTGTATTTTTGATATTTTGAGTATTATTTGACTATGATTCCTATTAAATCTTTAAAATAGTAGCCTGTAGCCAATCTGTTTGGATTTAGAATGCACTTTTGTAGGACGTGGTCCAAATCTCAACCTCGTTTATGAAGTTTTTTTTAATGCTACTGCAGTGCTATTGTGCCTGCCCCACTTGTGTATTACCCAAATAGCAAGACTTTGCTCTACATTCTCTGTGGCACTGGGTGGGAGAGAGAGGTACTGCAGGTAGGGTGGAAGTCAAAGCTGTGCCCACAAACTTGGTTGGGTAGTACTACTTTACATGTAACTGCAGGGTGGGCATAGACAATAGAGTTCTGACCACTCTCAGCTGCCTCATTACTGCAGATTAGGGATGAAGATAGAGCTCTGCCCATAGACTTGGGCTGAGAGGGTACTGCTTCTACTATAGGGTGGGGAAGAAAGTCAGGATACTGCACAAAAGCTCAGTAAAGGAGGAATACCAGTTTCTGCAAGGCAGGAATGGAAGCTAGGGTTCCACTCACAGGTTTATAGGAGAGTGCACCACTGCTATTGCAAGGTGGCGGTGGGAAACAACGTTGCACCTACAGACTCTGCTGATGTAGCATCCACTGAGAAGGTGCAGCAGAAGGGTCTCTGTTTACCTAGGGAATGGAAGGTGTGGCTGAAAAGTTCCTGTGCTGCTGGGCTGCCCTTTTCCCAGTGCTTTGGCTAGAAAGAGCGGGCTTTTGGGGGGATTATTTTTAATCTCTGCCTGTTGGCATTTATGGTCCGTGGGGTTCTCTAGTGCCGAGGTTGGGATACGCTGGAGGTAAAACAGACAGGCAAAATCAGTCACCAGGGAACTCGCTGCTAGGTTGTTTCTGGAACCCTGAGGTGCTTAGTCTGCCTTCCAACTTTCAGAGTCTTCTGATAGTTGATACATATGTTTTGTCCAGGGTCTTTTGTTATAATTATTGTGAGGAATAAAAGAAAGCATATTTATCCATCTTGTCCAGAACTGGAAGAACTCTTATAACAATGTTTTAACAGTATGAAATTCAACAAGCTTCATAATCTAATAATAGTGTTGATGGACCTCATACTTTAAGTGTAACACACACAGGTCACAGATTGAGTCAGAGGGGCTCTTGGTAAAAAGCTATCCGAATATCTTCACTTCAAGCTGAAGACAATGAGGTTGACAGAGGCTAAATGACTTGTTCAAGTTACTCAGCCAGAAAGGGGTAGAACTGACTTTGAAATCTTGGATTGCTGATTCCCAGCCTGTGCTCTTGCCACTGAGTCACACATACCACTTTTCCCCACGTATACCATACAGTACATCATGTACACCATACAGTACATCATGTACTCATAGTTATATTTTTCATCATTGAAAATGAATTTGCTATTTTCAACCTCTTATTCAAAAATGTATATTGTTCATTTGTATAGACTTGAGTCTATATACCCATTATTCATTGTATAGATTTGAGTTTAAAAAACATTGCTATATTTTACCTAAATGAGTCCCCTTATAGATGTCTATATATATATGATTGATCTGGTAGGATTTTTAAAAAGCAGCGATAAAATTTGTTTTGTCATATTCTTTCCCCATGTATAAAAGTCCAGTAGAGAGCAAAAAAGTGAAATTGTGATGCATCCACAAAATATTAAAACACCTGAATGGCATTAATGGTTTGGTGTTGACTTTTTTCCTTTGAATGTTTGGAGTCATCCATCTTTTTTTTTTTTTTTTTTTTTTTTGAGACAAGATCCTGCTCTATCACCCAGGCCGGAGTCAATGGTGTGATCTTGGCTCACTGCAACCTCTGCCTCCCAGATGCAAGTGATTCTCATGCCTCAGCCTCCCTAGTAGCTGGGACTACAGGTACGTGCCACTACACCCAGCTAATTTTTTGTACTTTTAGTAGAGATGGGGTTTCACCATGTTGGCCAGGCTGGTATTGAACTCCTGACCTCAGATCATCTGCCTGCCTCAGCCTCCCAGAGTGCTGGGATTACAGGCATGAGTTACTGCGCCCGGCCTTCATCTCCTGCTTTAAACATCAGCAGGTTCCTAAGCTTCTTTGTGAAAACTGGATAAAGTGATAAGTGAGCTCAGATTTAGGTATTTAAGGAAGAGGGAAATGTTTTCTAAATTGATATTCTCTCTTTTATTTAAATAAGATAAAACTATGGGAAAAATATTAATATATTATGCTCAATTTTAACAATATATCTCAAAGGCTAAATTTTTGAAAGTACTGGATATGAAGTCTTTGCCAAAGACAGGGCAAAGTCATTAAAATAAAGCATCTTTTTATACACTTACATTCACAGTGCAGTTCATTAGCCCTGAGCTTGCTCTGAAAACTGCTGCTTCAGGGACTCACCGTATATCAATATTTCAGTATGCCATTAAGGCTTTATTTGTTTTTTATACTTATTTATTAAAGTCATATAACTCCTATATAGTTCCATTTCTCTCAGGGAAGTTCTATACTACAAATAATAATAATAATAATAATAAAAGGTCTATAAAAGATTTCATTTGTTGAATCTCTTGGTTTGGTAGGTTATTTTTATGTTACTATTAAACCACATTTGCCCCTTCCAATTTCTCAAGTTAATAAGCATAGAATAAATGTATGAAAGGAGGAATAAAAAAGTCAAGTCACATTTTATTATATACTTTCTTAAAAAATATTTCTATTACTTAGACTACCAACTTTAGGTTACTCTTAGATTTTCTGGGGCTTGATTTTGCTAAAACACGTTTTATATCCAGAAAGCAAAGAAATCAATTTTTTGAAAGGAATAGCAGATACTTATATTTGATTAAAAGATAACATAACTACATTAAGATTTGAAAATATAATTTTCTCTGAATGTTCATATTTTAAATAATGGCAAATAAAAATTTGTTTTGAAACATCTTAGTTATTTCCTCCCACAGGAAAGTGGAATAATTTGTATTCTAATATGCATCAGAGGTCATTACTTTCATAAGCAAAATTAAGAAGAAGGCCTTGTTCTTTGGAATATTGATGAAAATATTGTTTTCAACCAAAGGGGCTCCATGAAACTTTTAAGGAAGTCTTACCAATTTCTCACTGGCTTACAAGGACAAACATTTAACTTTTTAGGTACAATCAATCAAAACAGTAGTTAAAAACGTTACTTCCACTTACTTTCTTCAACCTAAAAGGGCTTGTAAAGCTGAAGTAATAAATACTTATACATTATTATTAGGAAAACTGCTGCCATTTCCCTTTGGAAGCAGCAATGATAATGATACACTGAAAATATGAAATCACTTTCACAAATAACCAACATTAAACTGATATATCTGATTTGAAATAATTATCCTTCTTAATTTCTTAGAATATTCTGGTAAGGCTAAAATGGAAACAATTCAGGAATGCTGCTGGAATAATGGTCATTTTTTTAAAGATGAATGTTTCCGTCTCAGTGATTACATAACAACAGATTAACCTATAAGCTTGCCCTTCATAAAGAAAAAACTATTCAAAGAAACTATTCTAAATGAACAACGACCATCCTTTGAACTTGATTTTTAATGGCTACCTACTTGGGTCATAAATATTCTAGCCCGAGGGGCACCATTCCCAATCTGCAGTTAGCTATGCCCTCGAAACATCACTTTATTCACTTCAAAGGAGGCTAGAGGGTGACTTTGGTGGGTGAGACCGTGTAATACCTGGGATGTCACCTTGCACTCCTTGGTCTTGAACAGTCCACGTAATGAAATGATTAGCATTGTCATGATGGTCCCTGCTGCTCCCTCAGTTGTCCTCATTGCTGCAGTGTGCTTAGCGGCAAACCAGCGCTTTCAGTCCTGAAGGGCCAGCTGCTTGGTGTTAGCTGGATTTAGTCTGACTCCTACAGCAACTTGCCAGCCGGGTGGTTGGAACATCACCCAATACCTTTACATGATGTTTAAAAAAAGGGCTGTGGTGAGGGATACAAAATTGCTGCTTTTGGCAAATACTCCTTTAAACATTCCTGACAAGCTCTCTTTTGCCTTGGTGAATTTTGAAAAAAGAAGCCAGAACAAAGCAGGCTGTCTCAGGCATCAAAGGCAGATAAATACGTTTCTTTTCTGATAGACAGTAAACCTGCCATTTTTCTTTGGAAAGAATGCCTTTAGTGTTTGGTGCTTAGTGTATTCGTTTATGACTGCTGCTATAACAAATTATTAATACCACAAACTCCTGGCTTGAGACAACAAGCATACATTATCTTACAATTCTGGAGGTCAGAAGTTCAAAATCGCTTTCGCTGGGCTAAAATCAAAGTGTCAGCAGGTCTGCATTTCTTCTGGAGGCTTAGGGGAGAATCCATCTCTTTCCTTGCCTTTTCCAGTTTCCAGAGACCACCTGCATTCCTTGGCTTTTGGCTCCTTCCTCTGTCTTCAAAGCCGGCAGCATAGCATCTTCCCTTCCCTTGACCTCTCCTTCTGTCCTTGTATCATCTTTCTCTGACTCCCAACCTCTCGTCTCCCTTTTATAAGAACCCTTTTAAGTGTGATTATACTGGGCCTCCCTTGACAATCTTTTTATATACTATACAGGTACTCTCCCTGCTGTGGTTTGAAAGTATCCCCTCAAAAATTCAGGTGTTGCCAATGTGACAGTATTAAGAGATGGAGCCTTTAAGAGGTGATTAGGTTATGAGGGCTCCTCCCCTGTGAATGGGATTAGGTGCTCTTACAAAGGGGCCTGACAGAGGGAGTTGGCCCCTTTTATACTCTTCTGCCTTCTACCACCTCATGAGGACATTGCATTCTAGGTACCTCCCCTCTGGGGTACACAGCTTTCTAGGTGCCATCTTGGAAGCAGAGCTTGGACCCTCACCAGACACTGAACCTGCTGGCAGCTTGATCTTGGACTTCTCAGCCTCCAGAACTGTGAGAAATAAATTTCCGTTATTTATAAATTGCCCAGTCTGTGGTATTTTGTGATAGCAGCCCCAACTCAATATCCTGATTTTAAATTACATCTGCAGTATTCCTTGTGCCACGAAAGGAATAAGGAATGTTGTTCTAGGAATTAGAAGTGGACATCTCGGTTAGGTGCGGAGGCTCACGCTTGTAATCCCAGCACTTTGGGAAGCTGAGGTGGGCAGATCACGAGGTCAGGAGATGAAGACCAGCATGGCCAACATTGTAAAACCCCGTCACTACTAAAATACAAAAAATTAGCCAGTCATGGTGGCACACACCTGTAATCCCGGCTACTTGGGAAGCTGAGGCAGGGGAATTGCTTGAATCTGCGAGGCAGAGGTTGCACTGAGCTGAGATCGTGCCACTGCACTCCAGCGTGACAACAGACCGAGACTGTGTCTCAAAAAAAAGAAAAAAGTGGACATCTCTGGGGGAGCTATTTTTCAGCTTACCATAGTCACATGTTCTCGGAATTAGAAGTGGACATCTCAGGGGAGCTATTCTTCAGCTTACCACAGCTAGTGTGCACTCTCTCTTTAAATTCTCAATTCTTTGCATTTGGATTTAAAGTAGATATTCAAAGGCCAGATGAGCCTCAAAGCCACTTTAAAGCTAAGAACCCCACTGTCAATCCAAATATAATCAGCTGTCACAGAAAACAGAACAAATTCAAATCCCAGCCTTCTGTGTTTTCAAAATGGGTTGACTTGTGCTTGTGTTACACATTAATATGGTTCAAATCACACTGAACATAATGTCTTTGAGGACAAGATATAACATAAAATGAAAAATCTCCTTAAGGCTTTCCTTTCAATTCCTGACCTTTACTCATAATAAGAGGTAGAAGCTATTAATGTGGGTGGCTATGGAGATGGGGATGAATTCTTCCTCTTTTCCTCCACATTATTGTCATGAAAAATATTCCAAAACATTTCTTTCCAAATTGATTTGGGTTATAGTATATTGCCAAAGATTATTCATAGGTGCTGTACCCATTCTCTGCTAATAGCTAAGAATTCTTATGTAGATGGCCTTCACTTTTTCAAAATGTAAATGACATACACCCTTACTCATGAAAGAAAAGCTTTTAAGTTTGTGACAGTCATAAAACATTTAAGAAACTGTTACAGAGTATCAGCTGGTCAAGACTGTCTCATAAAGGGAAACCAGGCTCATTAAGACCATTGTTCCATTTGCCTTAAGACCATTGTTCCATTTGCCTTGTGAAACTGCAATGCAGACTGCCTCAATACCTCCATTTTATCAACACTTTTCATTCTTCTGTTTCCCTCCAGTGCAAAAGCACAACCATGGCCTTCTTCAGGATGGTTCCCTATCCTAACTCTGGATAACCACCAGCCACAGCAAGGCTTTCCTCATTCACTCTAAGCTTCGACTGGGAGCTGAGGCGCTCTCTGACAAATACCTCTGCACAGCTCTAAGTCCACACCTGTGAGATTCTTATCCCACTTCCTGGGGCAGGAAGATCCTTGACTAGTGACATATGCCTGGAACCTTATTATGCTTTAGTGATGCTAAGGGAATAACTGAAAGAAGAATGACTTGAAACATTTTTGTGCAACACATAGTATACCTTGCTATTCAAAGGAAATGCAATTTAGAAATGAAAAGACTCAGACCTCAGAAATTTCTGCACATAATGGACAACAAAAAGATTCCATTTAAAAATCATGCCACAAAAGAAATGATGTTTATAGTGATAAATCTGACAGTTACCATAGTTACCGTTTTGAAATACTTTACTCTTAGTATATTTTTTAGTGTAAAGCTTCATGCTAAAAGACATGTAAGAAGATACTTTTTAGTTTTACAAATTAAATAGTAGAAGGAAACTTTTATGACCAATTACTAGACATTTAAATTTACATGATTATTTTTAAGCCTATGTCAGAATTTAGAGTAATTTGGATAAATGGCCAGTATTCAGATAGTTGTTCTATACAAATGGATTTCACATGATATAAATAAGTACTTTATTTCACAAAGTATCTCAATACATCTTAGTGTTGGTTATTTCTGTATGTGAAATCTTATGGTTTCTAAATTTATATCTAAATTTTCATGGTCATATTTTACAAAAAATATTTGATGTATTTGATTTCAAAATGTCACACAGAAAATATTAGTGACTATGGTTTTTCAGAATTTGGTAACCATCTTTGAAGATGAATTCACAGATTTTTAAAGCTTCAATTTGATTTCACAAAAATTTAGTAAGGACAACCCAGCTTAACAAGTTATCTTTAAAATTCAGTTTCCAAGGCAACAATCATAGGTCCCTGTACATTGCTTTAAAAAAATCATTTTTATAAATTTAGTTACTGCAACATCAAAGGCAAGTATTAAATATAACTGCCTTAGTTTTATCTCCTTTTATCAGACTTTTTGAACAAGCTGACTTCTCTCCTTTCAGTGGACTAATGCCAGATCCCCAGTGAGCCGTCCATCAAGTGCAAGAAGGTTAAGGGCAGATAAAATATCAAATTTCCAAAGTGGGCTGCCTGAGAATCTGGACCACTGCAGGTGAGTAAGACCAAACCAGGATCCGGCCTACTGGATATGTACAATAGCAAGTCTCCTTCTACCTTACCTCTTATAACTTCACAACTGATTCAATCAGGAGACAAGAGCAGAGGTCTTACCTGCACATTTCACTCCCTGAGCAATGAGACCCCACATAAAGTTGGCACAGTATTCACACCAGTGTGGCCCTCTGAACGTATGTACCTGAAAAAAAAGAGGGGCAAAGTCAGGAGAGGGGAAACACATGGATGAGAAGACTGTTTCATATCAAAGTACTAATATACAAGCCACAGATTCTATCTGTCTGTTTGTCTCTCTCTCTATCTATCTATCTACTGAGAGAGAGTGAGTGAGTGAGTGAGAGAGAGAGAGAGAGAGAGAGAGTCTCTCGCTGTCACCCAGGATGGAGTGCAGTGGTGCTATCATAGCTCACTGTGGCTTCAACCTCCTTCAAGTGATCTTCCCACCTCAGCCTCCCGAGTAGCTGGGACTCCAGGCACACACCACCACACCCAGATAATTTTTGTATTTTTTGTAAAGACAGGGTTTCATCATGTTGGTCAGGCTAGTCTTGAACTCCTGAGCTCAAGCAATTGGCCTGCCTCTGCCTCCCAAAGTGCTGGGATTACAGGCCCAGCCCACAGTTAATAATGAAGGGGCAACATGGCTGCATTTAGAAGAACCTTGGTTGAGTGAAACTGACAAACAGTTAACATTTTTTTCAGAGCTTGATTTCTTCTTCATTTTAGGAATGATAAATCAGATTAATATTCTGTAACTTATTTTTGAAAACTATTTACATAGTGGAGTTTTCCAACGTCCCCTCAGGCGCAAGCACTCTAATCTATACAAATACTGGCCTTTCTATGTACTATGCTATTTCTACAGTACTATGACATGAAAAGGCATGAGGAGCCATATAGAATATGTCTTGGGTCTTGTCAGGATTTTTTTTCAGATAATTTACCTTCTGTGACCATGAGTAGGATCACAGACATTAAAGGTGATACTTATTGATGGGTCACATCAGAATCATCAAAAAGGCCCAACTTCCATTTAAAATATTTGATATTTATTATGTTAGCAAAGAGAATGAATATATTTTAGAAAATACAGAAGCTATTGTTCATCAGAAACCTTGTTTGAGTACAGTAATTATTCACTAACCATTCCAGCTCATAAAGGTTCTTTCTACTATTATTTATCTTCCAAAAGAAAGGAATCCCCAAAGAAGAAAGGATTCATATGTTAAGATAGCTATCCCTTTTATATATAGGAAAGAAAAGGCATTCTAGGTTAACTCAGATAGAAAAATATTGGTAGAATGACCTTCTTCACAGAACTGGAAAAAACCACCTTAAACTTCATATGGAACCAAAAGAGAGCCTGCATAGCCAAGTCAATTCTAAGCAAAAAGAACAAAGCGGGGGGCATCACACTACCAGACTTCAAACTATACTACAAGGCTACAGTAATCAAAACAGCATGGTACTGGTACCAAAACAGAGATATAGACCAATGGAACAGAACAGAGGTCTCGGAGGCAACACAACATATCTACAACCACCTGATCTTTGACAAACCAGACAAAAACAAGCAGTGGGGAAAGGATTCCCTGTTCAATAAATGGTGTTGGGAAAGCTGGCTAGCCATGTGCAGAAAGCAGAAACTGGACCCTTTCCTGACGCCTTACACTAAAATTAACTCCAGATGGATTAAAGACTTAAACATAAGACCTAACACCATAAAAACCCTAGAAGAAAATCTAGGCAAAACCATTCAGGACGTAGGTGTAGGCAAGGACTTCATGACCAAAACACCAAAAGCATTGACAACAAAAGCCAAAATAGACAAATGGGACCTAATCAAACTCCACAGCTTCTGCACAGCAAAAGAAACAATCATTAGAGTGAATCAGCAACCAACAGATTGGGAAAAAATTTTTGCAGTTTACCCATCTGACAAAGGGCTGATATCTAAAATTTACAAAGAACTAAAACAGATTTACAAGAAAAAAACTAACAAGCCCATTCAAAAGTGGGCAAAGGATATGAACAGACGCTTTACAAAAGAAGACATACGTGAGGCCAACAAACATATGAAAAAATGCTCATCATCACTGGTCATCAGAGAAATGCAAATCAAAACTACATTGAGATACCATCTCACGCCAGTTAGAATGGCAATCATTAAAAAATCTGGAGACAACAGATGCTGGAGAGGATGTGGAGAAATAGAAACACTTTTACACTGTTGGTGGGAGTGTAAATTAGTTCAATCATTGTGGAAGACAGTGTGGCGATTCCTCAAGGACATAGTAACCAGTAATGGGATTGCTGGGTCAATCCCATTACTGGGTATATATCCAAAGGATTACAAATCGTTCTACTATAAGGACACGTGCACACGAATGTTCATTGCAGCACTGTTTACAATAGCAAAGACCTGGAACCAACCCAAATGCCCATCGACGATAGACTGGATAGGGAAAATGTGGCACATATACACCATGGAATATTACGCAGCCATCAAAAACGATGAGTTTGGGTCCTTTGTAGGGACATGGATGAACCTGGAAACCATCATTCTCAGCAAACTGACAGAAGAGCAGAAGATCAAACACCGCATGTTCTCACTCATAGGCAGGTGTTGAACAATGAGAACACATGGACACAGGGAGGGGAGCACTACACCCTGGGGTCAGTTGGGGGGAAATAGGGGAGGGACAGTGGGGGGTGGGAAGCTGGGGAGAGATAGCAGGGGGAGAAATGCCAGATGTAGGTGATGGGGAGGAAGGCAGCAAATCACACTGCCACGTGTGTTCCTATGCAACAATTTTGCATGTTCTTCACATGTACCCCAAAACCTAAAATGCAATAAAATAAATAAATGGGGAAAAAAAAAAGAAAGAAAAATATTGGTAGAATATTTTGCAGAGGCAATGAATCTGAACTCCAAACATTAAAAAAGAATAAAATCTTTAATATTATCAGTAAATTACAATTTGATTTCAACATATCTGCCAAAACCACTACTACACATAAAATTCACAACTAAGATTGTCATTTTTACAAATGCTATATTAATGTATTGACTAAATCTTAGAAACCAAGTAAATGATTTTTAAGATACACATATGAAACTTATTTCTTCAAATGAAAATGTCATGAATGTAAGACATACTATTATGTGTTCCATTTAGAAAAACCATGCCAATTAAATTATGGAAAGCCATTGACTATAAGATAAATCCCAAATTCAGAGACATTAAAATGGAAAATAAAATGTGCATATAAGAATCAACATAGTATATCAGAATTCAAAATACTACACTGGCCCAAATATCCATATAATGCTGCAGTGGATAACCCTGGGTTCATTCAGAGTGGGGATGTGCTTGCAACTCTTTGTCGTTGCCAACTGAGCCTGAGAACAAAATTTTATGCTGATTTTGAAAAGGAGGCTGTAATCCCTTCTACGTGTTTTATGAAGGAGGGTAAGGAACGCAGGCGCAGTTGCCTCTAGATTGTTAACAATGTTCAGAGCCTGTAAACTCAAAAGCATTTCCTGGAGTTGCTGAAGCGGAGCCCAAGATCAACATTCAGATACTCTGTAACGTCCCTGTGTTCTTCAGAGTGAATAATACTGGATAAAGCATGCAACCGTGCTTTATTCTCATGGGAATGAGTGAAACAGACAGTGCTGATTCAGAAAGAGAGTTATATAATCATGAAACAGCAACAGAATTGTGAAGCTACTTTGAGAGAAAGTCTTTGGGACATAAACTCATAGGCTGCCAAATCTCAGGATAATCAGTGTCACTTACTGGTAAGGCAAATAAAGATGCAATGAAAGTATGGAGTCCCAGGAATCACTTTGTGCCTACCAGTTATGTCATGATAAAGTGTCTAAAAGTTACACAGGGAAAACAAAAAGAGTAGACAGTGCTTTGTTATTAAACAAATAGGCATCTGGCAAACAGCACTAGCTACTGAGCTGTTATAATAGAACCAATCCCTTCCTTACCTTCCTGAAAACAGCAACGAATGTGGCATTTCAAAAAGCCTGGGATATTTCTTTATATTACATACACTGAAGAGAGGATTTTAACTGTCCGAGCAGACCCTATGTTCTCCAATTAAAGGATCACACATGTAATCTCAGAAAGCAACCTTTACGAGATTGTTATTTATATAGTTCATTCTTGGATAGCTTTTTAATGAAGGCATCCTGAGCCATTTGAGGCTGAATTTTTTTTTTTAAATCATTTAGAAGGTAGCTTATGTAGTTCTCCATGAAAATGTTCTGGAAATAGGCCTTGCAGAACCAGCAGCTTACACAACTTCTATTTATATAACAGGGTTTAACTGGATTCCCTTTTGAATTTTTATATCTAAAATACATATATCTTAAGTTTTCTTTGTTCTGTAACCTCTATGACTCCACAACACTGGATTGTATTTGTAAAAAGTTGACTACTGTAGCCTTTGAGTCTTTTATTCCCCTAAAGGTCATCAAAACAAATACTGACTTTATTGATTACTTAATCATTTTTATTCATTCATAAACATCTATTAAGTGATGACCTATACAAAAATAAAAGGGGGTTTCTCCTACTAAACACAGTGTGAAAATACTCTAAAATATATGCAAAGTGTGAGAGAAGCTGGGAAGAGATGCAACCCATGAGCTAAGTCCTTATCCAGGTGAGTTGATCAGGCCTGTGGGGCAGAATGGGGGAGTGTGTGTGTCTGTTGGAGTGGGGTAAGGAAAGGCTGTTCCAAGAAAAATCAAAGGCACAAGGCATGAGAGAAACAATGTGTCTAGGGAACTGCAAGGAAGTTCGGTCTGGGTGGAGTGGAAATGACTGGCCTGGCAGGAGATGAGAGAGGCAGACAGGGACTTTTCAATGCCTGCACATTTATATTCTGCCCAGTGAGCAATGTGGGGCCACTGAGGATTGTTAAGGACAGTGATACAGTCAAGGGGGCAAGGTTAAATGAAGACAGACTAGGTAGGGCAGTGCTATGGTAGTCACCTAGATAACAATGTGTATCTGAACTCAGGCAGTGGTAACTGAGAGAAAGGGACAAACTGGATTTAGGAGGCAGAATCAACAGGGCTTAGTAACTAATTGAACCAGAGGCAATGGAGAGGGAAAGAAACTGGTCTGTTAGGGTTTAATGTCTGATGACTGGGGAAGAATGACATTAACAGAGGTACAAAAGTAGAGAAACTGGTTTGGAAGTGAGGTGGGGAGGACTGTGGAAGTGAAGGGGAAGCCTGACTCACAAGAAAGAGAAGATCACTGATGGAGCAAGTCTCCTGAAAAGTCAAATATTGGAGATGGAATCCAGAGCAGAGCAATTAGCTTTGACTACAAGGAAAATCAATTTCCCCCTCCCTGAATTGGGAGGTAAGAGGAGAGAGGCTGGCTGTGCAGGACTGGTGGTGGAGCCTGGGGTCAGAAAGATTTGAGAATTCATGCCTGGAAGTCTACAGTCTCAGAGCATCAGGAAGTTCAGTTATGAAGCAAATGAGGAGTTTTGGGAATGTGCAGAATAGGAACTGGAGCTAAAATTGGCCAGGAATTCAGAGAAGGGCTGCTGGACTTGAAAGCAAGTTTCTTTTCTGGCTGATAAATTATAAATTCATACTATACCAGCCAGTGTCAAGCACGTTAAAGTGATGAATATTTTCTTTTTAAGTGAGTGGTTACGCTTTATCTAAATTTTTCACTTTATATGCAGTTTTACATTATCAGTGATGTTTACATCACATACTTTGCAAACTCAGAAAAAGATATCTTTAAAAAATCAATTGCACAAATTATACAACTTAGAATAGCTTTTCAGTTGTACTGCTCCACCTAGCATGATGGAAATAGGTGCTGTTTCCTATAGATAATTCTACAGGCACTGACATCTGCAGACATTTTTACTAGACATTGTTGTATTTTAATTACTTGTTTTAAAAATGATGAAATCCAAATGTAATGAACATTCAAAATATAATTAAAAGGCCATAAGTTGCATCTTGAAGACTATTTGTGCGTAGCAGGATTCTAAGGAAGAACTAGGTGGGATATGCGGGAAAGGAGGCCTGGAGGGGTTCACAAGGGGTGCAGGGGCTTGGGCCTGAACCTTTAGGTCACAACAGAGAACAACATTTGCCTAGAATTGCGACAACCCTTAGAAATCTGCAACCCATTCCTCTGGGTATGGTGCTTGATAAGACAATTCAAAAGAACATCAGCTTCAGCATATTACACTATTTGTAAAGTCAAAAATGGTCCCAAGAAAAGTAACCTTGTAAGTGGGCCACAGATATTTTTTTCTAGGCCATCTCCAAAGCTTTTGGTCCATCTTGACAAATGAAAGTGACAGAGAATAAGGCATGAATCACACTTTAATGAACAAAGGGCAAAACGGACTAGTTTCAAAGCCCTCTTGTGCAACTGGAAAAAAGACAATTTTATTACCATGACATCTGAGGTTGCTTTTAACCTGTGAACAACTCCTTCCACATTAACCTCTCTGTTAAAACAGAGATGAAAGACTGGATTAATTAATGGATCCCCAGTACAGTCTTATCAGTGAAGGCATTGGTCAGAACCAGGCTGCAAAGGACAGACAGGGTGGGAGAGGGTGGGCTACAGGGGCCCATACGGCACAGGCCAAGTGTCATGTTTCTCCTGGGAAATGACCTAGGTAAAAGCTGAAGTCATTCTCATTAGACCTGCCATTATTTAGACTAAAACTCTGGCTTACACAAGGAAATAAACACCCTGCTTCTCATCATGTACAGCATTCATAACTCCAATTTGAATGCCAGTAACAGAAACTGAGAAAGAAATCCATGATACGGGAAATTAAAGAAAAATTCACCATTAATCTTCATTATTCCTTTCAAGTCAAAACATTACCTTTAGAAATAAGCATGGATGAAAATAGCCAAGGAGCATGCCTGCAAAGCTTGCTGCAAATATAAGCCACGTTGGAGGTGATATGAACGTTACGGGAAATAAAATTTTGCTTGGGAAGGTGGCAATGACATTTCAGCTGCAGCTTCTCATTTGGGACTCTGATGAGTCAGTTCTCCAGCACAGTATTGGGCGATGAAGCGAGAGAACAGATGAACAAAATCAAAATGAAAGGAATGTAGGTAGGCAGGCAGCTGGCAGGAAAAGTGTTTTCTTCCCCCATTTTTATGTTTAGGGTAACTAGAATGCACTCTTTTAAGTGACCAATATTTGTCTCACCAAGATGGTCTTAAACTTTTTGGTCCATATGATATGGAATTGAGAAATCAAACCCTAATTTTACCACTTCACTTTAAAGTACTTTGATTTATACTATTACATCATGAAAAGAGACTGCATAACACTGGCTATGATCATTAGCAAGAAATACATACAGGAGTACTTAAATTAGGAGGAATACTTATTACAAGAGTACCTTTAGTATCAAGGCAATATCTCTTCCCTTGTTGTTTAGTTATATCTAGTCAAAGCTACTAACCACCCTATAACTCTGGAGGAATAATCTATAACAAAGAGTGAGGTTTGGGTTCAGGTAAGCATTGACATTATGCTGGCCATTCCTAGTCTTCTTGTCCTGATTGAATGGATGTGTCACTGGTGACCACGGCAGGAAAGGCAGAAGAAATGCAGCAGGCACTTGCTGAAACACAGCTTTAAGCACTGGCCAAGGCTGGTAAGTGCCCAGTGGCCAGCAGACAGGAGTGAGGGAGGCACTAGGCAGCTGGGGAAGGGGCCCAGGTGCTAATGGCCTCTACAACTAGCTGCCCCAGAGGTGGTCACACAGGGGAGAATTTGCAGGGTCTTTGTGAGCCACATACTTAACCACACAAGTAGTTAACACAGTCAGAAGCATCACTACAAACAGAATGACAAATGACAGAAAATTGGTGACCTAATTTCAAGAGTAAGAAAACTGTTAAAAATGGAGAGAAATACCATAAAAGCCTACTAGACATACATTGACCATACCACAAATAAATAATGTCCCTTAAAATGTGGGCGATAACTACAGGAAAAAACTGGTAAAATATGGTCATACTATAACAATACTGACTATTAGCAGGACAATCACCAGGGCAATATAGTAATTTAATTCTGCTCCCATATCAATATTATAAAAATGGTTTATGTTAATTGGCACACAAAACAGTATTTTAAATAGACAAGTGCAGAAAAAATAATCAATTCTCATGAAAATACATTCGCCACAATTCAATATAGGCCTTATTAACAGAGCTTAAATTTCTTTATGGTTTCCTTTATGATCTATACATTTCCAATCACCACTATGTTTTTGAGGGAGAATTATATCCAAAATTTCAGAATGAATGCAAAACTTGCACAGAATTTGCTTAGAATCCTAAACAAACCATACTAATGCAAGAACACAAACACAATTTCTGGTATCAATGTTCTGTGCTGAGCTGAAATAGTGGCCCCTTACACAGAACCATCAATCTGAAACCCAGGAATCTGAATGTGGAAGTATCAAAGTTCTCAAAGCAATCTTTTGAATATTTTTATCAGATGCTACAAGGTACAGATTGTATAATAATAATGAAACAATAAATATAAGCATTAATTCAAAAACACTTTCCATTTCAAAATAGGAGTATTATAAAATATGTAATTTTAATGTTTAAGCTTAAGTTTCAGAAGCAACTTTCTTTTTAATTTCTTTTCCTGATAGCTTTGCCTCCAAACTGAATCATGCTCAAGGTTCAAAAATGTCAAATGCCATAACCTAAAACACTTATACTTAGAAAGTTAGCTTCATTACTTACATGAATGAGTTCACATTAAAATAACAATAGTAAAAAAAGAAAAAATCAACACAGTGAATCAATACTTTGAAATACCAGTCCCCTAAGGTTATGTTATGTAGGTATAATAGGAAAATAAACAAACAAATAATAAATGTTTGTGCAATAAAAACCACTTAAATTCCACAGCTGAGTGACAGAAAATTTCTATACCCACTTTATAGATAGGTAAACTGAACACTGACAGAAAACCCTCAGACCAGTTCACAATATCTTATGATCCCCAGTTCTTTGAAGCTAAGTCTGCAATAGAATATTTCCACACAACCAGGTTTCAATTTCTTTTTGACCTGGTTATAAGAGTGCCATATGAAGAAGTACTGTTAATATATATTACAATATGAATGCAAGTATTCCTATATTAACGCTAAGAAAAAGGTTTGACTAAAATGCATGGGAAGTTATTAAAATATATAGTTAAAACCCTTTTTAAAATTCCAGTAAAAGAGATACTTATTTTCTCTTTCTTCACTGATTGCTGCTCTTGATACTGCCTTCCCTCATGTACTTGGTCTAATTGGTTCTTCGTTTTCTAGTTTCTTAATGTGGAAGTTTAGATCTTTGACTTACGACCTTTTTCCCCCCTTCTAAATTTGCACTTAATGATACAAATTTCCTGATAAGTACTACTTTAGCCACATTCTCTGAATTTTGATACGTTGTATTTTCCTTTTCAATTAGTTCTAAATATTTTCTAATGTATCTTGTGATTTCTTCTTCAATCCATGAGTTATTTAGCTGTATGTTATTTAATTTACAAGTAGGAAATTTTTCAGATATCTGTTATTGATTTCAAATTTCATTCTGTTATGGCTGAAGGATATGCTTTGTATGATTTTAACCCATCTATATTTATTGATACAGTCATGTGACTTAATGATAGGGACACTCTTTGAGAAATGTTTCATTAGGTGAACATTATAGATTGTACTTACACAAAATCTAGATGGTATAACCTACTATGTACCTAGGCTAAATGGTCTAGCCTATTACTCCTAGGCTGCAAACCTGTACAGCATATTATTATACTGAATACTGTATGCCACTGTAACACAATCATATTTGTGTATCTAAATGTATCTAAACATGGAAAAGACAGGGTAAAAATATGGTATTATAATCTTATGGGAACACTGTCATAACTGCGGTCAGTTGTTAACTGAAACAGTTATATGATACGTGACTATATTTGTTTTATGGTCCAAAATATTGTGTATCTTGGTGAATCTTCCACGTTCACTTGAAAAGTATGTGTATCCTGCTGTTGGTGAGTGGAGTGCTCTGTAAATGTTAGGTCAAATTGGTTCATACTGTTGTTCAAGTCTTCAATATTATTACTAATTTTCTGCATATTCTATCACTGAGAGAGAAGGGTTGAAATCTCCAATTATAACTGTGAATCTATTTCACTGTCAGCTTAGCTGTTGCTTTATGTATTTTGCACCTGTTATTAGGTACATATAAATTTTAAACTGTTATATCTTCTTGATAAATTTTACCTTCTTCATTCCCAGTAATATTCCTTGTTCTAAAAATTATGTTTAAAAAAGTACAGTCACTCCAATTTTCTTTGAATTACTGTCTACGTGGTATATCTTTTTCTTTTACTTCTCTGTACCCTTTATATTTAATGTGGGTTTCCTGTACACAGCATATCATTGGATCTTGCTTTTTTATCCAATCTTACAATCTCTGCCTTTTAATGGTGTGTTTGGGTTATTTTCATTTAATGTAACTATAAACATGTTTTCTATGTATCCATTTGTCCTTTATTCCTTTTTTTTCTGTTACATACTCTGAATTAACTGCCTATTTCTTGTGATTCCATATGTCTCCACTGTTAGTTTATATCCGTTTCAGTTTTATTCTAAGGTCTAGAACATATAAATCTTTTTTTTTTTTTTTTTGACAGAGTCTCACTCTATCATTCAGGTTGGAGTGCAGTGGCACAACCATAGCTCACTGCAGCCTCACACACCTGGGCTCAAGTGATCCTCCCACCTCAGCCTCCTATGCAGCTGGAACCACAGGTATGTGCCACCACCCAGTTAATTTTTTCTCTTTCTCTTTTCTTTTCTAAATAGAGATGGAGTCTTGACATGTTGCTCAGGCTAGTCTCGAACTCCAGGACTCAAACAGTCCTCCTACCTCAGCCTTCCAGAGTGCTAGAACTACAGGTGTGAGCCACCATGCCCAGTCTACAATATACTCCTTTAATTTACAGTCTACCTTCAAATAATATTATACCACTTCATGTATAGCACAAGAATCTTTTTTTTTTTTTTTTTCTGGAGTTTTGTTTTATTAACCCAGGTTGGAGTTCAATGGCGTGATCTTGGCTCACCGCAACCTCCACCTCCTGGGTTCAGGCAATTCTCCTGCCTCAGCCTCCTGAGTAGCTGGGATTACAGGCACGCACCACTATGCCCAGCTGATTTTTTGTATTTTTAGTAGAGACGGGGTTTCACCATGTTGACCAGGATGGTCTCGATCTCTTGACCTCGTGATCCACCCGCCTCGGCCTCCCAAAGTGCTGGGATTACAGGCGTGAGCCACCGTGCCCGGCAGCACAAGAATCTTACACATGAAGTATGCTTCCCCTTCCCCCATACTCTAAGTCTGTTATTGTTATACATTTTGCTTGCAGAAACTACATAATACATAACCATTTTTGCTTTAAAAAGTCAACTATCTTTTAAAGATACTAAGTCAGGAAAAATATCTTTTAAAGTTACCCATGCTTACTATCTCTAGTGTTCTTTATTCCTTTGTGTAGTTCTAGATTTCCACCTGGTGTCATATTCCTTTTGACTGAAAAACTTACTGTAATATTCTTGTAGTAACGATCTCCAGGTGATAAATTTACTCAGCTGTTGTTTGTTTAAAAAATAAGTTTTTATCTCTGAAAAATATATTTGCTTGATATAGAATTCTAAGTTAACGGGTTTCTTTTCCTTCAGTTCTTTGAAGATGTCACTCCATTGTCTTGCATATTTTTTGATGAGAATTTTGCTGCCATTCTTTCATTTTATGTGATGTGCATTCCCAAAATGCTTTTTAAAAAAAGAATTTGTAAGATGTGTGAGTACCAGTGAAAAAGGAAAAGAATGTTTCCTCTAAGTTGACATATTTGTCCTACACTAAAATAATCCTAAAAGATATTAACAAAGAAGATAGCAGAAATGTGCACTGTATTCTTGAGTGTGAGTGTGCACATTTAAGGTTCTATAAAACCATAAACTATAAACACATTATGAAGCTAAAATGTGAAAATAAAATCTAAGAGAAACCAAACATATGCATAATTTCTAGATCCAACAGACATCCTCTATACATTATGTGAGGGATGAACAACCTCGCTTTTTAGACTGAGGCAAAGTATGGATTCTACTTGACTTATGATGGGATTCCATGTCAATAAACCTACCATAAATTGAAAATACCATCAGTTGAGAGTGGGGTTTCTACTTGTGATATTTTCAATTTATGATGAATTTATACAGATGTAACGCAGTCCTAAATCTGGGACTGTACTGAATGAATACTGCTTTCACATCATAAGGTCAAAAATCATGAGCCACTGTAAACCAGGGGCCATCGGTATCACTTTAGGGTGAAAACTGTTCTTTCCCCAAATTTTCTCTCTCTCTCTGGCTGCTTTTACAATTTTCTCCTTCACATTGGTTTTCAGCAATTTATCATGTGCCTTAATGTGGCTTTCACCATATTTTTTTTCTTGTGTAGTGTTCACTGCACTTTTGAATCTGTGACTTTTCATCAAATTTATATAATTTTTGGTCATTATAGCTTTAAATTGTATAATTAATTGCTCTCTCTCCTGGTTTCCCATCACTGTTCCTTCTGTGACCCAAATCACACTTACGTTAAGACTGCTTGCTTTTGTCCCACTGTTCACTGATGCTGTGTTTCATTTTTTTTTTTAATTCTCTGTTCTTCATCTTAAATATATTCTATTTTATTTTCTGGTTTGCTACTCTTTTCTTCTGTGGTGTCTAATATGCTGTTAATATAATCCAGTGTATTTTTTATTTCAGGTATACTTTTCATCTCTAGAGATTCAATTTGGATTTTTTAAAACAGCTTCCATTTCTTTCCTCACTACAGCCTTTAGGCTACTGTTAATTTTCGTCACACTACTAATATGATACCCTCTTGAAGGGTCTTCACCAATGCTCCATGTGTTGTGACTTCTTTCTGTTTCTACTAGAGGGCAGAATGATTCTCTTTCAGCCTTCAGTGAGTTTCAGCCATTGTTTAGCCTATTGCTTTCTTGTGGTTTCCCAACAGTTTCTTCCCACGTATATGCAGGTAGGTCCTCGGCAAAAGATTCAAGAATGCTCTTCTGCAGACCTCCAGAATGCTTTTCCTGTGCAGCTCTGTCTCCTCAGGCACTCTCTGCCCCACACATTTAAGCTGCTTTGCACCTCCTCCCAACCTCACCCAAATCTCTTTGTCCTTAACTGGGGTAGACACAAGACTCTGCTTGTGCTGTGGCCTGGAAACTGCCTCCAAGCAGAAAGAGTGATCTTAAGAATCATCACGTTGTTTGTGTTCCTTCTCTCAGTTATCACCATTTATACTACCTATTGATCAATGTCGGGCTGTGGTTTTATATACTTTTTCTGGTTTGCTAGTTGTTTAAGATGGGAAGGTAAATCTAGTCCTGCCATCATGACTGAAAGTAGAAATTTAGTTTATATTCTTGGTTCTACTGAATTGTTCATGTGTCAACCAGTGACTTCACTAGGCTTCAGTTTCTACACATGTAAAATAAGATTAACTTAATCAGTAATTTTGGAGCCCCTTTACTCAGACTGAACTGCTTCAGTATTCTTCTGTCATCCATGTTCTATAAGCACATCTCACCCAGCAAAGTGTTGCTTCCACACTGTTGTATTCAGTAGGCTGTTCACTAAGATCTTGCAATAGGTGATTTCAGTTGACATTTACGCTTGTAGAGGGCACTGCTTATTTTTAAGCACACAGAATAAGTTTCTTATTTTGCATAAAAGCTCTCAATCCATGTGAACTGTATAGAGCTGTCCCCTTCCCTAGCTCCAGGGGAAGACCTGGATCTAAGCCAGTACATTCCCTTCTCCTGACTGGAGCTACTGGTGTAGAGATGGGCATATGATATAATTGGTTATATCTATATATCTATATCTATATATATCATTATATATAGTATAATGATATGATATAATTCAATGACTGCAAGGCCCAGAACCTTTGTTCCAACAGCCTGTCTTTGAGGCTGACTAGAATCTGGGAGGACACAGAGTTGGAGACTTTGACATCATCTTGTCACCAGAGGGAGCCTAAAAATGAAGAAAGAGCTGGGAGACACGGTTCTGGTAGCATTTTAAGCCCCCAAGTCAAAGGATATCTTCAATTAATGCTAGACTTTTTCTACTATGTGACACAACAAATTCCCTTTTCTTAGTCCAGTGTGGGCTGGGTTTTCTGACACTTATAATAAAAGTCTCTCAACTGTTCCATCAAATAGTAAATGTATTCATGGTTTCTAAATAGATTAAGAAAAACACACTGAAGTAATACAGTTGTGGAGTAATGAGCTGTAACAGCAACCATCAAAGCAAACTATCACGCCTCCTAGAGATGGACTTTTCTTTAAGAACAAGGGCCTGTGTGCCAGGTAGAGAACAAGATGAGATCAGGGTTGTGTCACATGCAAGAGGTGAAGTTCCAAACAAAGGCAGTTCTAAAAAGAGAAAGAGGGAGTATGATATTTTAGGCCTGATTTGGACAAATCCATTCACATGGATAGCTAAAATGTCACCTCTAATACAAAAGACTGGAGGATATCACCTAATGTGACAACAAGCCTTTGACAACCACAACCTAAAAATAGATGTGTTCTTTTAATTTTTAAGTTTGGATAATACCTTACAAAACACGCCAGTTCTATTTTTGCTCCCCAAAGAAAAAAATATAGAAAATAAGCAGCTGATTACACAGTGGTTCTTCAACTGCTCGGCTACTGCCTTTTCCTTTACAGTTTTCATATTTTGTAACCAGAAGAATCTCAAGGTAAGTT
Source organism: Sapajus apella (assembly GCF_009761245.1). NCBI lineage: Eukaryota > Metazoa > Chordata > Mammalia > Primates > Cebidae > Sapajus > Sapajus apella. The sequence continues at coordinate 19,895,636 of NW_022436968.1, read as the reverse complement.
AAGACAAGGGATTAGAAAACCTGAAAAAAAAACCCGTTAGTATGTTGCTCTTAAAAAAAATAATTTATGGTTTTCAGCTACCAACAGTTCTTGTGTGGTAAAAATATTGAAAAACCATTGCTTGTCTTATTTTCTCTTATTTTTTAACCTATATTCCAGTTTCTTTGTTATATATGCATGTTTCTTTTTCTACTCTCTACCCTTGGGCTCTCTGATGAAGGCAACGATGTTTTTGTGTCATGTACTATTACATAACAAATGATGAACACTGACTAATGATACTAAGTTTGCTGAGATATAGAGTACTTGACAATACAGACAATAACTGAGGCAAGATGATAAGACATGTATGCATTCTTTAGGCACATGCTTTGACCATCCTACTAATAGTCACGGTAAACTTCACTCTTAATAGGACTCTGTCCTCTAGCGAATGTTGACATAGTGGGTCACAGAAAAGATGAAGTGTGATAGTATAATCTGTCAGTTAAAGAAGGTTTGAAACAAAGAGACATGAATATTACATATGGTATTTCTCCTATCAACTTACAAAATAAGCAAATGAGAATTAAGACTCAATCCTTAGTTAAATCTGGAAGGGCTGAGTGAATATAAGATAGAAGAGACTACGAGAAGGGGCTTTATAGTACCAACATGTCAGATGGGGGAAAAACCAACCCTTGAAGGTTGGACTATTGTATGAACATATAAACTGAAGTATTAAGAATTTTACAGGCCAGGTGCAGTGGCTCACGCCTGTAATCCTAGCACTTTGGGAGGCCAAGGCAGGCAGATTACCTAAGGTCAGGAGTTCAAGACCAGTTTGACCAACATGGTGAAACCCCATCTCTACTAAAAACACAAAAACATGGTGTTGGCGTGGTGGCGTGTGCTTGTAATCCCACCTACTTGGGAGGCTGGGGTGGGATTATGGGAGCACTTGAACCCAGGAGGCGGGGGTTGCAGTGAGCTGAGATCATGCCACTGTACTCCAGCCTGGGCAACAGAGTGAGACTCTGTCTCAA